>NC_084804.1:28700460-29300460 GCF_963583255.1 Pyrus communis
AAGAAGCCGTTAGCATCTTCCGCTGCCGGTTGTGTAACTTCACTACCACCGACAACCTCCCACAAGTCTTGACCTTGAAGGTAAGACTCTATACACGTTGCCCACGTGTTATAGTTTTGGTTGTTGAGCTTCTTGATTCCTCCAACAACTTGAAGATCACCCATCGTATCGGCAAGACTTTGACTACACCGAACAAGCTTGAGTGACTACCGTGCAGAGTAATACACTACTCTCCACACAAAGAAGCTCCCTCTCAAGGTTTGTGATAACCCCAGCAATAATCTCAAGAAATCTTTTCTGATGTGGAAGATCAGTCAAAACTGCAACCACAGAGCATACTCGAAATTTCAAGAGACTTTACAACCAATGCTCTACCAAGAACGATCCCTGACCGACTTGGCTCTGATACCAATTGTTGAATAAGAAGAGTATCCAAGATAACTCTAATGATCCCAAGAAGAAGAAAATAGAGCACACTCTTAAAGAAAGCTCACAAAACAAACTAATTAGCAAAGCTTTTCTTATTTAGCTCTAGGCTTTGTTTCTCCTTGGATGATTTACAATGCTTGAGGACTTGGGTATTTATAGCAAACCAAATGAAAGCTACACCGCACACTTACTTCACCTACAACATCCACCTACTTCACCTACAACCTCCACTTACTTCACCAACCTCACACACTTACTTCACCTACAACATCCACCTACTTCACCTACAATTGACATTGATTCTCAATAGATGATTGTTTCAGAGTAGCATTCGAAAATAAGCTCTCTCTCTGCACATATATTGAATGTGTGTGCGCGCACTCATATACACTTAAATATCTTAACCATGACTTGGCAATGCTTTGGTGGTTGATGTTTCAGGGTGACTTGGGAAGCTATCTTCAAAAGAAAGGGCGCTTATTTCCATCAAAAGCCCTAAGATTTGATCTTGACATTGCAAGGCATGCATATGTTTTTCTGCCAGTTATTCTTTTAAAAACTTCCCCATTCAAATAGAAATTCAGCATACACAAAAAAAAAAAAAAAAAAAAAAAAAAAAAAAATTTATGTTCAAATGACAAGCACGTAAATTGTATCATATGGTTTATATATCTATGAGTACCTCAAGCATGTTCTTCCTTCTAACTGTCTAGCTAGGTTCAGCCAATTCACATTTATGACATTTTTCTTTTCTTATTCTTGTTACCAGGGGCGTGAATTATCTTCATGAATGTAAACCAGACCCAGTAATCCACTGTGATTAAAGCCAAAGTAAGACAACCAAAAGCACAAGTTGATGTAATAGGTGTAATAATTGCCTATTAATTTTTTGATGGTTCTGGTTGGGATGTACGGTTATTTAATATTTGAAATTTTGGTAAGGTGCAATAAAATATTTTGCTCGATAATGGAGGTCAACTGAAAGTAGCTGGATTTGGCTTGTTAAGATTGTCAAAAATCTCACCTGACAAAGCAAAACTAGCACAGCCTTGGGCTGACACTGACCTTTCAAGTAAGCTCTTGTACAACTGAATCACTTTCTTGCCTTGGATTCATCTCTCACGATCTGCACTCTATGATAAAATTATTCGGTCTTTACAAGTAGAAATACATTCAGAATTAAAATTTTTGGATTCTGATTGTTACTTAACTTATGCTCTTTGAGAAGGAAATTTTCTCTTCGACTCTATAGGAGCGCAAGTTCTTAATTTCTGGGAAAATCTAGAAGAATCATTTAATTAGACAAAAGCTGATCAATCTACACAAGTACTACATGCGTATTTGTGTATACAGGATGTGCATGTTGCTTTCAAAACATTGTATATTTCTGTTTTTTGCAAAAAGAATACTAGATCTACTCATCTGAAACTCGTCATCAATGTTGGAAAATCAAATAAAAACAGGTTGTTAATGGTTAAAACAAGCTGTCAGTTTCTTTCCAGGGTGTTTTTCAGCAACTACAAAGATCATTGCTTCTTCCATGTGTTAGCCGAAAGGAGATTGAAAGACAGCAGAGATGTGAGCTGCTGTGTGCAAGCCGAAAGGTGGTTATTACAATCTGCCATGATGCAATGCATGTGTATGCCAACTGTCAAAGTTGCTGCATGTGTTTGAAAGGGTGTAAAGATGTGGAACACCATCATTCATTATATGTATTGTTGGATTGTTTATTTTTTCAGTTTTGTATAAATAGGCCATCTTGCTAAGCCTTAGAGCATATCATCCGAATCCCATTTCCCATTCTCATTTTCAGCTTGTAAGCTATTGATTTTTGTAAACTCTCTTTTCATATATCAAAGTCCAAGTGTTTTTTTTTCAAAGCTTGTTGCTTCCCTCCTTTCTCTATTTCTTTGTCCAATTTTATTGAGAGTGAAAGTGAGAGGTGTGATAGAGTTTGTAAACTTATCACCCACATATTTTGGTATTGAGTTAGTAAACTTTAGAATACCAACAATTGGTATCAGAGCCAGAATACCATTCTGGCAGGTGCAGCAGTTATGGCGTCCAACTTAGTGCAACTCCAAGTTCCCACATTGAAGAAAGAAAATTATGAAAGATAGTGCATCCAATTCAAAGCATTGTTTGGATCACAGGAGCTATGGGAAGTTGTCAGTAGTGGGTATGTTGTACCCACTGCCGAGCAAGAAGCCATATATACTGCGGATCAAAGGAACACTCTCAAGGACTTACGAAAGAAGGACCAAAAGGCGCTGTATCTTCTATACCAGGGTTTGGAAGATTCAACGTTCGAGAAGGTTGCAGAAGCAACAACGAGCAAGCAAGTATGGGATACACTCAGTACAATCTACAAAGGAGTAGATCGAGTCAAGAAAGTGAGATTACAGTCACTTCGAGCAGATTTTGAAACTGCTCACATGAATTAAAGAGAGAGCATCTCCGACTATCACACAAGGCTCATTGCGATAGTAAATCAGATGAGGAGAAATGGCAAGAAACTCGATGAAGTACGAGTTGTGGAGAAAATCCTTCGGTCACTCACATCCAACTTTGAGCATGTGGTGACTGCCATTGAGGAATCGAAGGATTTGGAGACAATGAGCACAGAGGAATTGCTAGGATCCCTCCTAGTTCACGAGCAACGCATTCAGAAGAATGCAAGCCCCACAACGCTAGAGCAAGCTTTGGAGTCAAAGTTGAATATTGACAAACCAAATGGAGATCGTGGGCAGTGGAACTCACGTCGTGGGAGTTCATCCAATCGTAGCCGAGGACGAGCCCGAGGAAGAGGTCGAGGCTATGCACAAAATCAAGGTCAGTCTCAGGAGTGGAGATCTACTCGAGGAAAGGCGCATATCCAGTGTCACAACTGTAAGCAATATGGACATTATGCCAATGAATGTTCACATAAAAATGGTGAGCATGTCAACATGGCAGAATCAAGTGGAAATACTGATGAAGAACTTACAGTCTTGCTAGCACACCATGATTCCAGTAGTCAACAAGATGTTTGGTATTTGGACTCTGGTGCAAGCAATCACATGTGTGGAAAGAAGGAGTTTTTTGCCGAACTCAAAGATGGGGCCTATGGATCTGTAAGTCTTGGTGACTCCTCAAAGTTGCCAGTTGAAGGCAAAGGGAAGATCAAGATCATCCAGAAGGATGGTAGAGAAGAATACATCTCTGATACCTACTACATACCAGGTATGAAGAGCAACATTCTGAGCATTGGTCAACTGCTCCAGAAAGGGTACATTATACATATGGAGAACATGCTTCTCACTCTCAGGAATGCAAGGAGAAATCTTATTGCATGTGTTCGAATGTCAAAGAACCGGATGTTTCCGATGAATTTGAACACAAAGATTGGAAGCTGCAACATCGGTGTAATGGAAGATGAGTCATGGAAATGGCATCTTCGATTTGGCCATCTTCATTTCAATGGCCTAAAGTTGCTGTCAAATGGAGGAATGGTTCGTGGTCTACCCCAAATTGAAGCCACAGGGCAAGTATGTGAAGGTTGTGTGCTTGGCAAGCAAGCACGACTATCGTTCCCTGTTGGTGATACATGGAGAGCAAAGGCATCACTGCAGTTGGTTCACACAGATATATGTGGTCCATTGGATTCCATGTCTTATGGAGGTAATAGGTATTTTATTACCTTCATTGATGATTTCAGTAGAAAGACTTGGGTCTATTTTCTCAAGGAGAAGTCAGCTGCCCTAAAAAATTTCAAGGAGTTCAAGGCACTCACAGAGGCTGAAAGTAACCACAAGCTTGTGGCTGTGAGATCAGATAGAGGTGGAGAGTACACCTCCAATGCTTTCCAAGCATACTGCAAGGAGCAAGGAATTAGGCATCAACTTACTGCTGCCTATACCCCACAGCAAAATGGGATAGCCGAAAGAAAGAATCGAACCATCCTTGACATGACAAGGTCCATGCTTAAGGAGAAGAATTTGCCAAAAGAGTTATGGGCAGAAGCTGTAGCTTGTTCGATTTATTTGTTGAATCGATGTCCAACAAAGAGTGTTAAGAGGATGACACCATAAGAGGCTTGGAGTGGATACAAGCCGAATGTTACACACCTAAGAATTTTTGGGTGTGTTGCATATGCTCAAGTTCCAGAAGCCAAGAGGAGGAAACTTGATGATAGAGGTGAGAAATGTGTGTTTGTGGGCTATAGTGAAGAGTCCAAGGCATACAAGCTCTACAACCCACTAACTGGCAAACTAGTGGTTAGTAGAGATGTCATCTTCAGTGAGGAAGAGACATGGAAGTGGAACAACAAAGAAGTCAGTAAAGAGAAGATCGTCACCAATGATTTTGAAGAACCAGAAGTTGTACCACCTATTGAGCAACAGCCTGCTCAAACAATCACAACAACTCCAGTGCACATAATTGCAAGGAGTGGTCCTACATCTAGTGAGGAAAGCAGCTCCTCAACTCCAGTGAGGTTAAGGAGTCTCATAGAGATTTATGGACAAGAAGAAGAAGAAACCAATTTTTTCTGCTTCTATGCAGACCATGAGCCTCTCTCATTCAATGAAGTTGTGGAAGAAGATTGTTGGAAGAAAGCCATGGAAGAAGAGATCCATGCCATCGAGAAGAATGACACTTGGGAGTTAACAAAGCTCCCACCAAATCAGAAGGCTATTGGTGTCAAGTGGGTTTACAAGATCAAACGCATTGCAGATGGAAGTGTGGATCGATACAAATCAAGGCTTGTAGCAAAGGGCTACAAACAGAAGTATGGAGTGGACTATGATGAAGTCTATGCTCCAGTTGCAAGACTTGACACGGTAAGATTACTAATCTCTCTTGCCGCTCAGCATAAATGGAAAATTTATCAATTAGATGTCAAGTCAGCCTTCCTTAATGGAGTTCTTGAGGAAGAAGTGTACGTGGAACAACCAGAAGGCTTCCAAGTACAAGGAAAAGAAGATAAGGTGTATCGTTTGAAGAAAGCTTTGTATGGCCTCAAGCAAGCACCACGAGCTTGGAACTCAAGGATTGACAACTACCTTCACCAAAATGGATTTCAAAAATGTCCATACGAGCATTCAGTTTACATGAAGAACGGTGAAAAAGGGGAGTTCTTAATTATTTGTCTCTATGTAGATGACTTGTTGTTTACAGGAAACAATGAAGCAATGTTCTATGAGTTCAAGCAATCCATGTTCAGTGAATTCGAGATGACTAACAATGGATTAATGTCATACTTTCTTGGCATAGAAGTGAAGCAAGAAAGTGATGGTATCTACATCTCTCAACAAAAGTACATGAGAGATATATTGGAGAAATTCAATATGGACACGTGCAATATTGTCAACACTCCAGTTGCAACTGGATTGAAGCTGTCCAAGGAAGGAGAATGTGAGTTTGTAAACTCAACCGTGTACAAAAGCTTGGTTGGAAGCCTAAGGTACCTTACAATCACAAGACCTGATATAGTTTATGGTGTTAGACTCGTGAGTCGATACATGGAAACACCAAGGGAGTCTCATTGGCTGGCCGCCAAGAGAATTTTGAGGTACATAAGAGGTACTCTAAACTATGGTCTATTTTATAATTTTGGTGAAGATGCAAAATTATTTGGTTATTCAGATAGTGATTGGGGAGGTGACCAAGATGAAAGGAAAAGCACAACTGGCTATGTGTTTTTTTCTAGGATCAACAGCTTTCTCATGGACTTCAAAGAAGCAATCAATTGTTGCTTTGTCATCGTGTGAAGCCGAGTACGTTGTTGTAGCCTCAACCGTGTGTGAGGCAATTTGGTTAAGAAATCTGTTGAAGTCAGTGTGTCATCCACAAGTGGAATCGACTGTGATTCATGTGGATAACATCTCAGCTATCAAGCTTGCTAGGAATCCAGTCCAACATGGAAGGAGTAAGCACATCGATACCAGGTTCCCTTTTTTGAGGGATCATGTGAACCAAAAGACAATTGAGCTTGTATATTGTCACACGAAGGAACAAGTGGCAGACATCTTCACTAAGCCACTGCCAGTTGAGCCATTCAAGTTGCTACGTGAAATGCTAGGGATAAAGGCGTTTTAATTTGAGGAGGTGTGTTGGAAAATCAAATAAAAACAGGTTGTTAATGGTTAAAACAAGCTGTCAGTTTCTTTCCAGGGTGTTTTTCAGCAACTACAAAGATCATTGCTTCCTCCATGTGTTAGCCGAAAGGAGATTGAAAGACAGCAGAGATGTGAGCTGCTGTGTGCAAGCCGAAAGGTGGTTATTACAACCTGCCATGATGCAATGCATGTGTATGCCAACTGTCAAAGTTGCTGCATGTGTTTGAAAGGGTGTAAAGATGTGGAACACCATCATTCATTATATGTATTGTTGGATTGTTTATTTTTTCAGTTTTGTATAAATAGGCCATCTTGCTAAGCCTTAGAGCATATCATCCGAATCCTATTTCCCATTCTCATTTTCAGCTTGTAAGCTATTGATTTTTGTAAACTCTCTTTTCATATATCAAAGTCCAAGTGTTTTTTTTTCAAAGCTTGTTGCTTCCCTCCTTTCTCTATTTCTTTGTCCAATTTTATTGAGAGTGAAAGTGAGAGGTGTGATAGAGTTTGTAAACTTATCACCCACATATTTTGGTATTGAGTTAGTAAACTTTAGAATACCAACAATCAGGACTTGAATTATAATTTGTCCTCTTTCATTCTAGGTTTATATGTGGCACCTGAGATCTACAAAGCTGAAATTTTCACCAGAAGTGTGGATGTATACTCTTTCGGTCTTATATTATATGAGGAACCTTTCATTTTCACTATCTTCATCGTGTTATCAAGTATAATTCATTGTCAGTTCAGCACTTCTAAATTAGTTTACTTTCCTGGGTTTCTAGAATATACAGTACATTGCTTTCTCAAGCTTACGGAGTACACATAAACACTTTGCTGTGAACGTAGCACTCTTGCAGGCATTGACTTTTGCATTCTTATTTTAAAACACCGATGGTTTGGGGGAATTTTGTGGATCGTTTCTATCTTGTGTGGAAAACAATTACGTTGTTGCTCATTATTTTGAAGTAAGTAATAACTTGTCTTTGTGTGGCTTTGTTTTCTCATAGATGGCTGAGGGATTACAACCATTCCATCCCAAGCCTATGGAAGAGGCTGCGAAACTGATGCGTTTGGAAGGAAAAAGACCGCAGCTGAGGACCAAATCAAAAAGTTATCCCACTGTAGTAAAAGAGTAAGTTTGATTTCAATACAAGTCTCCGCATGGTCTACTGATTAACATGCAGTAACTTTTTCTCGTCTTTTCTGAAAGGGGAACTGTAATGCTTAATTGATGATGCTAAAATGATATGCATGCAGGTTGATTGAGGAATGTTGGAATCCAGAACCTGTTATGATGCCCATTTTCTCGGAGATTATTGAACGGTTGGACAAGATGGTTTCTAATTGCTCAAAGCAGGGATGGTGGAAAGACACGATTAAGCTTCCTTGGTACGTCTATCATCTGTGTATCTTCTAAGGGTTCATGGTATTTTCTCTCGCACACGGACAAGTTGTAGGTTTCATTTTCTTACTGCACTGTAACGCATTATATGATTTGATGGTATGCAGGAAATAAGAGGAGGCAGTCTCAGTTCCTTTGGAAAACGAATAGAGAAAAGGACTTGGGCGTAGACTAGGTGCTCGGGGCTTGACGTTGCAGTGTAATTAATATTCAAGAGGGCGCCTTTGGTTTAGTCTAATAAATTTCTTTTATAGGAAAAACATTCTCCTTTAAAAGCACTCAACGTTAATCGACTTAATCCTAATGTTAAAAATATTTTGTGACTCCCTAAGAAAATTATCCCACGTAAATATGCTAGAATTTGAAATCATCAAAGTAATCAACCTAGAGCTCAGTCCCAGCTAATTTGTAATAACTCTTTGGACAAGGTTTTGGGTTCCTTAAGTTATTAAATTAAAAAAAAAAAAAAAAAACAAAGCGCAGTCTCAACTTCCTTGCATAACACCAAGTATTATTCTTTTCTGAATGCCTCTTATCTCATTTGTTTCTAAAGTATGATAAAAATCATCACAATAGAGAAAAGAAATTGCATAAAACAAAAACACTATAAGTTTGTCTTAAACTCTCACCTTAAAATAATGGGAGTCCTACACCTTCTTGTGAGCGTCCAACACAAACATTTGTCTTGTTATTTTTTATTATGTGACAACAGTCGAGTTGAAAGACTTCAAAGATAAAATATATATGGGACGGATCTATAGCACTTCCTTTTTTACACAATATTTTACGTATATTTTTGTGGGACTCACATTGCAATGTTTTCAACGATCCGAACCGTTTATCTTTTAGGTATTCTCTCAAGATCATGTCTACCATAAATCATCTAAATCTGAAATCATATGACCGTTGGATCAAGGATTTAGGGTTTTTTTTGTAGGACCGTATTCGTCCGTAATGTCTTAATGGTCTTGGATTTGTCTAATTTTATAAAAATGATCTATCAATAATGTTCTAAAAAATAAATGAAAATATATTACAAAGTGATCCCACAAAAACATGCGTAAAATTTTTTATAAAGTTGATAGTGCCACAAGTCCGCCTGTATGTCGGTTAATAGTACTTAAGCAAGTGAAACCTAAACAAGTCCAAGAAAAGAACTTCGCAAGTTCTTTGCACATCTAGGTTTGCACTTTTACTAGACTTTGTCCAGGTAGGTCGGGTTGTCTTCTACCGTGTGACTTGACTATATACGTTTAATGTAATGTGAAAGCTGAATGTTGATATGATCATCATTATTTAAATTTAAATTAATCAGTAAATTAATTTTGGATTCAGAAAAGTGCTATATGTTCCTCAACTTCATGGATGTTGATACTGAAGATATTACTACAGGTCCAGCAAATTAAGCAGACAAATCTGTCATTAGGACGTGATTTGCTGCACTACACGAATCACTCTTCCTCTATCCTTACTGTTGTATTGTATCTAAATACTTGCCTTCTATGGCTTTACAAAGTCAACTGATGTAATGTATACACACACACAATATGTGATAATGCAAATCATCAAGAAAACCAATCACAAATCACTACTAAATTAAACAGTTTGTGCGACAAGGAAGACTTTGTCGCGCAAAGCAATTTTAGGTCGCATAAAAACTATGGCGACACACCAATCATCGCTCAGAATTAGTCGCGCAAATGTCATGAAAAAAGACCTTGTGCGACGAATAAGTACAAATTCATCGCGCTTATAAACAATCGCACAACGCTTTGATATTCGTCGCGCTAAAGTTATACGGACAAAAGCTTTCGTCGTACGATATAAAAGGGTACAAGTGTGCTTTGTGACGACAAATTTCTGGGGACATCAGAAATTTGCGCGACGAAACCTGTAAGACGCGCGTAATTTTGCACAACAACCAGTAGGCGTCACCCAAGTGGAATTCTAAATAAATAAATAAATAAAATAAAAGGAATATTAAAAAAAAAAAAATCATAAAAATGACAAAAAAAAAAAAAAAAAAAAGCAAATTAATAAATAAAAAATGTACGTACAAATACAAACTTTTAAAAGAAAGCGGGAACAAAACTATGAAAAAAAAAGTAGAATAATCAATAGGCAAGTCGTTCAAGGGTGCTTGGTAATCATGCTACTGGTAGGGGGTGGGGGCGGGGTCGGAGGTCAACGGGCCTGATTGCTGTGCATGCTCGGTGTGGAAGGGCTCTGAGGGCGATGGTGCAGAAAAACCGGAGGGATGTATTCTGGAGGAACTGAGGGCTTGTACAAGCATTGACATTTGAGACTTGTATGATGCTAGCTCACTTCTCAGACTAGCGACTTTTTGTGTCAAAGTCGTAACCTGGCCCTTTAACTGCGAGGATGACGAGGCTCCACTCTCCCGCCTCTTGGCATTTCCCATTCCCCGACAATATGTCCCTGACCTTTAACCGAAAGTTTGGTCCAAAGTCTCTGTCAGGATGTGAAACCCTGCATCCTCAGGGGGATCCATAGACTCGATCGACATGTCCGAGGGAAGCTGGAGGCGGACTCTTGAAGCACCGACTGACTCTTCTCCACCATAGTTGCTTGTGAAAAAAAACATGGATTTTCTGTTATACAAAAAATAAATGTATTAGTTGTAATACTTAAAGAAAATTAAAAAAAATAATAATAAATGTTAGCAAAAATTAAAGAAAGTAAAATGAAAGAAGTCGTAATTAAAAATGCACCACATAGCCCACCTCCTGAAAATGACCGCAAAGCCAAACCCAACTATCTTGTCGGTCCTCGAACTCCTTCGGGCAACCCTCCACGAGAGCGACTTGCGGATCATCAAACTGTTGGAAAATTGGTGTAAGTCACTCTTCTACTGCTTGTAGCGTTCGGAGAAGAGCCAATTGAGGTACACCAACATGTCCTCCAAATTGTAGTTTGTCTGCAATGTAACAAATATTATGAAAGTATTAGTATTAAATATAAATATATAAATTTTACATGAAAAGCATTAAAAAGGCGATGCTACTTACAAACAATTGATTGCACACCGTGTTCTTCGTCTCCTCCGGCATCGCCTTCCAAGACTTCCACCGCATAGGGCAAAAGGTCCGCACAACATGTCTAATTTCGCGGGCCAATGTAGTATGCTGCTCCGCCGTTGGTGCGGCACGATGTCGCTCATCGTATTCGAATGTGATACAACCATTGGTCACCCGAGTGACCTTCGCCGTCTTCAATTGCCGACAAGGTCCCCGGGTGTTTTTCTTCGCTGC
Organism: Pyrus communis; assembly: GCF_963583255.1. Lineage (NCBI taxonomy): Eukaryota > Viridiplantae > Streptophyta > Magnoliopsida > Rosales > Rosaceae > Pyrus > Pyrus communis. The sequence goes on from NC_084804.1 coordinate 28,711,665, forward strand.
AAATAAATGAAAAAAAAAAACATTAACCCAAAACTAATAGCAAATCCTACTAAAATTTTGGCATAACCTCCCCTATAATTAAAATATTTCCCAAAACCCTAAAAATAACATAAACAATATATGTAACCAACACAATGATCACAACAGTTTAATAAAAGGTTCGGAAAGATGACAACTTTTTAATCCTTACATGACATAACTTAACAAATTGAACCTAAATAACCTAATTCAGTTACATGGGAATAAAGGATTGAATAAGGATTATATACCTAGGCGTGTACCCGAGGCATTGGTTATGGATCCCGATAGTGACATCTGGTTTAGAGTGCAGGGCGCTGGTGAGTATGTCGGTCGCTAACAGGTAGTGCCATCGAAGAAGTCGACGATGCTTACACTTGTGGGACTGGAGGACCAACTGGGTCAACCAAATTCACCGGGCTATGGTTCATCTCTGCTGAAGCAGTGGCGGCAGTAGTAGGTGTAATTGTCGGACTAGGTGTAGAAGTCATCGCCCTCCGGGTTCTAATGAGATGTGACATCTACAAAATTGGAAATAAATTTGTTAGGTGCTTAGAGTCCTATTTCAAACATAGTGAATCCATATATTAAGATTTTATAAGTGAGAGGAAAACAGGGATCAACAACACCAAGAATAAAATTTTATTATACAAGATACACCCATTACAAATGATCATATCCCCTCACTAGATATATGCCCACTCAAAACCTAAATTGATGGTTCATCCAAATTTACAATTATACTCGCAAATGCTTTAAGCATCCAGGAGTTCTACAAGCAGAACATATTTCAGTTTATATCGTTACTTTTTTTAAGAATACATAAATAAATTAATTAAAACAGCACCATTCTAGAATATAAAGAAGGTTACTTAGCGTAGATAATAGTTTAATCTTTCTTTGTACTTATGCATGGAATTGCCAAGCGATGGATGTTCTCTAGCTAGACCTAGAGGTCAAAAATCTTGGTGCACTCGATCTATGTCTTGTTAAATCACGAGGCCTAGAGGCAGTCGATTGTCGTGAGGTTTATCCTTGCATGATTGGTCAATTAGTGAGCGTTTAGTGGTCAACCAGGATGAGCGAGGTGTGGCGTGCATTGGTTAAGGTTTCCTCATGGACAAGGGCTTAAGCTTGTGGGCAAGAAAGCCTAGGGTTTAGCGTGCTAGGGCTTACGAACCCTTAACCGTGTTTAGGAGAGGCGCACCTTAGGGAAAATGGAAGCCAAGGCGGCTTCAGTGGGCATTGTCATTAGTCTCATGGGGGACGAGACTGGTATCATGGTGGCGATAGGTAGCACCATGGCAACGATGATGGTTCTGGTCGCTCCTCCTCTCACGATGGCGGTGGCGGTGGCTCGGGTTTTGTCGTTCCTTGCGGCATGACATGGAGTCGTAGGTGTAACACCCTAAAAAATTTAACATATACAGTTATGTGGAAAATTTTATCGATAAGTAGAAATGACGAAAATGCCCTAGGGGGCCAAACATAATTTTACAAGGATGTATTTTATCCTCATACATTTTGTCATGTTTCTTGACATATTTGGATAGAGTTCAATCCTACGAGTGCGTAGGTGAAAATCATTCGTGAAACGGAGTTATAACGAAGAAATTAGAGATGTTTTCATTGTGGAAAAAAAAATTAAATAAATAAAAGAATTGGGGTTGGACGCTGCCAGGTGGTAGCAAGAAAGAGGAGAAATGAGGGATGCAAGAGAGAAAAGGAGGAAGGGAGAGGGCCAATCCGCAGAGGAAGAAGGGAGAGAAATAAGGGAAGTGATGGAGCACTGGATCCTTTGGGATCCATACAACCCAACCTGACCCAGTTCCTTGACCCTGCTTTAACTCCTCCGTTCGACGTCCGTTCGAGGTGCTTCTAGTGTCTATGGAAAGCTCTCATCGAGCCCAACATCTCTATATGTTAGATTTCAAATTTTCTAACCCAAATTTACAAATCGAATCCATAAACCCATAGGTGCATCCAGCGACTTTAACCTTTTTTCGATGGCTCCGGCGAGCTTCACCGTCGATGACCACCACCAAAAGACTCCTTTCAACCCCAGGATTAAGGTCCAAGCCTTGGATGAGGCGTCGAAGTTCGTTTTGGTGGCGAATCGACAACTACACAAATTGAGGGTTTTGGCGGTTCAAGGGATTTTTCGGCCGCTTCCTGGCCGAATTGGACTTTGGCCTATGTATGAAAGTTTTTTCGCTCATTGAACTCTACAACCCTGTAAAATTTGGTAATTTTTAGAGTTCGTTGGAATTTGAGGTTTCCGTTCACCGGAAACCGCCGCTCACGGTGGCGCGTGGCCAGAGTGCTGATGCTGCCTTTTTAAACTAATTTTGATATTCTGAATCCATATTTGAAATGCATTTGGTGTGATTCATTTGTTTGAACCTAGTTAGTGATTATTAGTCACTTGAAAATTTTTCAGAAATGAGTTAGAAATTGAATTTGTGAACTACAAATGGCTTGATCCCTTCGTAGGGTACATAGGCAGTCTAACGAGGAGGTTAGATGTAGCCATAAACTAAACAAAATGATTATTTTTTTTAGTGTGGTTAGTTAGAATTATAATTAACCATTATTTTTATTGTTGCTTACCTGTGTGTTTGGCTTTCAAATTAGAAATTTCGGGATGTTATAGTAGGTGTCGCGGGTGGGGCCAATGGAATTGATTCCAACCCTGCAATATAGAGAGCCCAACTTGGTGGTGGTGCCACCACCATTTTGATGCTCCTACTTGATAATCTTCGTGTTTCCACCAATTTTGAATTAAAGAAGAAACTAGTGAAGGAAGTTTTATGTTTAGAATTTTGTTTTTGCAACTGTTTTTCAAGAACTCTCAATGAAAGCACCAAGTTTTGGGAGCACACTTTCGATGCAAATTGAATTGTCGAAAACTTACACAAATAAGGACAAGAGACAAACGGAGTCAGGCTAACACTAGTGTAGGTTTAGACAAAGGGTATTTGAGGCCTAAGTCAAAAAGGCTATAGGAAGTGATAAGAGTGTGGTAAGAGTTCTTGATTACTGGGATAAAGTGGCTAGCTTGGCTATTTATAGAGAATTAAGGAGTTAACCCTAGCATCCAAGTTCGTTGAACTTGTTAGCAAAGTGTTACCTAGTCTGCACACCGATGGAAAAGTATTCCTCTAAAATTTGAGGAATATGCTTTGGAAAGTCTTGTCATGCTAAGAGACTGACAGGTAAACTCATTACATATCAGGGTAATCTGTATAGTCACATGGCGATCAACTTTAATCATTTGTGATGAATTGAGCTTGGGGTGCCTGTTGATTGTGGGCTCTTAGGGCTTCATAGAGAATGTGGCATGTTAGCTCGTTAGGGTTTGACTAACAATTTGTGTATTCCGTCAATGATAGAGTAGTTATTTTTTATAAGTGGTACCATCGGGTGTTTTTATTGGTCGGGATACTTTTATGTTCCCACACATACATTGTGGGAGCATACAATAGTTGATGAAGAGACAAAGAAGGAATAGTGAAATCCTTACGGCAAATATTTCAAAGTAAAGAAAATAAAATGCAAATATCGTCATGCTGATAACATATTATAAACAGACAAATGATAGAGAACTTTTTCTAGAGATTAAAGTAACACAAGAGTGGTGGATCACTCTATTTTATCTTCCATACAGAAGTTATTTGAAAAAAAAAAAAAAAAAAAAAAATTATAAACAAACAAATGATAGAGAACTTTTTCTAAAGATTAAAGTAACACAAGAGTGGTGGATCACTCTATTTATCTTCCGTACAGACGTTATTTGAAAAAAAAAAAAAAATTATAAACAAACAAATGATAAGTGAACTTTTTCTAGAGATTAAAGTAACACGAGAGTGGTGGATCACTTTATTTATCTTCGAGACGTTATTTGAAAAAAAATAAAAATAAAAATAAAAAGTGGGTCAACTTTAAATGGACCGGGGCCGGAAGAAAATTACTAAAGGAGGATCGAGATTAAAATGATATACTCACGGTGAGTTCATTGTTATCCTTACAAAATATGGTCATTTTCGTCATTTGAGGAGAACCTTTTATTGGTGGACCGACTAAAATGCCCTTACTACGCGCCACACGGCCCAGATTCATTGGGTGAAAGAGCGGACGAACTTGAATGCACGCTGTACAGGATAACTCCCTCCTAGAAAAGCTAGGGTACCCTGCTACTTCGCGGGAAGAATCCCTCGTTTCTCGATTGCACCACAGAAGGAAGAGATTCTTACAAGGACATGAACAATGGTTCCTCTTCCAAAATGCACGGTCCTGATCAACCTGAAATAAGTGGGTCCTCCCCCAAATCCCTGCGCACCAAAATGGGCAAACCGGAAGACAGTGAAAAGAAGGTAACTTTCTTGTTCAATTTCAAAATTTTACAATTACCCACTTCATAATTTACCAAAACAAGGATACCCAGATACCCAGAAGTGCTTTTGGAAATAGTTCTGATCCTCAACTTCAAGACTCTGTTTTGAGATTGATTTGATTTGATTTTCCAACATATTGTTTCACATTGTATAATGTGTTGATTGCCCCTGTTATGGATCATGAGAGTCGGCATTATTTAAAAAAAATTCAAAAATTCAAAAAAATCGTTTCAAAATTGGTTTTTGATTTTGGATTGTTGCCCATCATTCTGATCGCCGGAATACTGTCAAAAAAGTTTTGAGCATATGCTACTACTATGAGTCTATGTTTAGAACTTAAATTGTAGTTTTTTTTTCATTGTTTTGCTTTTCATGTAACTTTGTGTAGATTTTTCATAAGAAACTCAAAGATGTTGAGATTAGTGTTCCGATAGTGTATGGCAATATTGCATTCTGGCTCGGTAAGAAGGCGAACGAGTAAGTATTGCTTTATTGTCTTGTTGAATTACTTACATGAGGAATGGAATATGAGAGTTAAGTTCGTGACATTTAACTAGGTACCAATCACACAAGTGGACTGTGTACGTTCGTGGGGCAACCAATGAGGATCTTGGAGTGGTGATAAAACGTGCTGTTTTTCAGCTGCATTCCAGTTTCAGTAATCCCACAAGGGTGGTTGAGTCACCACCATTTGAATTGTCAGAATGTGGCTGGGGTGAATTTGAAATCGCCATTACGCTTTTCTTCCACAGTGATGTTTGTGATAAGCCATTAAACTTGTGAGTTGCTTTGAATAATAAATCACGTGATTTACTTGGTCCTCGGCTGTCTAATTTTGTGTTTGATGCTGTCTATGTTCTTTGCATTTGTACCGAGTCCTCAACAATGGAATAGTAGATTTAAACCTAGTTTGACCGAAACAACTTCGTCTTTTAATTTCCAACATTGATATGTTCATTGTCTATCTGAGTATTCACCAGAACCCTTGCAACGACACATCCTGCTTTATATGTACCATATATGTTACGAAATGGGGAAATTAGATTTTACTTAACCTTCTAGTATGCTTAATTGGGAGATGAATTTTTCAAACAATGAGTTTGATTATTTATTACATGCATTGGTATAATTTGATTTTACATTTGTTTAGAAACAACCAACAACCTGTTTTTCATTTTAACATACATTTGGTACTATGCCTGCCCATCATTGCAAGGAGAATTTAATCTTGAACTTTGTCACAGATTTCATCATTTGAAGTTGTACCCAGAGGATGAGTCTGGTCCTATGTCGACTAAAAAGCCTGTTGTTGTGGAATCATATGATGAGATTGTGTTCCCTGAGCCTTCAGAGGCTTTATTGGCTCGTGTGCAGAATGAGCCAGCTGTAGTCGTTCCCAGACTACCTGCTGGCGTTGCTTTGCCTCCACCTGGTATAAATTATTTATGCTGTTGTGTCTGTAATTTCTCTTTATCATTTTGTGGATTGTAAATTATTCCTTTTCATTGCATGTAGTGCCAGTTGAGGATCCAAGTAAGAGAAAGAGAGGGGACACTAAAGATCATCTCCTATGCCAGTGGTTCACAAACTTTTCAGAAGCAGATGAGCTGCTACAACTTGCAGCAGCTCGTCAGCAGGTATGCATAACTTTATCTCATAGTTTCTAGACATAATTTATGGAACTTGAAACTTTGTGATCGTGAAGAGCTGTCAATAAGTCTGTATTCGTGGAAAAAAATTTACCATCTGTGGTTTCTTAGATTATGTACTGATGTATTTGTCCAGTTAATTTCTTTATGCTGAATCCTTTTGCAATTTATTGCATATAAAGTGTCTAGGATTCTAAAATCTTATGTGCACTCAAACTCCAAAGATAAATATAATTATTATTATTAGAAGTATTTCACCCTTCTCATTTATGTATTGAATGGAATTCTATCCATATTTTGCAGTCATGTCTTTAGCGCAACTTTAGATGTATATTTGAGAATTATGAACTCTAAAATCATCATGATACGTTAGTGAAGAAAACATCAAACATGAGCCCAGTATGCTTAGAGAAAATGAATAGGGCGGCTTCATGTTCTAAGAGCTGTAAAGCGATTTCATAGAAAAATTGTGAGTATGATATTGCTGTGCGTCAATCGAAAACATTTAGCCACTAGACGGTAGCTCTCTATCTGGTCAATCATGTAGTGTGTAACTAGTGTAATAATGTCTAATCTAACAGATGTTTAAATATATCCCCAGAGATATAGGGGTACGATGCTTGAATCCTAGGGCGTGCTCTGTAAACCCCAAAGACCAGCCAGCCATGTTTGGTAGGGTTGTGTTTAAATTGAACAGTCTTTGGTACTCAAATGCTGTAAGTGGGTCTGTGGAACTGATAGTGCATTGAGAACAAATCAGCGTGTACTCAAATACTGTAAGTGGGTCTGTGGAACTTATGTGCACTCAAACTCCAAAGATAAATATAATTATTATTATTAGAAGCATACTTTAGAGCCAAGGCAGACCTAAAATAACTGCCAAAACTAGTTCATATATAAGTTGTTTTAACTATCAGGTTTTACGTAGAACTGGTTTAAACTAATTCTTTAGTTTCCCAAACACATCCTAAGTATGTGTTGAATGGATTGACTGGGTTCTCAAATGAGTAAAGGGAGGACTACCTTTCTTCTTCCAGTGAATTCTGATAACATGTTTCCAAATAGAGCATACATTATGTATGCAAAGATCTGTAGTCATTCGATCATGGTATCGTTCTATGTTTATGTACACTACTAGGGAGAGTAAAAAAAGGGATTGGCATTATGGCAGGCAAGTACACACTGCTTTTTTGTAACCCTTGGTCTAATCAGAAGACTCATAGTCTCGTTACTCGTAGGTCGCCAAATTTCCACCAAAGTTTCTTTTGGAAGTGCAAACACGCCATATTGAGTTAAAGGGCTTAGGAAAAGTCAGTTGAGGGGAGTCCAGCCTAGCATTCATTTTGGATGTCCCCTATCCCCACTCCACTCCACCACACCCCGCCCACCCCCGCCCCACACCCCCCCCCCCCCCCCCCCCTCGTGCCCACGGAGCCAACCATCTTCCATGAAACATATCTGTATGGCGGTCAATGGAATGAATATGTTTTCTTTAAATTCTCCTTGGGCAGACTAATTTGTTGCGTTCTGCATAATTGTATGAGTTCTTACTGGTAATTCTCACGACTGCTATAGTGGTTGTTTAAATTATTCTGAAATTCGTGAACCAGCCTAAGCATCTGCGATAAATACCTAATTTTGTTTCTTTATGTTCATTGACTCGTCACGATCAAATTCCTTTGTGATTTCATTGTTATTAACCATTGAAATCTGAAAAAAGTTGGAATTGAGTAGGTTATGAATCCTGAAACTAGTAAGGATTTATTAAGATGAATCACATGTTGTAGAGATCTGAACATATTTGATGTTTATGCATTAGTAGGCAGTAATGTATACCATAAGCTTGGTTACTCTAGTTGAGATAACAAAATTACTTATTGTGATAGAAAATGCTCAAGGAACTTTATTAACCTCGGGTTTCAAATGCCATTGTATTAGGTTCAAGCTCATATTGCTAAATTCCGAAGAGAGATGACTCTTCTAGAGGGTAAGAATAAACAAGTGAATTCTGTCTCCGACCAGTGACTGTACATTATCCTGCAGATTTATGAAGATTCCAGTTCCAAATTGGTTCCGTGGTAGATACATTTGAATTACTCGCAGCAGATGCACATGATGGCACGCAAATGTAGTGCCTACATGTATATTCTCAGCTATGGCGATTTATTGTACTTTCTCATTTTCCTTTTTGTTTATCTCTCTTTTACGTAAATTTGTTGTCTTCATTTGCAATGCGGCATCTATCGGTAAACAATTTAAAGGAGGAACATAAAAGGTGTATCTTTTAATATCTTTTATGCCAAGAAAAGAGAGAATTTTGGTTTACTTTGACACTTATTATTGATTGTTCAACTTGTCTGTGCTAGTTATCTGAAAGTGTGCATTCGGAATTAAGATATCATCTGAATCAATTTTATTTTTTAATACTCAAGTGTTCTATGAGGAACCATTCTTAACTCTCACTCCCTCACAGGGTTCTTGTCAAAGTTTGCTGAGGTAGGTCCAAACTAATAATTCTCTTCATAGTTGCATAGCTCCGGCTGAATCTAGGCTTCTTATAGAGTAGGTGGTAGTCATTTTCTCATAGATAGGGCACATCTCATTTCTAGCTATATGTCAACTTCAATGTCATTTCCCATACTTTACAGTGTTTCTACGAGAAAAACTTCGGTGCGGGCATAGATAGTACATTATCGTTTGCCCACACACACAAAGCAGCACTCTAGCCTGTGTTTGGTCCAGTGTTTTAAAAGGCTCGCCTTAGGGCGCGCCTAGGCGGCCTCTAAGGTTGGGCGTGAGGGTTGCCGCCTTTGTTTTGAGGGAGTGGTCGAAAGGCATCGCCAAAGCAGTCGAGGTGGAAGAGGTGTACCTCAGGGCGTCCAGTGTCTATGTTTGGTTGATTGTTTTCTTTTCCTTTTTCCTTTTTAACTCCCAAACCCAAAACGACATAGTTTTTGTAGGATTTTAACTGTCTCATACCTCTTTCTTGCACGATCATCTCTTTGCCTTTTTTTCTAATTTCACAAGCTCTCTCTCCCACTCGCTCTGGTGATAGCCGCGACACCAATCTTCGACAGCCTTCTGTAGCACCAGCAACAGCCTTCAGCAGCACCACCGCAACCCCCCAGCGACAGCACCGCAACACCCAGAGACTGCGCTGCTGCCATCACTCCCATAAATCCCCAATTTTTACGGCTAGAGTTTCTAATTTTTATTTTTTTATATAATGTACGTGTGTGTTGTTTATGTGCATTGTTATATGTGTGCTCATTGTGTTTTTCATCCTCTATTATAATATATATATATATATATATATATATATATATATCTGAGTGTGTATATATATTTATAATATATGTGTGTGCTTAAGGTGATTATTGATTAATACTTTTTTTTAATATAATATATGTGTATGTTTAGTGTGTGATTAATTTTTCTGTGTTGCGTTCACTTGTGTATTATAATTAATATTGCCATGCATTATAATTACATAATATATAGTTCCATTGATTAATTGTAATGCTTGGTTAATTTTATAATGGATTTGGATGATATTACCAATTAAAATTTTACAAAGTATTATTTTCTATATAATATATAAAACATATATACTAAAAAATTTAGGTCCCTTGAAGCTTCGCCTCACACCTAAATGAGGCTATCCATGGGACGCTTTGTCTACGCCTTCGCCTTTTAATACATTGATTTGGTTTCATTCACTTATTTGTATCGGTTGTCATAGTGCAGAAGCTGTATTGAAGTTTTTATCATCCTCTACTAGAGAAGATGTTCAATATGGTTGACTAACTAGGGCAGCTCTTACATCACATGGGATTATGTGGTGGCTAAATACATAGTGATCTTATGTAAGAGGTGCTCTACAAATGATGTGGTCAGTTATCTCTATATTGTTCGCCATTTACTATTTCCCTTGCAGTGCACATGGGATTGAATTCATATCACCAATTTACAAATCTTGATGGCATCACCATCAGGTGCTTAGTGTTCTGATCCTATCCTTACTTTGAAAATACACATGGGTATGGATAACACCATGTTTCATATATATCCTTTGACTAATCATGTTTCTATGTGTTTATTTATAGTATGTTTATGATTTTTAAACTTCTCATTGAACAACCCATGGGACCATGTATTCTGACATCACCACCATCAAAATCCATTATGCAGCCTCTTCAGGCTTCATTCTCAAAGCAATTGTTTACAACCCACATGGGTGTGAATGCCCTTGTTCATTATTTTTTTCCATTCGAACAATATTTTTACCTGATCCAAACTACTCTGAAGATGATTCAACTTAATTACAAAGGCGGAAACACATTACTCTAGCCAACTGAGCTACGTTTGATGTTTGCATTTTCATTATTGGTTTAGTTCCCCTTGTTCTACCCATACCTATAAAAGAATAATAGTTGGGATCTTTTGGTAAATATTCAAGATGGCCTCATTTTGTTACTAAGTTTTCAGCAAGAGAGCCAGTGGAAAAAGACTCATAAGATATTCCAACTATATACAGTTAACAGTTGAAGTAATCTTTTCTGGATAATTGAAGAGAGAGAGAGAGAGAGAGAGAGAGAGAGAGGGCTGTTTGAAGCAGTTGAAAATGATGTCATCTCAGCGATCATCATCAGGTCCTTACATTGTTGTCTTTACAGGAGAGTTTTGGGGACAAGAGTAACATGGCCTTCATGTGCAAAACCAAGCCACAGTCACAATCAGTGAAAAAATGAGAAGAAAAAATATACACCCCCAAAATTTGAATAAAATGACTATTGGCTTTGCTGGGCACCGTATTTTTGGTGGGTCTATGGTGGCGGGCCTAAGGTATCGTTTGGTATGCAGATGGGACAGGACGGGACGGAACGGAATGGGACGGGACGGGACGGGACAGGACGGAACGGAACGGAGTTGGAGCAAAGATGCCCTCGGATGGAAACAAGGAGGAAGAAGATGGAGACGGAGAGGTTATAATTTTGTGTTCCACGAATGTGGAACGAGTCGTTCCAGGGGGTGAGGTGGAACGAAAATTTACCCAAAACTCGTCCCGTGGAACAGCTCGTTCCACCCGTTTTAGGCGCACCAAACGTGGGACGGAACGCCTTGTCCCACTCTGTTCCGTCCCGTCCCACGTACCAAACGGTACCTTACAGTCCCTCTCCTGTGTTTTTTTTTGTTCTTTTTCCCCCCCAATCAATCTCATTCACAGAACATGGGATGGGAGGGGTTCTTCAAAAGACGGTGACATGTACGTCGGTAATTTGATACCTGTGTATGTTTGTATCAGGGGCTGCCTGTTGCAACAGATTTTACCCTCCAACCTTGGCCCTCATATATAGTTACTTTCTTTGACAGGTCGACTTACTTAGCCACACCATTGGCAGGTCGACTTACTTAGCCACAATAGTTCTAAAATCAAGAACCCAGCCGTTTGAGGACGTTCTTGGCGACATTCACTTAGCAACACCAAAGCGGTTTCAGCCAAGAGTTTCAGCTAGGTCTGCTAGAAACACCGTAGCTAAGGAATAGTTGGCTTATCAAAGAGTACACCGTCTCTAGATAACTAAAACCGCTCTCTTATAGTCTTTGGCAGAAATACTTTTACTTATTTGGAGAGTTATGTTAGTGCATATTTTTTGGAGCTGCCCCGGCCTCAAAAATCTAAGGACTGGCTCTATGTTGGTAAAAAATTACACCCTGTAAACCTACATTTTTGGTGGTGCTTGTGAGTGTGATAATTAATTATGATCGTAAGGATTATGTACTTGTTTGGGGTTGAGAAAGACACAAAAAGAAGAGACAGAAATGCAGGACATGACCGTATCGTCCACTAAATCATAGCTTGTGGACCACTGTATGAATTCGAACATGGAGGGGTTCCTTTGCTGAAATGGATGCAGACTCTAGGAAGGCATAAGTGGTGTACATTTGCAATAGATTTACGTCTCATTGCAAATCTTCTTTTCTGGTGGGACTAGTTTCATCAGGACCACAGAAAGAAAGCTCTACGTTATTAAGATACTGCACTTCACTGTCATGTTAACCATTAGGTCCATTGCCAATGACTCGTCAGGATTTGGACTAGTTAAAGCGTCTCCAAAAGGGATGTCAAAATCCTAGGTGGAATGACATTGTACATATTTGATATCAAAAGTCTCTCCAACCGAAATGTTATTTGCTAGCTGGATTTGAAGACTTAGTGATTTGATGTCAAATTTGGCATCAATGTCAAATTTATTTTTAATTCATTTTAATAGTGGATCCCTTATTCCACTAACATTTCAACCAATAAAAATTTTGTTTCAACATTTTTTTAATAATTACTATCATTTAAAGTCTATTTAAATAATAAATTAATATTTGACAATTCGGTTAGAGAAGTACAAAATTTGACATAAGGCTTCAGATTGTCACATCAACCATTAATTGTGATTTGACTCTTATAATTTGACATTTTCTTTGAAAATGATCTTACTCGTATAACGCGCAATTTGATGAGTCCGTGAGCCAGTTGGGTGACTTGTATAACTACATGCAATGATCAGTTTTCTAACTCAATTATGAGTTCATAAGCGTGTCAAGAGTGTAACGCAACAAAAAAATAGGTAAACGCCTATACGGATAGACAAGGATCTAGATCTGAGAAGATAGAATGAATATTCACCATAGGTAAGATAAGATGGCTGGTACAACTTTAGAAGTTTGTTTAAACTGAAAACATAAAAAACTTTTAACAAAAAAGCAATGCTTCTTTTCTTTTCAGTTACAACCAATGTTGATCAACGCCTTCAACCTTCTTTGTCTTCGTCAACACTTTCTACCAATTTAGAAGAGGGCGTTGAATTGTGATTTATGAGAGAGACATCTGTGTTCAGGACGTAGGACACGAAACTATATATACGTACATGGAGTTTACTTGATATCTGTGATAAACAAATACATATACGTATCCACTTGAATCGTATTAGCGGATTATCATAGTGTCATTTTGTGTTGGTGTTAGATTACCAATCCTACACTTTTATGTACGTATATGTATCTGGGTTGAGTTTAAGTTAATTAAACAATCGTGAAAAAAAGATTAAATATTGTAATCATGAAAGTAAGGAAATGTTTGAGGCATGAGTTTGTTTGATTTTTGGTATTATCAGCTTCCTCACGAAGCATGGGCACCAAAGTATGATGGAAAGATGCATAAGTAGCAGTAAATTACACATGGGTTTCTGTAAAAATGTTATGATGGAAAGATGCATAAGTAGCAGTAAATTACACATGGGTTTCTGTAAAAATGTTAGTTTGCTATGTTCGCTGTGAGAGAGAGAGAGAGAGAGAGAGAGAGAGAGAGAGAGAGAGAGAGAGAGTTGTTTTATCTGTGAGGTAGAGGTAGTACACGGAATCACCAGACCAGGTTGTCGAACAATCAGAAAAGGCCAAACCATCCACTGGACTGTACTGAATAGTACCCTAATTATCGGTCCGTGAGTTTAGGTAAAGAGAAAAGAATAGAAAATCTCAACAGAATACATTAAAATAGGTAGACACTACAAAGTGAGGAATGCCTAACAAAGGCAGCCCAAGATAAGGGAGAGAGATGGAGGCTGAGAAATGGTTTTGGTGGGTGGAGAAAAAGAGAGGAGGGAGAGAGATGGAGATTTAGGGTTTCAGCATTGAGGCTTAAAAGAGAAGCACCCAACTGAGCACAAGAGAAAATAGAGAAAGGAAAGCAAAAGGACTGAGGGAAAAAAACAAACCCACATCTTTGTTGGTTGATTCTTTGTTGATCTATTTTGAAGGCTAGGAAAAAATGGATTACCTTCCTAGCTTTAAACTCTGATGGAAAATTTACATACCATTTGTAAATTCCTATTATTTAGTATTTAGAAAATTTGTCTATAACTCTCCAATAGCCGATCTTTCCTTCCTTTGCTAAAATCCTAGATCTAAAAAATTCATAGACCGGCCTCAAACTCTGGATTGGGGCCGATAACAGCCTCTCTCCCCATTTTGTTAGCCTTGTTCTTTTCTCTTCATATGAATTGTTGCAAATCTATTACTTAATTAATATTTCTCATCCATAAGTGTCTTCTTGGTGAGATTATTTGTAGTTCTTTCCTGATGAGTATTTTGATGATGATGAGCACAAAATTCATGGGATATGGACACTAGTTAATTCCATGTCAGTTTCTCTTGAGAGTTGGCACTGATCGTTGTCAAAGATTGTTCTCATGTTTGTTATATTGAAATTTTTTCGTAGAATCTTTTAAGTTCCGAACTGCAAAGTGTTTAAGTTTTTCATTAGGAATTGAGTTTCTTTGGCTTTGGAGTGCCATCTCAATCTATTGAGTTTTGGTGTGGATGATTTTAATATTTGGATGCGTTCATTTGCTTAGTTTAAGGCATGTCTCACCCACTAATACAGTAATAACTAACTGGATCATGTTGGCTATCCATGTTTTTTTAAAGTCTCTTTTAATTGGGGGCCTCTTGAATTCATTCCAAAATAACCTCTTTAATATTTGCCATCAGTTCTTAATATTCAAACATTATAATACAACTGTAATTGTTTCGCCTGAATTATAACATAATGAGAATGGCATATCTTCGTCCAGAATATAAATTTTTTCCATCAGGAAATAGAGAGAAAGAGAGGGTCCATGTTGTCATATGGAGGGTCAACATGCAAGAGTAAACCCAATGGGCTTGGCTCCCACCATGTCCTTGCACACATACACACCGCAAAACACCCGTCGTATGTCCTTTCCTCCACACTCCACATGACCTACCACTCTCTCTCTCTCTCTCTCTCTCTCTCTCTCTCTCCCCCCACCCCATAAATACCCCGGTTACCCTTCACTCACTTCACCACCAGCAGCTCTCTACAACGCCACTCTCTTATCCTTCCTTTTCCCCATTTCCTTTACCCAAAACAAACACCACAAACCAAAAACACAAAACAAAGAAAAAGGAAATGGGCATCAGAAAACCGAATAAACTTGCTCAAACCGCAGTTCTCAAGCAAATCCTGAAAAGATGCTCAAGCTTGGGAAAGAAACATGGCTACGACGAAGATGGTCTTCCCATCGATGTCCCAAAAGGCCATTTCCCAGTTTATGTTGGCGAGAACAGAACAAGGTACATTGTTCCCATCTCGTTTTTGACACATCCTCAGTTCCAATGCCTCCTCCGCCAAGCCGAAGAGGAATTCGGTTTCGATCACGACATGGGCCTCACCATCCCTTGCGAAGAAGTCGTTTTTCGATCCCTAACGTCGATGCTCATGAGATGATATCACTGCATATTTTTAAGGTCAAGAGATTTGTGTATGGGATTTTCTTGGAGAAGAGATGACCAAGATGAAGCTTAGCTATAGATAGCTATAGCTTCTCTTTTTTTAACATCTTTTTCTTCATTTTTCATCAATCTTGACCTTAATTTGTTGGGGTTTTTTTTATACTTTTATTCTTTTGGGGGTTGTGAATGGAGGTTTGTTTTCAACCCTTTTGAGATGTTTGATTATTGACCCTAACTTGAAACCCATTAACATAAAATGGGTTTGGGTACATTTGTAAAGTTTGAGATCCATTTTACTCACAGAGGTAGATTGTTATGTTCCCTGTGAGACAATTACTACTGTTTTTAAGGAATTAAGGACAGCTTAATTGACTGTTTACCTTATAAATTAAGCCTCTCCCCCCCCCCCCCTCCTTCTCTCTCTCTCTCTCTCTCTCTACACACACACACACACACACACACACACACGCATATGTATAGAAAACATTGAGATCTGTGCATGGCTTGAAGCAGCAGGTAGCTTAGCTACGTGAAATACAAAATCTTGAGTCAAATCACATACAAGAGCATCTATTAGCTAAAAAAAGTAGTACCCAGAAACATGGAAAGGGTTCCTCTCCGATCCATTCCATCAAATTCATCTCATCAATTAATCTGGATTCTTAAAATTTGATCTAACAGTTAAAGTTATTATAATTTTTTAAAAGGCTCTCAAATTTTAAAGATCCAGATTGATTGATAGGATGAATTTGATGGAAGGAATCCAGAGAGGATTATTTTCCCAAAAATATGTTAAAACTGAGTAACTTGTCAGAGATTGTGGGGTACATTGGTTTGGTACAGATCAACGATTAGGTTCTTGAGTAGGATTATCTCCCCACTTTTTTTCCCTCCCCTTCCCTCCCCTCCTATTTGAACGGTCACGGTTAAACCACGTCAACATCTTATATTAATTTTTTTATAGCAAGAGAAAGACAAAATAAGATAATGTGAGAGAAGGGGATAGAAGGGAATGGAAAGGGATGGGAAGAGGAGGGGAGAGAATCCTAGTCCTCACATGAATCATTAATTGTAGTTGTAACGTACAACTAGTAAGTAAAGTTGGTACGTGCTACAAATATATATATATATATATATATATGTATGTATGTATGTATAGGTCTACATCTGTAAATACGACCTGGATTGTTTGGCCTCCTCATCCCATACCCTTCCCATCCCCTCCTATATTTTGTGGTCACGGTTAAGTCACATCAACATTTTATATTAATTTTTTTATAGAAATAATAAGACAAAAAGCGATGGGAATATAAAATGTTGACATGGCTTAACCATAACCACAGAAATAAAAAGGGATGGGAGGGGTATAAAATGGGGAGGGCAGACAATCTAAGTCCCTGTAAATAAGCTTATTTGAAAGTTTCCTTAATTAAAAAAATAATATATACTCATAACAGCATCTTCGAGAATTTCATCTCCCTCCCAAATAATACTAGTTGCAACTTCAAGAAGATGAGAAGATTTATATAAGATGAGTTATAATATAGAAAGTGCCCTCTTACATATTTTATCTGAAAGTATTGTTTATTTGAAAGTATCAAATGTTACGGTCTAGGTGATATTTCTTTTTATTTGTATGTTAGAGTTTTTGAGTTCGGCTCTTGAATTTTAGGTTCGATACCAAATTATATGCCTAATTCATTTATATGGCGTAACCCAAATCTCCCACCTCTTAGGGTAAATTTATTATATTCTTTATAACGATATATTTACACCAAGAGGTGGAGTGAATAAATTGGTATACAACTTGTCATTCACGACTTTCAAACCTACGTTGTGTCATATACAAGTCAAGATAAATACTACTAAACTGTAATACTATGTGACAAATATATCATTATTAAAAAAATTATATAAGCCCAAAATATAAAAGTTAAGTAACAACATTAATAATATTTTAAGAGTGGCAGATCGCGTTTTACTCCAATGACAGAAAGCAACCATACCTATATATGCACCAACTGTAGGTTCAATTTTTCACCATTTTTTTTTTCTCCTAACAACTAATAATTTAACCCTTTAACGCTATCGCTCTACTAAAAAAGAGAGTTGTGAGAAAGTTTGAAGGGATAAAGTTTTAAAGTGTAGGTTATAGATCTTATTCAATTAGTTAACACAAGACATCAAGTGAGTCATTTTGCATCTCAGAAAGAGTTTGAGTGTGTTCACATATTGTAGAGAGTTCGATAAACTTTGTAATTTAGAGTGCCACTAGTCATAAATATATGGTCAAGTATTATTAGAAACGAGTCTTGGTAAATAATGAGAGGAGATAGAGATGGGAGGGGGGAAGAAAGAGATAGAGAACGCTAAAGTAAGGGTTGGCCGGAGGCGAATAGGTGGTGCCGCGGCGAGATGGGTTTGGGTGGATGCGGTGGCTGTTGGGTATTTTGGGTTTTGTGTATATTTAGTTTCTTTTTCAATTCTTTTAAAAATTAATAAAGAGCAATTTAACTAGAGTCAAGTAAGAGGACACTTGGTAGGCTTAGAGATGTGTGACGAGCATACACCACAGTTAATATAGGTGAGCAAAAATGCACCTCATTTCCATTGACCAAATTCAAGTTTATGTAACTCGTACTTCATGTGCATTTGACATTGTCTTTACCTAGGTAAAATATACTTAATTACACTAATCACTTCTTATAATGATTAAATAACAATTATGAAGTGCTGTTATGACATGCATGTGAGCACCCTATAACACCTTTCATGAGGGCAATAGTCGGTAAATTGAATACACCTCTTTTACTAATGCCAAAGAACCTTTATGTGATCATCATAGCCATAGTGTTGTATGACTACATATGTGTACGGGTTCCTTTGAATATGTGAGCATGCCGATTGTGGAATACAGCAGCTATAACAATATGATGACCAGCATATCTGGTTTTAGTTTAAAATTTCAATTAATAGTGTATATGTATATGGTGGATGCAAATTCCAGGATTGACGAAATCACACCTATAAAACAAGCAACATTGTTAGTCTAATAGATTAACACCTGAGAAAAAGGGAGGGTCTCCGTTAAAGGGTCTTTGATGCCTAAGTTAGAAATAGTCTGAGAGAAACTAGAACAGAGAAAGTTCTAAGTAGTAAGTGGCTAGATCTCCTTGTTCGACTTAGCTATTACCCCTTGCAAGTTGCTAACAGGTGAGGCCGTAGGCCATACTAGGCAGACCACTATGTTCTATATACCAATGCGGTGAAGATTACACTTCGCAAGTAGCTACGAAAAGTCCCTGGTGGAAGGCCTGGGGACATCTAAGAGACTTTGAAGTGTCGACTCCTGCCTCCTTAAGACGAAAAAGGCACGGTGGCAGGAGTTAGATATCATGGGCCTGAAGAACTCCTTTATGTGAATGTGCCCAAAGGCCTATAAGCTATACATCAGGCAGATGCTTATACATCAGGCAGATGCTTAGCCCCTCAAGATCTAGCTGTCTGCTCAAAATGTAAAGAATAAATCCATGATATTGAGCTAAAAGTCCAAGTGCAGTTCTCCTATTTGATTTTCTTAATTTATATCTCGACATAAATAACAACAGGGGTACTTGTTGAAATATGTCATTCAAATTTCACTCAATTACATATTTTTTTTCTTTTCCAGAGATACTCATTAGAAATGGAAGTCTAGCTTTAAATTCATGATATAAATGATTATGGAAGTTATATATACGCCAGCTCAAGGGTCACATCGACCCAATGATTCATATATATGCTATTTCAAGTCTACAATAGTGTGGACGAAAAAGAGACGTCTCATACATGAATTACGTGACACTGAAATATCACTTTTATCTTATCCTTTATTTATGGCATACGGTCTAAGACCATATCTTGTTTGGAATTGGAAAAAAATGGCGCACAACTAAAGACGGTTTGCCCAAAAAATTAGGTATTCGTCGGCTAGGAAATATTGCCTAACAAAAGGAGAAATTTTTTATTGTGACCGAAACAAGAGTGGTACACCACGTATTTTTATATAAGCGGTGGAAATTTATAATATTTAAGTTATTAACTTTTTTAATACACATATTTCACCATTTGTATAAGGACATGTGATGTATCACCCCGTGTTTCGGTCACATTGAAAAATCTCTCCAATAAAAGAGTTCGTTGGCTAAATCTGCAATCTGTGTCAAAAACCCAATAATGATGTGTAATAAATATCCACCAAATGAGCTTTGCTTGACGTTTCATGTAGATCTCCGTATCAAGATCCCTATAGAGATACACGGTTACCACGTCTATTTGTTGCATATCCAATTTTTCAGACACTACCAAATTGATAAGGTAGCGGATCGTAATCACATCCATTACGAGAGAATACGTTTTGTCGTAATCAATCCCACGAGTAGCCAACGGGCTTCACATGTGACGATGTAGGAACTATGTGCCCAAACATCTTGTGTTTCACAAGAGAATCGAGTTCGACGTGGATTGCTTGTTTGGAGTTTGAGCAATCAATTCTCCGTCTACATTCATCAACTGAATGTGGTTCAATGTCATTGCTCAGCATGATCTCAGTAGCTACTGCACATGCAAACACATTGTTGATTATCATCTCATTTCTATTCCAAACATCATTAAAACTAGCATAATAGACCGAAATCTCTCGATTCTTAGGAGGTGGATTCATCTCTTTCAGGACACTTCTATGGTCTACAATTTCCTCATGCGTTGGATAGAATGAGTAGGCGATGGTCAGTTTCACGATAGTCTCATTAGCATGTACCATGGTTTTCCCCTTCTGGGGTTGTGAATTCTTTAATCTATAAGTTTGACATGCCTCTGGGTAGGAGTAGATGATTGGCTAGCTACCAATATACAGGGTTCGACCGCAGTGGCATCCTAGCCTTCTAGGATGAAGGTCCATCGTACATTTGGTACATCCATCTTTGCAGAGACGTCTGCAGCTAGTATATCTGATCTCTTCACTTTCGCTAGATCGATGAAAGCATCTGGCATATACTCTGAGCAACGTATAAAGATTTAGGATGCGTCGTACTTTAGTCTCAAACTGGGCGATGCGTGAATCTAAATGAGACAAAGTGAGAGTCGTCCATGATAATTCAAGTAATTTTTCTACAACATTGACGTTATTATCTCCCCCAACGACGAAAAGACTATTTCGTAGAAGTGTCAACCCATGAAATGAGCGGTAAAGAGATTGTCTGTCAAAGGTTCTGAGTAACGAATGATAGAAGGATAATCATAACCAACATAGACTCCCATCATTCTTTGAGGACCCATTTGTGTATGTAAGGGCAGTGCAATTAACACATAGATTGTACAACTAAAAACGCGCAGATGCGAGATGTCAGGCTCGTATCTGGTAACCAACTAAAGGGTTGAATAAGGTTAGGTCATGATGGGCCTCAGGTGGACCAACATAGTTGCGTGCAATATTGCATGACCCAAGCAGCGTTCGGGAGCTTGGCACGTATAGCTGACGATCGAGCAACCATTTGAAGGCCTTAATGAATGCTTTTGCTAGACCATTATGGGTATGAACATGAGATACTGGATGGTCAACTTTAATCACAATCGACATGCAAAAATTAGGATAATGCAGTGTTTCGCGTGGACAACAAACACATATATAACCAATGTGCAGAAGCGTTAACCAAAAGTAACTAAATGGTCCACATGGTGGTTGAATTGATCCACAAATGTTCTCCTGAATCCTTTGTAGAAAAGTCGGAAGATCCAAACGGATCTTATTGTAGGAAGGTCGAATAATGAGCTTTCCCATGGAGTAGGTTTGGCATGTGATGTTTTAAAGTCTAGTTTTAAGTGTTTGGCTTTCCTTGTCAAATATTGTATTTGTGTACCACATGGTCAATTTAGTTATAAACTACATTATCTGATTATGGGATGCTGTTACTGGAATTAAATGTTCAAGGACATGGCTCACCTCACGTCAAAGGTCTATTCATGCATATGCATCCTCAAATCTCTATTTGTGTTGCATTCTGTCTAAGTTAATTGTCTAGTAAGTTTTGCACGCTGACTTCTAGTTATCTAGGCACACAAATTAAGATAGCCCACATGGACTGACAGACACATTTCTGATGTGAGTAAAATAACATATCTGATCTTAGTTGATGAGTGTTGCTGACTAGTTAGACAATCATGTATATAGATTTTAAATTGTAGGTTATTCCACCCGGTACCAATTTCAATTGGTATCAGAGCTTTGCTCTAGATATACATAGAGTGATCTTTGGGAGCTACTGGTAGTAAGTGGAATCTCACCATGGATCGTGATCGTGTTGCGGGATGTTGCAACTCTCCTCCATTCTTTGATGATAGAAATTATGCTGCTTGAAACGAGAAGTTTCAAATCTTTCTTAAGGCTCAAGATCTTATTATTGTTGATTATCTCACCCTTGAGTGGAAGGCTCCATCGAGGCTAGTCAATGAAGAGTCTATGATTAAGCCAAAAGGTGAATGGACTCAAGGAGAAATTGTTTCAGCCATGGCTAATAGGAAAGAAAAGAATGCTATTGTTTCTACCATTTCGTCTAATTAGTTTGCTCATGTTCGATATTACACAACTGCCAAGCAAGCTTGGGACAAACTCCGAATTCCTCATGAGGGTGATAAACAAGTGAGAGAACTAAAGCTCCAAATGACTCTTTCAAAATTTGAAGATTTGAGAATGCTCGAGTCTAAAACCTTCTCCGTCTTCTATGAGAATGTTGAAATGTTGACAAATAAAGCCTTGGGGTTAAGGAAACCTACTGATGAAACAATCATTTTTCAAAAGATTTTGAGATCTTTACCCAAGATATTTCAAGCAAATAATGCCGCCATTCAAGAGTTTCAGGACCTAAATGAGATCAATCTTGGAAAATTGGTTAGGAAAATCATCACCTATGAGATGAAGCTTAATATGGATGAAAATGACTCCAAGAAGAGAAAAGAAGTGGCCCTTCAAAGTGTTGTAAACAGTGAGGGTTTAAATGACTTGTGTGGACAAACCTTAGAAGATGATCTTGCCCTACTTGTCAAACAATTTAGAAGGATTCTCAACAATAAAGGAAGAGAGTTCAAAAAGAATGAGGAGTCCTCTAGAAACTCAAATCACCAATCATATTGAAAGTTCACTTTTGGTAGAAAACAAGGAAGATTTACAAGTAGAAATGACAAATCTCCCTCAAGAGAATCTGGCTTCTACTTTTCTTGTGATGATAGTGGACATCATACTACTGAGTATGCAAACAACTAGGAATTAAGTCAAAAAATGAACAAAGCAATGATGGCTACTTGGAGTGAAAGTGAAGGTGAAAAGTCCATGCATTCTGATGAGTTGTCAAATGATAAAGAAAAAAATTGTTGCTTTTGTTGCTCTAATGGAGGAAATGTCTCCAAGTGATGATGACCTTGTGTTGAATGACAATGAGGAGATGACTTATGATGAGTTATGCATTAAGTATGATATTCTCTTTGATGAGACTTGTGCTACAAAAGTGGAGAAGATTGAGCTAACAAAGAAAGTTGCTGAGTTGCAGAACTTCATCTAGTCAGACTTGAACTAGATGAAAAATTAGTTATCTTGAGGCACATATCAAGGAGATGAATTAAAAGGATTTTCATTACAATGACAAAGAGGAAAAAGATGATACTATTGCTGCTCTTGAAGCTCAAGTTCAAAAATTGCTGGAATCTCAAGAAAACTTGATGAATCAAATTCATATATTGAAAGCAAATAATATTTTGAGGCTAATAAAAAATAGCTACTCGAGCTAAATGAGGCAAATGACAAGGGTTATTCGTCTTACCATTAAAGCTGAAAAAAACTGACAAGATGCTAAGTATTAGGAAACTTTATGATGACAAAAATGGCCTTGGTTACATGGAAAACCGCTTAAGCTCAACGAGTACCAAATCAAGATTTGTGAGAGAATCTTTTCCTATGGCACCAAAAGTCAATCCAAGCTGAAAGTCTAGATTTATTCCCACATGTCATCACTGTGGTGAATTGGGCCATATTCGTCCTAAGTGTAGGAAACTTCACTCTGGAAAGAATGATACTTTGAAGAATCAGGTGGATCGACTGGTCAATGAAGTCAACAAAATTGCTCAACTTGTACAGTTATCCAGTATGTAAAGTGTGAAGCCTCGCTCCAAATGGGTTCAGAAAGTCTCTAACAGGTGACTTGTTGTTCTTAATGCTCTATCTGCCACTAAACTAAATGCATGGTATCTTGATAGTGGGTGCTCTTATCACATGTTTGGGGACAAGGATGCATTCCTATCTCTTTCACCTTTCAATAGCGATGGCATTGTTTTTGGTAGTGGAGATAAGTCCCAAATCACTTGAAAAGGCATTGTTAATATTCCCGGTCTTCCTCGGCTCATGAATGTTAGTTATGTAGAAGGGTTGAAGTCGAGTCCCATTAGCATTAGCCAGTTATGTGATGAAGTGGCGAAAGAAGTTTTCTTTTCCAAGAAAGGATGTCGAATTGTGGATGAACATGGAAAGAATATTATGGTTCTTCCTAAATCTGGAGACAATTATTACATTCTTGATGCTTCAAAGGTTGGTGATTCCCCAAAGTGCAACAAAGCTTTTGATAATGTTAGTGTGTTGTGGCATAGAAGACTTGGTCATGTTAACTTCAAAGATCTTCAAAAATTGTCTAATCGTGATTCTGTTAGAGGCTTACCCCATCTTTCAGTTTCTAACATCATATGTTTGTGGATCTTGTTAACTAGGAAAGCAGACCAAAGTGACTCACAAGAGACTAAATGATATTGCAACCACCAAGCCTCTACAATTAGTGCATATGAATCTTGTTGGTCCAATTTAAACATTGTCTATTGGATGGAAGAAGTATATTCTAGTAATTATGGATGACTACTCCAGATATACATGGGTGTGTTTCTTAAGGGAAAAATCAAATACTTTTCAACTGTTTTTCACTGTGTACAAAGTAATGCTAAATGAATCTCTAACCAATCGGCTTTATCTTGTCAGAATCAAAACTAATAATGGCACTGAATTTTAGAATGTTTGTTTGATGAATTCACCTTAACCAATGGCATCAAACATGAATCTTCAGCACGTACCACTTCTCAACAAAACAAGGTTGTTGAAAGGATAAATCGTGTTATGATTGAGATGACTAGGGTGATGTTAAATTGCAAAAATCTGGCAAAATAATATTAGGCTGAAGCCATGAATACTGCATGCTATATTTCAAATCGTTTGTTTCTCAGGCCAGGCACTGATGTGACTCATTATGAACTCTAGAAAGGTAAAAAGCCAATATTGAAGTATTTCAGAATGTTTGTAAATGTTTGCTAATATTCTGAGAAATCAAGAACACCTAGCCAAATGTGATACTAACTCTGATGAAGGAATCTTCTTGGGGTACTCCTACACCAGCAGGGCATATAAGGTCTACAACCTACAAACAAAAACCATCATGGAGTCCATAAATGTTAAAGTTGATGACTCTGTTATTCCTTCTACTCTTGATGTTGAAAATGTTGATTTTTTCTCTCTTCCCTCGAACGATAATGGTGGTGCTTCTGGTCAGTTAAGAGAGCCGTCAGAAAGTGACACAGAAAGTCCATCTAGCTCAAATCAAGATTCTTGCATTGTGTTTAGGGATAAGCCAAAATGGGTTGAGGTCATCGAGTTGAGAAAATTGTGGGTCTCATTGACCAAGGCGTTAAAACTCGAAGAAAATTAGCTGATGAAGTTGCAAATGTTTGCTTTGTCTCCCATACTGTGCCCAAGAATATTGAAGATGCCAATTGGGCTAGATGCATTGATGATCAAAATAGTATTGTTGGATGAGCTTTCTCTGTTGGCAAAAATTTGGTTGCTTGGCACAACAAAAAGCAAAATTGTGTCTCTTTGTCTACTGCCAAGGCAGAGTATATGGCTACCAAGAGCTGTTGCACTCAATTAATGTGGATGAAGTAAATGCTTAGTGATTATGGTATCTCTCAATCCACCTTTCTTGTTTATTGTGACAATATGAGTTCTATTGATATTTCCAAGAATCTTGTCCAAAATTCAAGAACCAAACATATAGATATAAGGCATCATTTTATTAGAGATCATGTGAAATGTAAAATTCTTACATTCACCTTTGTGCCAACTGAAAGACAACTAGCTGACATATTCACTAAAGCCCTAGATAATCAAAGGTACAAGGATCTTCGACGATCTATTTGTCTTTGTGATATGATTTGAATAAATTGTATAGCCTTGCTTCCAAGAGTTGAATATTTTGTCTAGTCTCTGTGCATGTTTTGTATAGACAGTTATCTCATTAGATAACCTATTTTTGCTCTCTGTATACATCTCTTATTTGTCCTACATTGTTAGTATTATATGAATTAGCCTTGGATAATCTTTCATTGTGATGTCAAAGGTTCTCCCAATTCTCTCTTATGGCCTCTAAAATATCATTTTTTTTTCCAATTATACAAATCTAGTGGTGTTTTTGAATTTCATGTTGCTTTGGTCCTAGTTAAGTGGTGGTGACTTTACTTTCTCTATAATTTGGACCATGTGCCAATTCTCTTCTTTTTGTCCTCTCCCTAAATCAAAACAAAAATTCAAATGGGAGAGTGTCTTGTGAAAGGGGTGTCTTCAAAAGAAAGTATATATTATCAAATGGGAAAATCCCTTCATTTTAGCCTTCCATGCAATGTCATGTGTAGCGCTTCAAGATCCCCCTTCGTAGGTCATGTATCAAATTCTCTTAAAATATCAATGGTGATTCGTCAAAATTTCACCTTCATTCAAATGACCTTCGCATTTCTCAAATTAGTGCCTCACTCAAAGTTCCACACCAAAGTTGGCTTTTCCTTCAAGGCTTATGCCGTACTTTTTGCGAGTCTTGTCTATTGTCCATATTATGTATGAAGTGTTGTCTCTTAAGGTCAATGGATTATTAAAAGCTTGGTTAACCTTCAAAATGCTTTTGAGATTAAATGCTTGGTTCTACAGTTGCATCATGAGCAAGTGTTCATCTCTATATTACTGTTTTTGTATGCCTTTGAAGAGTTGTCTCTTTAGAATTGCATTGGATATTATTTTGTCAAACACTTGTCTTTTCAATATCTCTTGGAAACATCGATATTCAAACTACTTTCTATTCTCCCTTTCATGGCTTGTGTTTTAGCTATTTTTTACTGGTGCAAAGATTCAACTGTTATCTTGATCTCTATCATTTTAATGAGCTTCCTTCAGTTGTTTGGGTACATTTGTCTATGCGTATGCTCAAATTTATGTTTCAATGAACATCTTCGTTTCTTGTTGAGTCATTGTCCCTCGTCAGAAAAATGAAGTCATGATTTTATGATTATGGGGGAGTGTGTTTTCATGAAGAGGAGTTAAATCATAACACATGCATCTTTTTGTGCTTACTTGTTGTTAGTCTCATTGTTGCTACACCTTGCTTGGGCTTATCCATATGATATATTGCAAATTCTTTATCCATTGTGCTCTTATTGTTCGTGTCTTGTGGCTTTGCAGCAAATTTAACTATTCTATGCGTTTTTCACCTTGCCTTTGTCTTACCATGACAAAATGGGGGAGAAAAGTTTCGTCGTGTTTCATACCTAGCAAGCATTTTCTTACCTATGTTAAATTTCACTTGTTTTTGTCAAGAGTTTCATATGTAAGCTCATATGCAGGATTTATTCCTTGGCTCTTCTCTTGAGTATGGGGGAGTGAAATCAGTTCTAAGCTTGGAGAATTTTGTCAAGGAAAGCCAAATGGGGATATTGTAAAACCTAGTTTTAAGTGTTTGGCTTTCCTTGTCAAATATTGTATTTGTGAACCACATGCTTAATTTACTTCTAGACTACGTTATCTGATTATGGGTGTTGTTACTGAAATTAAACATTCAAGGATGTGGCTCACCTCACAGCAAAGGTTTGTTCATGCATGTGCATCTCATATCTCTATTTGTGTTGCATTTTGTCTTGGTTAAATGTCTAGTTAGTTTTGCGCGTTGACTTCCACCTGTCTAGGCACACAGATTAAGACACCCCATATGGGCTTACTAACACCTTTCTGATGGTAGTCAATTTTTGGCTATTGATCTACCTAGATTTCTTTTGCAGTCGATAAGTGTCCTTGGGACATGTTGGCTGATAGAAAATCAGATTTCCTTGGGTATATTTGTTCCCTAGGGTTTCATTTTGTCGTTAGGTGCTTAGAACTTATTTTAGAGAAGGTGTGCCTTCAAAGCTAAAGCTTGCCTCTTCTTTATTTTTGGAACACTAGCTGCAAAATCAAGTTCATGCATTAAACACCTAATCATTGTATACTAGGGTTGCATTGTTTTAAGGTTTTGCATTAAGTTCTTGGTCTGGTTTTAAGCTTTAAGTCTCTTTTTTGGACCAAGCATTTAGATTCAAGTTAGATTTTTCCTTCAACTGTTTGACTAGAAAATCTAACTAGTCATTTGAGTCCAGATTTTATATGCACATCATAACATTATATCATTTCATTGATCGTGTTGATATCGGTGCCACAAGGTGAAGAGCTTAGGAGGAGCTACCACTTAGTGAAGACTAAAGAAGTTCATCTCGTGTAAAGTAAGGTTGCACAAAGGTAAAGCCACTCTGTAGATAGGGATCTAGGAATTAAGCTTGTGTGGTATTTCTATGAACCTTGTTTACACTAGTGGATTGAATGGAGAGTCTCCGATTTTTTAACCCAGAGGTGGGTTTTTCGGGCCAAAAACATCTCATGCAATTTATCGCTTTTCAAGTTTACTTATCTTACTCTTTGCTTGTGATATATATTCATCATTATTGGCAAATAAATAAGTCCATGCAACTAATATTGTTAGAGTTAAAATGTGCATTGAACTGGATCTTAGTTAACTAGGAACATTTCAGTAAACTGAGCCTTGAATTAACTACTTCCACTGTAAGTAAACTAACATATCTGATCTTAATTGATGAGTGTTGCTGACTAGTCAGACATGGACGTATATAGATTTTAAATTGCAGGTTATTCTACCTGGTACCAATTTTAGATGTTCTATTGGAACTCGCCTAATCTTCTGGTTAAGGGATGCCTGTGAGAATATTTAAGGACACGGCACATCACAACTCATCCACGGTGTCCCAAACAGTCATGCCAAAGCAAAATTTCGAGTGTAATCCCTGAGGTAGGGACGGCCACGTAGTGGTTTTCTATGGAGCGGATGGTTGTAGTATACAAGCCATTCGGGAGACGCTCTAACTTCTCTAAAATAAGTTTATGGCCATATTCATAGGAAGTGATGCACACAAATTCAACTTCGTTTTCCACAGAGGTTTCAGCGTGATAATTATTATCTCAAATGCCTTTAAAGCTCAACAACATTCTTCTAGAACATAAAGAAGGAATGGCCTCTTTAATGGTATTCAGTGTCATTGGACAACACAATATAGGCATGTGTGTATCCTTCGATCATGTTGGATGAGCATAAGAAGGTTGTCAAAGGTAGCACTTATCTCCAACCATGGTGTATGATGCTTTGCCCTTATTCTTAAAGTTCGAGGCTTTAGGAGCAAGGTTAGAACACTTCGGGGCTCATTTTCCTCCCTTAGATCAGCCTTGACTCTATCGACCTCGGTGGGATGGCTTCATATCGCACCTACCATGCTTATAACGAAGGCTCAAACATCAATTATCGCTAGTGTGTGCTTCAAGTGCAGCGATTGAGCCAGTAAGTCGAGCTTAATGATTCTTCATCAACAATTGATTCTATTTTTCAGCAAGAAGTAAAATAGAGATCAAATCTGAAAACTTAGTGAACTTCTAAGCCCTATATTATTTCTGCAGGACAATATTGGTCACAAAGAATGTCGAATAGGTATTCTCTAGGAAATCTTCTTTGATCAAGTCCTCGTTACAAAACTTGACAAGTGATCTTATTTGACAAACTTCATAATTGTATTCATTCACATACTTAAAGTCTTGGAAGCGCAAATACAACTAATCATGTCTTGCTTCAGGCAAGAAGATATCTCTTTGGTGATCAAAATGATCCGCCAAAGTGACCTATAAAGCTTGTGGATCTTCCTTAGCGAGGTACTTGGTTTGCGGTGCGTCATGAATATGCCTTCGAATGAAGATCATAGGGGTGACTTTCTCAGCTTCGCCAACCAAGTCATTTATCTCAGGTTCAATGGTTGCTCTAAGGCTCTTAGCAATGAGGTAGAGCTTCACATGTTGGACCCATTTTAGGTAGTTTCTTCCAAAAACCTCTAAAGCGGTAATGTCAAGTTTGTTCAAATTCGACATACCCCTGTCACAAAATAAATGGATAAGATTGTGGTTAGTGCAATGGAGACAAGATCTATCAATTCATTCACATAGAAGTAGAATATTCAGGTTTTATTAGACATGTATGGGTTTAAATTTACATGGAAAACTTTGGGTTTTCATACTTGTATGTTTTAAGAAAACTTTCAGTTTTCAAAGCATATTATTCAAAACTTCGGGTTCAAAATTTATGAACTTCTGGTTCATGGGTTCCTCTAAGCAAATGCAATATATACAGAAAAATATGCAACAAATAAATGCATGTAGGTCTTCAGGCCTACGATTGATGAATTGACAATTTTCCGTTATTGAGCTTTGGGCCAGTAAGGAGTGATAAGCAAAAAATATAAATTCAATAATGCCTAAAAAGAAATCACGCTATGAAAATCAGTGGTCCAAAATTGAACCAAAGCCTAAATGGGTTGAAATTGTGAAAATTGTGGAGACCAAGCCAATAAATTGGGCTAGGATCAAGTTGAGCCGAACTGGGTGAAAGTTGTAGGAAGTAAGGCTATGCGGGGCAGCAAACTAGAGGCTCACTAGAGGAGCGATCTTGTGTTTCGCAGGTGCAGGGACATTAAAGCCCTACAGACTTGTGTCACAGGCCACTGCAAATGAGCCTACAAACGAAAAAAATAAATAATTAATTAAAAAAATTAAAAAAATAAATTCAATTTCTGTTACGGCTGAGGGGATCCTGGCTCAAAGGTCGTGGATTAGACCTGACAGAAGCCCCAGCGTCACTGGGTGTGGGCAACTGAGAGTGTGATTGACGCCGTCACTTCTCGCGACCTTGTCTTGGTTGGGAAACCTTGGGGCGCATTCATGGTTCGACGACAACCATGATTATAAACGGAGAAGGGTGAGAATCTGGACGTTTAAAACCAAAACCCTAGAAATTCGAATTGAGATTATGAAAAACAAATCTCAATCAAAACTCGCCAAGGACGGTAACCCGTGTGGCGGGGCATGGCTCAACAACGGCGACACCATCTTTGAGTCGAGTTTTTTTGGGTTGCATGCCTGAAGATATTGGCTCCATGGCTTAGATTTTGTCGCAGCTCGGTTCGCTCAGCCAACTTAAGTTGCTAGCCTGATGTTGGCGGCGCGACTCAGCAGTGCGACTTGAAGCCACTGCTCACAGGTATGGTTTTTGTAAAGTCTAGCTTTAAGCATTTGGCTTTTCTTGTCAAATATTGTAATTGAATCATCACACATGCTCAATCTAGCTTTAGAAAATACTTAGATTATGGGATGTTACTACAGGAGTAAATGTTCGAGAAGTGGCACATTTCAACTTGAAGGATGAGCATGTGTAGTTCATATATTTATTTGTGTTGCATTCTGACTAGTTTGATTGTCTAGCTAGTTTAAGGTGCTGACTTCCAGCTGTCTAGGCACACAGATTAAGACAGCCCATATAGGCTTTCTGACACCTTTCTGATCGTAGTCTATTTCTGGCCATTGATCTGGTTAGAACCAACAAGTGTCATTAGGACAAGTTGGCTGATGGAAATTCTGATTTCCTTGGGTATATTTGTTCCCTAGGGTTTCAGATTTGTGTCTGGGGGTTTAGAACTTAGTTTTAGAGTGAGAGTTGCTTTAAAGGCTTGAAGCTTGCATCTTCTCCATTTATGAACCCTAACTGCCAAACCTTCCTCATGCATTAAACACCCAATCATTATCTATTAAGGTTGCATTGTTTTAAGGTTTTGCATTTATGTCTTAGTCTGATTTTAAGCTTGAAATTTGTTTTTAGACCAAGCTTTTGGATTCAAGTTAGATTCTTCCTTCAACAGTTTGACTAGAGAATGTGACTGGTCATTTGAATCCAGATTTCATGTGCATATCATAAAATCATATCACATCATTGATCATGTTGGTCTCGATGCCACAAGGTGATGAGCTCATGAGAAGCTGCCACTTCGTGAAGATCAAAGGAATCCATCTTGTGTAAGGTAAGGTTAAATAAAGGTAAAGCTTCTCCATAGATAGGGATTTAGGAATTGAGCTTGTGTGATCTTTGTACGAACCTTTATTTACACTAGTGGATTTGACTCAATGGAGAGTCCCCGATTTTTTAACCCAGAGATGGGTTTTTTGGGCCAAAAATATCTTGTGTTCAAGTTACGTTCAAGTTATGCTTATTGTGTTATATATCTCACACACACATACATGGTACATATATCTATTGAACATCTAAATGGTATGTGTTTACTATTATGCTCACTTGACACATTGATAACGTGCAACGAACTACAGCCTTACTAACTAGGATAGTTTTTGGAAACTGAAATTGGTATTTGAACTACAGCCTTACCAGCAAATTATAATTTTTATAAACAGGTTATTCCACCTGGTACCAATTTCAGTTTTCAAGAACCCTAATTTATTACTATTCTTTTTCAATTAAAATATATTTAACTGTGTATTCACAATAATTCAACAATTATGAATATAATGCATAAACAATTTATGTAGAATGTAAAATTCGTAAAACGTAAAGTTGGGTCATGCATTATAATGAAAGTTCATGCAATCATGGCTGAAAAGTTTTTAGATTAAAATCGTTGTTTTGGAAGAACATGATTGCGTGATGATATTGATGAACTGGTTTGCAGCAGAAAATTCCTTGTCATATTCCTTAGCACAGTGGAATAGCATGTTGATAACGTATTGTAGCCTATTTAACTGAAAGGGAGAGAGGGATGCGGGGGCAAGAAAGCGAGTATAGATAAAGTACAAGGATTTCTTATGTGTATGTTATTCTCTCTACATAATACCTTTATTTATAGTATAGACGAAGGAAAGGATTAACTTGTCATCGAGTAAATACAATCCTATAGGAAAAGAATAACTAGTAACCAAATCTATTTAAAATTTACACAACTTCAATCCAAGAATATTTTTAACAAAATCATCATTTTAGACCACATTAAAATAATGGCTTTCGTTCTTATCAGACCAAATGAACTATTACAAAGAGCATGGTTAAAAAAAATGACCCTGAAAAAAACCTCATCCCGAGTAAATCGCTTCGAAAAACCCCAAGGGAGGAAAAAGAGCCATCCATGCTAAAAACAAACAGGTCACATTACAGTATAATCATTAGATAAGCAACTCATCATTAACCATGGGGACGGACATCATCCTACAGTGATCCAACTTGATAATTAAGACTATAGGGACTACCTAACGCCTTAAAACTAATATGCTTTCAGGTTTTCAAAACAAGGCTCATTTGGTACGTAGAATTGGATTTGAGCGGATAATTCCATAATTTTAAGATATGTTGAGTTGAGAAATGAAAAAAATTAGACCAACAAGAGAGTAGAAGATCATAAACTACTCATGAAGAAAACTTATCCCTATTTCAATACTCTCCACAATGATAAGATTAGAATGAATGAGCTCTTACTATCTAATGCTCTTATATATAATCTCCTCCAAATGAAAAACCATTCATTTTATCATCAATATACCTTCAAAGTAAAGAAATTATCATTTCAATCCAATCTTACATACCAAATGAGTCAAAAAAAAAAAAAAAAAAAAAAAAAAACAATCGACTAAGTCTTCCATTGCATTCTCTCTCTCTCTCTCTCTCTCTCTCTCTCTCTCTCTCTCCAAACATTGAATTTGTATGTTTTATTGGACAATACTTCATTTACTGGAATAATGTACCACCTTTTCCACCGACTCATGGTTCATGAAGTTGCATACATATGCATGCATGTTATAGCATCGTATTAACTCATTAACCAATTATAATAGTTAAACGTTTATGTAATTGCAAAATTAGACAGGAGAAAACAATTTGAGATAGGAAAAGTTAGTGTCTAAGGACTGAGTGGAAAGAGAGAGCAACATTTACATGTCCGAATTTTATTTGGCATTTCTGTCAAGTTCTTAGTCAAAATCACATTTAGAAATGACGAATTCACTACTTGATCTTCAAAGATACATACGAGTAATAATAATCAAACAACATAGCATGTTAAACGTCCATGTAATTTGCCCTCGTAATAGTAACAACTTTATTAGCTATACACGTTTAAAAATGGCTGGCGCCTTATGTAAACTCAAAGTCATTAAACCCTAAACAGGCATGGACAAATTATGAGACGTAGGCGGTCGGTGATAAGGTATTATCCACCTCCACAGATGCACATGTTTCATATCTCTCTGTAACCCTGCTAGCTTGCATTGCATGCACGCATTTAGTTTTGATTAATTGAATAACTTATTTGTGTTAATAATTTGTTTCCTAGCTATATATATATCTCTAATGAATTTAATGTTAATTATGTATTTAATAATGTGTATACAACTGGTGCTTGATGCGTATTTTTCTAAAGGAGATGAACTAGCTAGACAAAGATGACACAAGGTAGGGTGGCTAGTA
Organism: Pyrus communis; assembly: GCF_963583255.1. Classification (NCBI taxonomy): domain Eukaryota; kingdom Viridiplantae; phylum Streptophyta; class Magnoliopsida; order Rosales; family Rosaceae; genus Pyrus; species Pyrus communis. Next base: position 28,745,802 of record NC_084804.1, read on the forward strand.
TATTTTATATATATACATAGGAAAGACATGTTGGGTTCCAAATATATTTGGAAAACGATAGTATAAGTGGGTATTGCCGGGGAGCACGAGTCTCCTTTTCCTCATTCACACTTTTGATTAATAGTTAATTACATGCATGCTCAGCTCCTCTTTGCCAACCTATGTAGTGTCTAAAAGAAATTGTCTTGTCTAACCCATATGCTATATATGCACAATATGGCTTTTTGACTCTGTCATATATAGCAGGGGCTCAAAGGACGAAAATCATGAATGACATATGTATTGTGGAATATGACTTGTTTACTAAACACTTTATGTTTAATTTATAGAATTTCATATTTATCATCGAAATGACATATTATATATTATTTTATAAATATTATATATGTAAAAAAATCAATTAAAACTAAAGTTTTTTAGTCAATCAACTATAACAAACAGATAGATGGCTCGTAATACTATAGTTGATTGCCTAAACAAACAGTCTATTTATTAGCTACAGTTGATTGATCAAACAACTTTAGTTTTGATTAATTTTTTTCTAAAGAGATATATATATATATATATATATATATATATATATATATATATATATATATATATCTTTATAGAGTGATTTATAATATAACAAATTTCGATCATAAGTATGAAATAGTATGAATTGGCTACAAATAATTTTGACTATACATTCCTACTCAGCAAAGTATATTACTGTAAATATAGGTACTTACAATAAATAATACATATATCTTTTCTACTAGAAGGCAAATCATGAGTTGGCAATATCATTGATTAAGTGGATGGTACAATGGCGTATAGATAATGCTCAAATGCGTCAACTAATGCATAATTGTACTTGTCTTCTTGCTAATTGCAAAATCAACCAAAGTATGAAGGTGATTTTTTTGCCCTTTAGGATAAAGTGATATTTATGGCCATTTCAACCTCATCTTACTAAGAGCCAGTTTATGATTGTTGTGCTTTAAAACATAAAGAACTATTTTTGTTGTGTTTTAAGAATAATTAATTATAAAATAAAGTAAATTACTTTGAAAAAAAATTAAGATTTCACCATAAACTCAATTGGTAATTTTTGGGAAGTAGCTCAACTACTTATAAGCCCATGCAAGGCCCTTCTCCATTAATTCTCAACATAAATTTTCAAGTGAAACACATGAACAATACAAATAAGTGTCGTGTAGCGCATGTGTCCGTTAGGCTTCATATGTGGGACAACTTGCTTTATTTGATACCATAAGCCCAACTACTTATAAGTCAATGCAATGTCTCTTCTCAAATCAATGTGGAATTTAATTCTCAACAACACGTTTAATAAGCATTTTTGAAGGTGATGTAAGTATACAAATCAATGTAAAAGGGTTTGATAAGTTCTAATGTGAAAGTGCTATAACTATGCATAATGACAAACATGAACATGGTGTCGACGCCGATGCTGACAATAGTAGTGGTGATAGCATTGTGGGGCTAGTAGGTGTGGTGGTTGGGGATAAAGGTAGCAATTGTTGCAGGGCAATGGCACAAATGATGGCGGTGGCACGGTGGTAATGGTAACGATGGTGCTGGTGGTGTTAGGCTGATGGTTGCATTGGTAAGTGGTGGCAGTTATCATGTTACTTAATTAAGAAAATATGTGTGCATAAGGATAAAAACAATGTCATTTGAAAAAACTAATAAGAGTATTACAAGATAAAAAATATCATTTTTATAAAAACATGCTACAAAAACAATGTAACATCCCGTCCCGAAACTAACGAAACGTACGTGTGAATTTACGATTTTACCCCCTAGTTCGTTACTTTACGTGTAGTTTTGTGTTGTGTGGTGTTGTAGGACCACACACACACACCTGTCATTTTCCCTTTCCCTCTACCTTTCCCTGATTCCCTCTCCCGTGTCTCTTCTCTGTCTCTCTCTCTCTCTCTCTCTCTCTCCCCGAGTTCTTCTTCTTCTTTCTTCTACATACGGACCACACACAAACATACTCAAACCTTCACGAATCAAGAAACCAAGACCACCCTCGTGCTCGTGAGGCTGAGAGGAGTTCAGAGGTGCCATTTTCAGGTAAGAACTTTGACGTTTTCACGTCGATATCGCCATGGCCGATTTGAGCACTATTCATGCAAACCTTAAACTAGTGTGTTTTTGGAATTTCTAAGCTTGTAGATGTCTTAGTGAGGTCCCAAGGAACCTCGGAGTGTTTCATTGGACGAGTTTGGACGTCGGGAAAGCTGGGTTCAAAGTTGGCCGAGTTTTGAGCTTGAAGACAGGTATGATCGTGTGATTTTTAGGCCTTAAAACTAGTCTAACGTTGTTTTACTAGTCCTAAGCTTCATTTTGGCATTTGAATCATGAAAATTGGTTGAGAAACGAGTGAGAAAACTAAGTTTGAAATTTTCCCAGTTTTCCGGCGCCGTCGCCGGCGCCAGAGTCTCGCCGGAGAAGAAAGGAGAATATTCCGTTAAGTTTTAACGGAATATTCCTAACGGCAGTGACGGCGTCAGTTAGGTTTAACGGAATATTCCTGACGGCGTCTATTGACACCGTCAGTGTGCTTAGCACGTGGCCGCGCGTGGGGGGCGCGTAGGTCCGTGCCTTGGACGGCGCGTGCGGGGTCCAAAAATTATTTTAAAAATATGGGTGTGATCCTGAGGTTGTGTAGAGCACGTTGGTATATTCAATTGTCCATTTTGAGCAACGTATGAGAAGTTATTACGAGAAGTTGGTTAAGTGTTTTTAAATTAACGTTTTCGTAGCTTTTTCGCGTATAGGTGATTCGTATTCCGAGGACGAGCGTACACACTCGAGGCAGGGGGGCTACGACCCTTCCACTTATCAGTGAGTGGGCTTTTGTTTTCCGTATATACCTATATACATTTAAATTCCCATAAATAGATTAAAAAGAGTAATTGAATTATGCCATGCACTTTATTATTATCGCTTATGCATCATCACATGCATTAGTAGCGGCATACATTTATATATGTGTATTTGGTGCTGTGGACGCACAGGTAAGTGCCAGGTAAGCGGTATTCATGTTGTTATGCAGTAGTAGTTTGAAATGCTTAGAGAGCTCATAATCTGCACCCCCGGTGTTAGTGCTCCCGCCCGGGGCCAGGGCATAGTCCTTCACGTGATGTTCACCCGCACCACACGCTCAGCTTGGATCCAAGTTAGGTGCATAGGCTTGTCGTACAGACCACATTAGGTGGTTCCGACTCGTAGGTGACCCGCGATTATTCGCACAGTCTTCACGTGATCGTAGCACTAGAGCGTATATATGATACACCCAGTCTTGTCGTACAGACCACGTTAGGTGGTTCCGACTCGTGTGCAGATTCAGTTATTGAGTTGAGATTGGAGCTCTATATGCAGCCGTACAGGTCACGTTAGGTGACTCCCAGCTGCCAGATTATATGTTATTGATGTGAATTACGCTTGAGCATTTACATTTGATTATGAGATTCCGTTGTGGCATATTCTCGAGCATGAATGGCATATTTTGGAGCATGATTGGCATAACTATACATACGTATATATATATATATGTTCATTTTCTGGGAAGTATACAGGTTTTACGGCGAGGGGTTAGAATGTATTTTGCTAAAGAGTTTTCAAAGAGCTTTGTTTTTGCCCACTCACGCTTTTGTTTTTGCGCCCCTCCAGGTTCTAGTGGTCTAGCAGGTTCGGTGGTTTTTCCCAGAGGGCGTCCCGGCATTTCTGACAGACACTCACCATTGTAGGGTCACCTTCGGGTGTATTTATGTTGCATCTTTCCTTTTTGACTGCTGTAGACTTGCTCTGAAAGTGTGTCTCACATACGCTAGCACTTGTTTTAGTACTTGTATGCTAGTTTTTAATTATTCGTACTTTTATATTACTATCTTAATAGCTTCCGCACGCGCACATGGCTACGTCACCTTCGTGTGACGGCCAGCACTCCCTGATCTCGGTCGGGGTGTGTCAAACAACCTATAAGCTACTAACAAAAAGATAGTTGCTTTTAAAAGAATTTTTTCAATATTATTTTTATCAAATATTTTGCCCAATATTTTATTACTTACCTTTAAATTGAAACGCCTTTATCACTTCTTAGAAAGAGAAGTGGCACACAATGAGATGGACACACGTACAACAAAATGGACAAGGTATCTACAACAAAAAGAAACAACCTAAGCAAAAATTTAATGCCTGGAAAAATAAAAACTAAAATAAATTTAATGCCTAGAAAAATAAAATCTAAAATATGATGTACGTCTTGGATGAATGATAGATGTACGTCTTGGATGAATGACAGATGGATGGTATCTTGGTCCCCATACCAAGTTGGCATATGTGGTGAAAATGTCATTTATAAAAAAATAATATTAGGGACACCAGATTTTGAAACTAAATTATTGAATTTAACTGCTAAGTTCTAATATGATCAAATCCATCGGTATAAAAAATATCTAAAGGTCCAAATTTAAATTAAATGGCTAAAATAATTTTGAAAAAAGTCTTTCATGTGTTTCATATTCTTTCATAATGTTCCACGAGTTTTGTGGTATCAATTTAGTGATTTTTCAATATTTATCGAAATTTAAGTATTCTTAGATTAAAATGTTTATAAAATTAAATTAGGATAGTCTACATTTTTTTGGGTAAATTACACAAAACTACCTCACCTATTGATCTCACGACACTATCATACCTCATCTTTTAAAATTGACAATGTCATACCTCATCTCTAGAATTTGGTCCAATGTTATACCTTCAGTTAGCTTGGCCATGAATTTCTTAGTTAAATACTGACGTGGCTTGATCCGAGGCCTACTTTTTATTAAAAAAAATTAATAAAATATTAAAAAATAATAATTTACCCTTAAAAAAAAAACAAAAAAAACCCAAACACCCATCTTCCCCGAACCCTTCCCTTTCCCTGCAACCCAAATCCCTTTCCCCTCCCCTTCCCCACCCATGCCAACATTTCCCCCCCCCCCCCCCAAATCAATAACCTCAATTGGGTCGGCTGAACTTTTCCTGAAGGATTAGAACCAAAGATCTACAAAAAATTGACAAAAAATTAACACAATCAAGAAACAAGAGAAATTAATGAAATGGTAGAGAGAGAGAGAGAGAGAGAGAGAGAAAGAGAGAGAGAGAGAGGGAGAGAGAAAAGGTTACTTGTCGTGTGTCTGAGGAGGAGGAGGAATTGGAAATTGAGTCATTTAAAACAAAGGTTGGCGCAAGCACAGCCATGGAAGAGCGAGAGAGACAGAGAGAGAGAGAGATGAAATGCAAAATGGGAAATGGGTTTCAGTTTTGAGAGAAAATAGCGTTTAAAAGATGGTAAGGAAGGGAAAGGTGCGGGTGGCTTGGCATGGGTGGGGAAGGGGTTGGGGGTTGTAGGGAAGGGGATTTCAATTTTGAGAGAAGAGAGCGTTTAAAAGATGGTAGGGAAGGGAAAGGTGCGGGTGGCTTGGCGTGGGTGGGGAAGGGGTCGAGGGTTGCGGTGAAGGGATCTGGGTTTTGGATTTGGGTTGCAGGGAAGTGGAAGGGGTCGGGGAAGATGGGTGTTTGGGTTTTTTTTTTTAAGGGTAAATCATTTATTTTTTTTAATAAAAAGTGGGCTTCGAATCAAGCCACTTCAGCATTTAATTGAGAAATTCACGGCCAAACTAGCGGAAGGTATAACATTGGACCAAATTCTAAAGATGAGGTATGACATTGTCAATTTTAAAAGATGAGGTATGATAGTGTCGTGAGACCAATAGTTGAGATAGTTTTGTGTAATTTACCCTCTTTTTTTTTTTTTAAATTACTTTAAGTAAACAAAAAAATCATCCTAAATTCATTCTTTAATAATCTCAGACTGAAAAGTTTACCCATAAGGATTGGAGCAGAAAAAATATTTCTGAGTTAAAACCTAAATTTTGTGGATTAAAAATTTTAAATTTTAACAAAAATGTTAGAGATGGCCTAACATTATTCTTTTCAAAATTAGAGATATTCTTTCTTTCGTTTGCCACGAGTGTACCCAACTATTTTCCGAGACCACCAAAGATGAGCCATAAAGAAAGGACAAAATTGCGAAATGCCCAAAGTACGTACGAAACCTTGTACTTGGTGGTTCCACTCATCTTCAATCTCGTGTGGTGAGTAACCAACCAACGTCATTTAGGTTTAGTATGGTATCGTCCTCATCATTTTCTTTTTTTAAACCTAAGCCTCAAGCCTTTTTAACTTTCGTTTTCTCTCCCTTCACTGATCCTTAGACCAAAGCCCTCCTCAAAGCACAAGCAACGGATTGCCCAAACTCCATCGACACCACCAACTTCAAATCAAACTAATTAATGAAATTACATCAAAAACGTCCAAATAGGGTTAAGCCTACGAAAAACTTTGAAAATTATAAGCATAACGTAAACCTTGTTGCGTGTAAAAATGTTAGGATGGGTCTGGAACCATTCTTATCTCTTCATGGCTTAGCCTCTGACTTTTACAATGCACGCATAACGATATGTGGTGTTGTTTACCAAGAAAATAAAAATACAAGACAAAACTTATAAATATATTTATTTTTTTATATAAAACACCACCGCAATGGTATATCTGTATCATATACATCTTTCTTCTTATTTGTCTCAATGTTGGGTTAGAACTTGAAGGGTAAAATGTGAAAGAACGAAAGTGTTGAGAGAAGAAAATGTTTTGTCAATGTAGTTGGGTCTTGGCTATAGCCGGAGGTGGTAATGATAGGATATCTCTTGTGGGTCCGGTATGTGGCTCTGGGGGATAATGAGTAGCACGTGACTGAGGCCCTGCACGTGGCCCACATACTGTCAAACAAGTGGAACACAATGTAATTACCATGTGGTATGACTATCCTTTGTTAGTGTAGATGTTATTGTGCATTCATCTGTGGTAGAATGGTAGAATGCTAGTGTCATTTGTTCTTTGATGATTGTCTATACAAAATTGCTTGATTTTTCTTACAAGATGATACATGCAATGGACAATTTGCAATACATCGACTATTAAACTAGTTAATGATTATTATTTGCAGGGGCACTCAGTTTCGAACTTCCTACTTATTATATGATGTTTTGAGTTCAAATATGATGAATTTTGAGTTGATCAAAAATTCTGTTTTGCTAGAATTTTAAAATTGATCTTGATTGATCTGAAGTTTTTAAAAGAGGAGTAAAGTGACTCTTTAGACGCAATGAAAAGTATGACGTTCTAGGGAATGTTACCGGTATTCTAGTAAAGTTATTATACAATACTCCAAGTACATTTTCCCTCTTATTTTCTTTATAGGTTTAATGAGTATCATTTTCCCTCTATTTTGGAGTGCCAATAATAACTATCTTTTTACAGTGACACGTATGAATTTAGTTTAGTTTTTGTGGCATGAATGATTTATTCGCCCATGAGAATTTTAACTAGAACGAAGAAATCTAGCATTGATTTTTGCTTGTACACACACAACGTATAATGACACTAAGGGGTGAGAGAATGAATTAGTTTCAAACTCTCTATCTATGAGATTCAAACCTAAGACCTCTCACTTACAAATGAAGAGAAATATCACTAGACAGTAGTATTAAGTGGCCAAAACAAGCACTCATTTTAATTCTGAATTTTCTTCTCTTTGCTTTTTTCTTTCCAAATTTTGAAAGGGTTATGAAATTCAAATGGTCTCAAGGAGCCCATTAGAGGATTGTTAGACATGGAAGAGCCCAATCCATTAAGTCGATCATGAACAAAGGTTTTTGGGCCTAATTGACAGGGCCATTAGACAACATCAGATCCAATATGTGCCTACGAACTGTCCTTTTGGGGCCTTTGGAGGTCCATGTAATTAGTTGGGATATCCTGTTTACACTTAAATTTTATCCACATCTTTTTCTTTGCCCACCCTCAACTGAATTTCAAAATTTCTTTAGACACCCAATTAAAATTTAAAATGTTTCTAAATTAACCCTAAACTACAAATTATTTATTTAACATAAAAGTAATGATAAAAAAAATAAATCAAATAAAAAGGGGCAGCACAGTTCCAGTGCATTTGGCAGAATGGGCAGGTTACTTCAATGCATGTTGCTCTATGCACACATTAAAATAGGGATGAGCACCGGACAAACCCGATAACCCGGTCTGACCCAACCAGATAATCTGGCTTTTGACTAGACGAGTCGACCTATTTTCGAATCCGGGTTGAAATATTTCAGGTATATTCTGTTAATTCTGCTATTAACTTTAATACCATACTGACATAATCCGACCCGAAATGTTGAGCTATGCATCCAGATCAAGGTACACTGGCTGACACTCAAAAAGTTACGAAGCCATAAAGTGAAGATGATGTGAAAAAGTGTGAATAAATTAGTACTTTAAACAAACTAAGGCAAGAGTAGTGTGCGTGTTAGGATCCAAACGACAATGCAAAGTGTCAGAGCATAAGTACGAGTGTAGCATGAATATTATCATCAAGGTATGATGAATATTAATACAATAAAAGGAAATAACTTCCTATATTATTAAAAGTAAATGTTAGTGTTTGCTGCCAGAAGAGCACTGCCACTAAGTCCTAAAAGGGTGAAAAACAAATGTGTGTGGTCCAAAAAGTAAAGTTTTGTAAAACCGTTGTTTCCGTAAAAAAAATAGTAACCTCTTGCTGTAAAACCTATATAGGTTCCAAAAGCTAATACTACTCATATGTAAACAGTAAAGTATCCAAACATTACTAATGTGTCAAGGATACAGGTACTAAAATAATAAGCAATAATATTTGCAAAGCTCATCAAAATCATATAAGCACACAAGTTATGCAGATGGTAGCTACATGAACATGTTGAGTGTATAAGCTACATTTTTGTACTATAATCACATGAAGATTGCCCTAAGCGCTCGCATACGAGTCCTAGTTGCCTAGTGTAATCTAGGGATAGGCTGGCACCTATTTTTGATCCAAAGTAAACGTAAAAGTGCATATGAACATACACGTAAACTGTTCATGGTCCAAATAGTCCAAATAAAAAGAGACATCATGCAAACATTTATGAGGAGTAGATATAGTAAGATACAGTACGAGAATGATCATATCACAGTTTGTAAACAACAAATAATAATAATAATAAGCTTGGATTTGATGAAGGTTTTAACTACAAAAGAGCACACCTTGACGTGGCTTCGGAAAGGTCAGTTGAAAGACTGAGTTACAAGGTGAACCTTACATCAGCCGTTCATATTGTGGTGGTATATTCATCAATCTGAGAAACGGTTGATCAATGCGACAACTAAACTTTGACTGATTGGCATTCCAAATTATCAAAAGTTTTTGAAATTTGAAGCTGGATAGCATTAAATCTTGCGATCGTATTGATGTGCTGTTGTTACGGAATTTTTTTTCCAACTCTTTTTAGCTAAGTGGTAGGTGTCACTCATTATACGGTGTGTGAGAACATGCTATGATGTGCTTTGCAATGGAATCAGTGGGGTTTGCGTCAAGGAGATCCTATGTCTCTGTATCTCTACCCACATGTTGTGCACTATCTTTTCATATGAAGAGCGAGTTTTTCAATTTGTCCCGAGTTTCACTTATGGTCCTTCACTTATGTAACGCATCTCACGTTTGATTTCCCTACCAACTTTTTCGTGTCTTCTTACACAAGTAGTGAGAAGATAAAGAGATGTCCCGTCCAAATTGTACACTAAATGGATCAAGTTGATCAAAACATTCGTTATCACAACATGCCTAGATCATGAATCATGACAGTGGTGAATAGATTGAAATTTTCATGTTATCTTTAGTTTGGCTTAAAGATTCGCTATGATATTAAAAGTCTTCTTACAAGACTGTAGTTGTACTTGATTCTCACAAAATTGAGGAATGCTATGTTGTCAATCCTTAGAAGATTAGATATTGGTAAGAGCACTTGATGATGACCTTTCTAGGAATTATATATTGGTAAGAGCACTTAGACAAAGTGCTAGCACTTTTTCACTTTACACCCTTTTTTCCACATGTTGGTGGACCTTATCTATCATTTCCCTTTTTCCTGCCTTATTTTTTCACTTTCTTTTGGCCCGAAACTTTTTTTTTTTTTTCCTAAAAACCACCACCCTTTTTATGTAAAAATACATAGTCTAATCTCCATAATAGAATAAGAGCTTATTTAGAAATAATTTTAAAATAACTAAAAAAAATTTTGTGAAATCATTTTTGCAACAAATTCTTAGTTAAAATACAAGTGAATCTTAGAAAAACATTTAAAGTGCTTCCTGAAAGAAGCACACAACTGATGTTTATTGCAAAAAGTACTTTAAGTGCATTTGGAATCCAAAAATATTTTCTCTTAAGGTGTTTTTAATAATTTTAAAAGTACTTTCAAACCACCCCTAATAAAGAGGAAAACAAATCAAATACCTCATTATCTTCTTATTATTTTAAATTTGTGTGACATTTTGGACATCATGTTCTACAAAATGTTGTTTTCTAACGTTAGTCCTATGCTTAAGTAATATTGCTCTTCGTTTATGAATAAATTGTATGACTTTCATGAATGGTGAATTTGATACTACCTGACTCTCATTAATGTGTATATATATATATGTGTGTGTGTATAAAAACAATGTTGCTTTCTAATAATATGGACTAAGGCCTCGTTTGACAGACCGTATAAAGGATCGGATAGGATTAATTATACGGACTCGGTCGTTTGGTGTTCACTCGTATTAAATAAGCGACGGATTAATTTATCCGGTCTGCTTATTTAACACGGTATACACCTGCTTATTAAAACCAACCAAAAGGCTTGGAGTATTAGGGGTATTTATCATTAATAGTCAAAATTTAGCTCACAAATTCATTAATATCAGTTTTTGTAAAACAATTCAAATATAGCTAAAAATTCACTTGAATAGAACCAACTACCCTAAAAATTAAAACTTAATTACACCTAAAACCAAAATGCGACATCCCACATCGCCCAGGGAAGTGGTCCTTATATGTATATTCTCATCTCTACCTAGCACGAGACCTTTTGGAAGCTCACTAGCTTCGGGTTCCGTAGGAACTCCGAAGTTAAGCAAGTAGCATGCATGAGCATTCCCACGATGGGTGACCCATCGGAAAGTTCTCGTGTGAGTTCCCAAAAACAAAACTGTGAGGACGTGGTTGGGGCCCAAAGTGAACAATATCGTGCTACAGTGGAGTCGGGGCCGGGGGAGTGGTCTCGCCTGGGCCCACATCACCCAGGGGAGTGATCCTTATATGTATATTCTCATCTCTATCTAGCACGAGGCCTTTTGGGAGCTCATTGGCTTCGGGTTCCGTTGGAACTCCGAAGTTAAGCGAGTAGCGCGCGACAACACTCCCATGATGGGTGACCTGCTAGGAAGTTCTCATGTGAGTTCCTAGAAACAAAATTGTGAGGGCATAGTTGGGGCCCAAAGCGGACAATATCGTGCTACGATGGAGTCGGGCCCGGGATATGGTGGGGGCTCGGGCCGGGATATGACAATTTGGTATCAGAGCCTAACCCTGGTGGTGTGTGTGCCGACAAGGACATCGGGCCCCTAAGGGGGTGGATTGTGACATCCCACATCGCCCAGGGGAGTGATCCTTATATGTATATTCTCATCTTTACCTAGCATGAGGCCTTTTGGGAGCTCATTGGCTTCAGGTTCCGTTGGAACTCCGAAGTTAAGCGAGTAGCACGCGAGAACACTCTCATGATGGGTGACCCACTGGGAAGTTCTCGTGTGAGTTCCTAGAAACAAAACCGTGAGGGCGTAGTCGGGGCCCAAAGAGGACAATATTGTGCTACGGTGGAGTGGGGCCCGGGATGTAGTGGGGGCCCGGGCTGGGATGTGACACAAAACCTAATTAAGCATCTTTGTTCCCCAATATCATTGCTGCCATATTGGGATCCAGAAGCAGCAGCATCAATTTTCTTAGACTTTGGATTTGAATCGTCATATATATATGATTCTCCTCACGGAAGAAGCCAATCACCATAAAATCGATCTAAAATATTCTCATCTTCCAACGCACTTGTCTAGAGTGATTTGCTGCAAAGACCTTCCTCCGCCTCCCTCTTTTTCTTTTTGCCTTTTACATATTCATAAAAAATAATTACCTACCGAATGCTCTTTAAAAAAATATCAAGAAGTTATAATTCTAACAAAATTTTCTGTGAAATATCAATTAATTATCACACAAGAATATTCAAAATTTGTAGTTATGTGAAATTTTTATCATGATCTTCGTTGTAGGCTTGTAAATTAAGAAATGAATTTGATAATTTGATTGACTTAGTTTCCATTAGAATAAATACCTCTTTATTAAATGTTTAATTTCATCATGCTCCTCTCTATCTTTTCAAATTCAAATTGAGATCTAAAAATAATTAAACCCTAAAATGAAAAAAGAACACAAAGAGAATCTCTTTGGCGTTTGTTTTCTATCTTGAGGGTAATTTGGTATTTTGATATGAGGTTTTGGCTATAAATGATAGTTTATATAAAAGCTGACAATTTTAAATTTAAGACATAAATTTTGGCTATAAACGATAATTTCTCGATTATTAGTCGGTTTTGCTCTTGCACTCTTGCGAACTCGGCACTCTCTCTCTCACCTTTTCTTGGCGCCATCGTCTTCCTCGCGCCTTCTCTCGCCATCGTTGCCCTCCCCGTCGCCGTTCTTCCTGTCACCTTCTCTCGACGTCGTTTTCTCTCACTGACTCTGCTCTCCTCGTTCTCATCCTCGTCATCCTCTCCTCGTGGCCTTCCTTGTCGCCTACTCTCCATCTGGTAGTTGGAGATGCCCGCAAATTCTTTCATCGGCCGTCTTACTCACACCAACCACTGCACAAAGAAAGTTTCATTCTTGCTTCAAAACAATCGAATTCGAATTGGGTTTTTTTCAATACTGCAGTGGGTTTCTGATTTTAATTATTAGTTGTGATATTTGGGAGCAATGGCGGATGCATTGAGGGGCAAGGGGGGGTCAACTAACCCCCCGAACTTCAGTGAACGTCTATGGATACCTTAGGTGCTGACCTTCCGAACTTCGGTGAATGTCTATGGATACCTTAGGTGCTGCCCTTTAAAAATTAAAGTTGGCTTCATACATGCCCTCTAACTCCTACTGACTTCAGGCTTACCAAGACTCGGTGAATGTCTATGGATACCTTGGGTGCTACCCCTTGCATACATTAACAGGTGTGCAATATGCCTTTCCAAATGACTTTAGGCCTACTAAGACTTGATGAAACGGCGATATGCATGCTATTTCTGGTATAAAAAAAATTTGCACGCTGCACGCGCTATTCTTACTGACCCCCCCTAATATTATTTCCTGGACCTGCCACTGTTTAGGAGATCTGGTAATTTGGCTATTTGAGATTTGGGTTTATCATTTTGCTACCGTGATTTGGTGTGGGTTTGTTAAATAGGCTTCTCTTGGTTGAGAATTGATGATAATTAGGAAAAATTTATCTGGGCAATTTTTTTTATTTTAAATTAGATTTTGCTCTTATTTGGGGCTTTTTTATTTGCTTTTTATTTTCAAGATTAGGATTTGAAATGTATTTGGGTTTTTAGATAAAGAACACAGTTATTAGTCCGATATAACACCAAACGTTCAATTAATTTAGTCAGTACTATCCGATTGAAATAATTAGTACAATTCGAGCTACCAAACAAGATCTAAAATTTTTCAGCAGTGCACTCAATTCTGTGTTTAAATCTCTTATCTTGATATTATTTATATAAAACTAAAAAATATATATAGACGTGACGTGTGAGACATATAATTAGATTGGACCAAATAGTTAAAAAAAAAATATAACATCTTTATTTGGTAAGGTCCCTCATGTATGATTAAAGTGCATCAAAATCGTACATATTGTGGTCCCTCATCTAACCCATTTTTTGACCATATCTGCCTTTTATAATTACTCTTACGGATTTAATAAAAAGATAATGAATTTGAAAGGCAGGCTTGCGATGACCATCATGACAAATAGAGCCATGATATACACAGAGGGAGCTGCCATGGGCTGGAATTGCCGGCCATGATAAATAAAAGTATACCATCGATCAATATAAACAATCAGCATACGAATGTAGGACAATTTTTCGAATGAGGATCCTGTTTTTTGTGAGGTTTTCAGATATTTATAAATTGTGTTCGTTCATTGTACATTATACGATTATAAATTTTTTTTAAATTTTTTTATTTAAAATTGAATACAAATAATATCTGATGAAAACTGATTACATGATATACGATGAACATAACAATGTATAAATTCTCAAAATTCTCACAAAAAAGATCAAAAAATGATCCTCATTCCAATTTTTCTATGACGCAATTGAGCACTGAGTACCTAACGAACGGCTAGATTTGAACACTGTGATTGCAAATTGCTTTTAATGAAATGTATGAAACAATAAATAAAGGGGCAGATCAATAACACTATTTTTTTACATAAATATTGGCACAAATTTTTTGGGCTCACGTATTGTATTTCAACAATCTGAATTGTTTATCTTTTAAAACGTCATTCATAAATCATTTTTGCAAAAAAATTAGATAAATCCAAAACCGTTAGAACATTCATTTGTGGTGAAGAAAATAAACGAATATGTTTTTACAAAAAAATTCTAATTCCTTAATCCAACGGTTATATGAATTCAAATTTGGGATGATTTTTAATAGACATGATATTTAAGAGAATACCTAAAACATAGACGATTTCGATCGTTGGAATACATTATGAAGTAGTTCCTAAAAAAACATGTATCAAAAGTTGTGTTAAAAAAACGAATATGTACCAATAATCAAATAGTTAAAAGAATGGGAACTATTATTTGCATTACACAAATCTCATTTTACACTCCTTACAAGTGTATTTTTCATTTTAATTATAAAAAATTTGGAGTACCAATAACAATTTCTAAAAGAATTATGATTTTAGTGAATTTTTGTAAAAATGATCTATTAATGAATAACATAAAAAACGAGCGACTCCTGATATTCAATTGTAAGCCTACAAAGGAAGTGATCATTTACCACAATGGTAGAGAAGAGTGTTGTTCTTACATTATGGTGTGAGTTCGAATTCCATTGACTCTCTAATCTAACTTCTAATATAACAAATTTATCGGATAAAAAGCAAAAAAAAATTGTAAGCCTACAAAGTGGGTTAGCACCATTAGTTCATTAACTAATTAACACTTGAGCCATCAAGGGCAATTGTTTTTTTTATTAGTATAATTTTTTATACAACGATATATTTACACTTAATGTGAGAAAATAAAATAATTTTGAAGTCGTCATTTATTTATGAGATTTGAACAGAAAATCTTTTACTTAAAAAGTAAGGAGAAATGCTACTAATCGTAGTGTTAAGTAACAAAATAAAATATAAATATTAAGACTAGAGTAACACTAGGTAAAGTTAAGGATTACATGAATGAACCCAGAAAATTAACTACATCTTTACAGCATAAAAGTATGTTAAAGAGCATATAAATTAGAAACAACTAATAAGAAAAAAAAAATGGAAAATAAGGTACCTTTGAATTACAATTGTTATAGATTAGATATCAAACATTTTGTTGAATATTTATATCCTGAAATTCTACAATATTACACAAATAATTACTCCTAATTTTGGTCTTTACCAAAAATAATTAAAATAATAATTAGCTAACTTATAGTAGTAGTCACTAGTAGTCAGTAACTCGGAAACTCAGCTGAGTCGTCTCAACTCGACTCGCTCCACTCAAAACCGCCCCACACCTATTAACATACAGATTCGATCATTCGACCAAAAGCAAATCAACATACAGATTTATCAGCCAACCCTCGAAGCAACGGCCGAGATTCGCTCAAATACTCGAGCTGATTCAGAGCATCAACGTGGCAGCGTCTCTGGAGATCCTCGATGCTCAAGAACCGGCCGGAGTTATCAGACTCGGACCGGGCCAGGACCCGAAGAACCTCTTCGAAAAACGACTCGTCGCACGGGATGGCCAAGGGGCCTTGGTTGGCGAAGCCGTACTCCTCTTCGGCCTGTACTAGAAGCTTCTGGAAGATGGGGTGGTTCAGGTACGTCGCGCGCACGACAAACCGCTTGCAGCTGCTGCCTACGCAGATCGCCACGTGTCCCGAGGGGACGTCGGACGGCGCGGGTGAGGCCGTGAGGCGCGCCTTCTTGTGCCAGCGCTGTAGCATTTGACGGATTCTGACAATTCGTCGGAGTTTGTTGCATTTGCTGATCGCCGGCGACATTTTCCCGGAAAGCGTGGAAAAGAGTGGGAAAGGGGGAGTTGTTAAGGAAGAGTGTTCCGGGGAGAGGGTTTGGGAATTTGCTGGTGGGAGGATTATATGGGACGTGAAGAAGTGAAATGCCCCTGGATTTGGAGATATTTACGAGATTGTGCTTGTTGTTTTGAGTTGTTGGCGAGGCCATGTGATGGGTAGAGAGGAATGTTGAGATGATAACATGGGTTTGGTGGACCGATGTTGTTTCTTGATGGATGCGCCATGCCCCCATTCAATTTGAGATTAGATAAACGCTTGATTGGCTCCTGACAACAAACAAACAATGGATACGCTTGATTGGGGGAGACTTGCCTACACGAGTACGGCGGTACATCATTTTCAACATAGACGCGTGTTATTATTAGTAAATGTCATGAAATATCAAATTATACTCTATTGTATTAATTACTTTGTTGGGTAACCTAATTTCATGTGTAACAATAGTATAACATGACATTAACGTAATTATTAAAGTTTACATTTTTACGGTTATATAATTATAATAATCAAGCTGTAGTTAATAATACATAACCACGTTGTTATCACTGTGGTAAGGTTGGTTTTTATGTTGTGAATGACCCATTACCCTGTCAATGTTGGTTATTATACTTGAACTTGATTACATTACACTCAACGTTATAATGGTCACCTTATTACATTATACAGGTAGGCTAATAAGGCTATTATTAGGGATGTCATGAAATAATTACACATCATTGTCAGTTACTTACTTTCATGTCTAATAGTGTTACAACATGATATATATTCAACAACTGAATTACAAGAAAGGTACGGTTACACTATAGTTCTTAACATTTACAATTACACTATAGTCATTAACATTTACAGTTACACTATAGTCGTATTACACTGTAATTAAGGTTATATAATAATAATGATAAAGTTACAGTTAATAACAAATAATGATGTTGTTATTACTGTAACAAGGTTGGTACGTACCTTGTGGACACCTTATTACACTGTCAAGATAAGTTATTATATGCCGACTCGATTGCATTACACTACCAATCATTTTTCTCTCTTAAACGGTACCGTAGGCTAACCCATAGAAAAATATCAGAACGAATGTTATTGTGCTAATATTAATATTTTTTTTAATTATATTATTAATGTAAAATATTGTCTCAATGACATGTCCAGTGTAAGTAAGTCATCCTCGGTTGAATGGCTAAAATGAAAACGAACAAAGAATGATAAAGGTACTAGTAATGTGCAATAGGAAATGCAGGGGAAAAAATGAAGTAGGGTTAGGGCAATTAGCTGAAATGATCATTTTTTGACATTTGATTGCATAAATGATCAATTTTTATCATCTCATCATTATATCATCCTTGTGTGATCATTATGTCATCGTTATATAATCGATATATGATTAATATATTGTCGTTGTAAGAAACTGTTTATTTTTGCAACCAAATGTTATAAACCGATCATTTCAGCTAATTGTCTAATAAAATAAGACTGTTTTAGGCGTATTAGGAGTTTGTCATGGGCTTGTTGAGTGACCAACTAGCAACTATATGCAACTGGATTCTCTCTAGTAAGAGCCCAAAAATGAAAAGGCATTCGGCCGAGTTTGGTAACGTCTTCCAACTAACAGATGCAATGTGTTTGGTAAAGTTAAATACAATATTTTATTGGGTATAGATTCAAGTTACATGAAGCTGTCTGTGAACAATTCCAATTAAAATTGGACCAAAGAGAGTGATATTTTATGTTTGATACAATTCTATTTGCTTTCATTTAAATTGAAAATCCAATGCTCCATAAATGTACGTATATGGTTTATATAATTGTTAAGAATGATTCCAAATTGATGGGAGGAGAGACCTTACATGTGCTTATTAGTAAGCTGAGATACTTCTCATATTGCCTATTGGTTTGATGGTGGAACCCCAACTTCCGTCATGGTACAAGAGCAGGTTGTCCCGCGTGTAAAGAAAAAGGGTCACACATGCTCCACACCACTCCGTTATGTTGTTCACATGTTAGGCTTGAAAATTCGTCACACATAACGAGACGTGTTGAGAATGAATTACATATTTATGAGAGGATGGACATTGCATGAGCTTATAAGTAAGTTGGACTATTTCCTATATTTCCAAATAGTTTTATGGCAGAATCCTAACTTTCTTCAATAATTTAATAAATAGAATTCTATCAATACATTTAAATTATTCATGGTTAGATAATTTCAAGTGCTGATAGGAATAAAGAAGTATAAAACAACTAAGTTAAATTTAATTGAATATTATTTCGTGGGAATCCTTATGAATTTCCTATATAGATAATTACTGAACCAAGATGGCTTTTTTGAGTAAAGCTTTTGTAGCAATAGTTTTTAAACTTTACCATGTGTTGTACTAATATTGGTTATTTTCATTAACATCATTTATTTTTATGTTAAATATAGGAATATATTAGAAACTTCATCCCACGTCTTTAAAAATAAATTTTAAAAATGCAAAAATAAGAAAATAACAAAGAAAAAGAAAACTAAAAATATCAAATTATTTTTCTGTGAGAGAAAATTGAATGCATAGAAATTTTCATTTCGGTAGTGAAATATGTGATTAGTTAGTTATCCAACCACAATTCAATCTCCAATTGACTTTGAAATTGCATCACATAGTATTAAAAGTTACTAAAGTCCAACCATTTTCTTTTTCATCCATCATTTTGTTTTTGTAGTTCAAATTTATTTTGTTTTAAGTTTTAGTTATTAATTTATAAGCTTTTATTTGTTTTTAGCTTCTTCTATTGTTTTTGAGAAAATTGTAGCAATGGTCTCTCAACTTTAATCCAATTAGACAATGATATGATCCCTCAACTAAAAATCCATGACCATTGGTCCTTTAACTCATTATCAAAATGTATAGCTATGGTCATTTTCATCAACTCTGTTAAAACTTCTGTCAAAATAAGTCACGTGCCATGCACATAAGGTTAGAATTAAGGGACAAATATGGAAACTAAATGAAAAAAATGGTAGAAATGGTCCCTCAACTTTAACTCAATTAGAGCAAGGGTCCCTTAACTTTAACCCAATTAGCAATGATTCTTCCAACACGACTCGTTTTGACAGAAGTTCTAACAGAGTTTACGAAAATGATCATAAATGCACATTTTGAGGAGTTAAGGGACCATTGATCATGTATTTTTAGTTGAGGGATCATTACTCCAATTGGGTTAAAGTGAGAGACCACTGCTACAATTTCCTCATTGTTTTTTTTTTTTTTTTTTTTTTTTTTTTTTTTTTTGAAGTTAAAGTTCCTGACATAGCTCTAGATTAAATGGAAAAACAGACAGAACTAGTGAAAATGACTAATGGTGCAACATTTTGTCAAATTTGATGACTAAAAAACTAATATGTAAGTTCAAAAACTAAAATTAAATAGGGATAAAATTCAAAAACCATTGCTACGATTAAGCCTTGAGTAATAATAATTCATTAATTAACATTCGAGGACCATACATGAAATAGTCATGTAATTTGGAAAATAGTTTTAAAAAAACTTAAATAGATAAACCACGTGTGAGAATTCCTGATTAAGGAAAAAGAAACTCACATACTTATGAATTACAATAATTGTCGTAAATACAAACCCTGAGTCATGGGCATCCAACCAAAATGAATGATCACGACCCCTAAGCACTGTTCTAAAAACTCTTGCCTAGCGCTAGCCGGCGCTAGGCAGTTGGCCACCACATTAATGAAAATCTAAGCGTTTGAAAAATAAGAAAAGACACCTAAACGGCGCTAGGCAGTTGGCCACCACATTAATGAAAATCTAAGCATTTGAAAAATAAGAAAAGACACCTAAACCTGCCTAGGTTCCCACCTAGCCTGCCTAGAACCCCTTAGGTCACTATTCTCACTTAGACAGAAATTAGATAACTTTCATTTTGCATTTTATTTTTTCAATAAATTGTAAGAGACTTGCTGAATACTTGGACAAACACTCATTATATGCTTGTTCCCTATGTTTTCAATATGTTCTAGTACTTTATAATCTATACGTCATTCTATTTTGCAATTTATGCATCCTCATACAATTATGTGGGACCATGATTTTCCAGGGCAGGAGTAAGGCGGATTGGAATGCAATTACATTAGAAGTCCAGTCAAGGGCTTAACATCTTCGAGTGGAGTTGGATTATCAGAGCAGTAGTGCGTCCTTCATCCTGTTTCGAAGCAGTGGAGGAAGTCTAAGTGACTTCGGTGAGAATGACTATCATCCTCTATATGTCTTGAAGTTCCTACAATCTAGGAATTGGCGTGCACCGCAAGTAATCACACTACTAAAGATGATGCAATATCTACTACTAAATATCCTACAGGATTCTCCCGGCTTAGCACAAGGATTCTATCCTAGAAAGGTCGCTTTCCTGACTGGTATATATACACCAATCTAGGGTTCGTCTCTTGTAGCACAATCATCACACTCTAATTCTCTTGCCACTTGAGTCTTATACTTCCTTACTAATTTGACCGTCTGAAAGCCTTTGGTTGCCACCCCCGGTGATTGAAGGCTTGCTCATGGTTGTTTACTATTTTACAGGTTACTTGGATTTGTGCCCTCATCATCCACGGCGTGCACGAATTGGGTTCCAACAAATTATGTACGTACTTTTATAAGTATAAAAGGACATCTATTTATACGTTATATAATAAATTTAATTAAAATTAAAAAAATTGCCTGGACGCTAAACCCTTGCCGGCCGCCTGACTAGCACCTAGCACTTTTTAGAACCTTGTCCTATGACCATGTTGTGCAATACACTTATGAAAGACCACAACCAACCAATTGTTATGAGGTTTTCCCATTTATCTGTATTTTTCAACATAAAAGTTGTGGATTATTTGCAAAATTGACGGTCAATGTGTTTTTCAAATATGTGCTTCAAATGACTTCTAAACTTTGTGAAGTAAAATGCAGTTAATTCAACTATATATTTACAAGATAGAGCATGTTATGCATCAGTCTTATGTTTACGATAAAGTTTTGAGTTCAAATTTAACGAACAAGTGTTTGTCACAAGTTAAATAACAATAACAAAAAATGAAAGTGCATTCTGTTGTCAATCACAATGGTTTGTATTTTTTAATAACCGACTGCAATTTATAAGCTTGACAATTTGTTTGTTTTGTATCCTCCTACCCATGTTTTTGTAATCATATATCCGATTATATATTCTCTCTGTCGAGGAAATAGAAAACGTTTATGATATCATTAATGAAGTGCATTCTAATCATTTTCAAGTGAAAAATAAAATCCTTCTTGATAAATGTGCATACGATTTTATGCTGGGAAATACCATGTGCATCCAGTAAGCCTCGTGAAATAAAACGACAAAATAATATGATAACATACCGATTAATTAATTGATCATAAGTTAAATTATTCAAGTTAGTTTTGGCAACTTATTAGGAGGAGCATGGCATCTTAACTTTTTTGTATTTTGGCTTATTATATTCGATAATGATTCGATTAGAAAGTTAACTGTTTGTGTTTGCAGTTAAACGGACCACATGGTGTCAAAATTTTATATGCACATACTTAAGTATAGCATAAGTAGGAATTAAGTTATAGCTAATATTCATTTCACCACACATTCATTTTTACAATATTCATATGTTCTTTCTCGCATACCCGCTCTTTGCACTCGAATTTATATTTTCTTTCTCGTCGATTATCGTAATTTAGATTAATATCACCTAGTACAAAAGAATTGAAAAATTCAAGCTAACGATAATTTTACCTGACGATTTATTCATCTTTATTTTGTTAAAGGAAGTTCAGATTCAAATTTCATAGAAGACAATACTGTTGTGTTTTAAAATACAATATATTTACACCAAAGTGGAAGGAAATAACTTGGTATTGAACTTGCTATCCACAAAATTCAAACCTATGACCTTTCATTTACAAGTGAAGACACTTTTAAGGAAAAATGATTACCACTAAACCGTACTATTGAAAAGAAAAGAAAAACTAAAAAAACAAAATGAAAAAATGATTTGATGCCTCACACCTAATAAACAACAGATTGAGACATTATGTGGCTCTAAGTAACACTAATTGAGTGCTTGAACTTTAGTCACTAGAAACTTTGGAAATGCTTAATTTTACTGGTGTGGCTTAGTGCTTAAGTCCACAAATATATTAATAAAGCATGAAATGGACAAATATATATATTTTTTGTAGCGTTTTTTGTTTTTTCCTAACCCCATGATCTCTTGTCGACCAGTATCTTTTTAACACAGTAATATTGATTAAAATAGTAAATCACTGAAGATTTAGGGAATATATGATGGGATGGGACCAATTTGCGGGGTGATTAGCTGGGCTACTATGGAGTCAAAGGATGTTTATGAAAGTCCAACTTCCATCTTTATGTAATAAAAATTAAAAAAATTAAAATTACAATGGAAATTGCTATTCAAACCTCAAACTTTCGTCTCAGCCTAAAAAAACATTAAAAGCTATTTATGTGGAGAGTTATCATATACAGGTACATTGCTACTGTAGCACCTCGTTTGACGCAATGTTATGGAAAGAGAAATTTGCACAAATTGTAGTTGATTAGCACTAAATTTTACAATAAGAATGTACCTGTATCATATATGTCTTTTCCGACACAAATAAAACCTCAACGTGTTTTATGTTGCAAGTGAACCAGAAAGTGCATCACCGACATGGGTCCAGGCCTGGCTGAGGTAGGCTTCGGCCCATCCGAGATTTTTTAACCTACAGCCAACACGTACCTACAATAGCTCATCTAGACCACCCCAGTTATCCAACTATCCTAATCCATACCCTTCAGCCCAAAATATAATCTTTTACATCCCTTAGGGTGCGTTTGTTGCACCGGACTATCTTGGACTGGACTAACTTTAGGGACTAAACTGGACTGACTTAGACAAGACTAAACTTGACTGATTTAGTGAAGCATTTGGTGCATTGTCGGACTAAGAAGTAGGATTCTAATATTATATTATTTAATCTATATCTATAATATTTTATTATTTACTTAATATATATTTATTAATATTCTATTATTAATTTATCTTTTTCTTATTTTCTGGAATCATTCTTTCTAGCTAACCTCTCTTTTTGTTTTCCCCTGCCGTCTCTCTCCCTTTGCGACTCGCTCTTGTTACTTTCTCAGTTTCCTCCCTCGCTGTCTCAGTCCTTAGCAAGCCAAGCAATCACAAACAGAGCACCCCTTAATTTTAATAGGGTCACTTTTCTCAGGTAATGTTCATCCTAAATTTTCTTTGCTCTTTTTCTCCCTTTGTTGCACAGACTATTCGAATTAAAATCACAAAAAATGGAGACTTGCCTTCCTCCAAAAAACCCCAACCTCTCCCTCTCAAGCTTAGCATCGCCAATTCAATGGCAGCCATGGTGAGTTTTCCTGTTCAGCTCATTCTCTCTCTTCCCTTAGTTTTTCTTTTCAAATCCCTCTCTCTCTTCCCTTTGCCTCTTTTCCCATCCAACTTCACTTGTTCTTCCATGGGTAGGGATTGAAGTTGCAGTCGGCACGGGTGAGTGGGGCTAGGTATGGGCGTGGGCAGGGATTGGAGTTACAGACGGCAAGGGGTGGGTGGAGGAAGACGAGATGGATGAACCCAACCATCGTAAATCGAGGTCGAGATCGATGCTGACACACCCCGACCGAGATCAGGGCGTGCTGGCCGTCACTCGAAGGTGACGTAGCCATGTGCGCGTGCGGAAGCTAATAAGAAGGTAATATAAAAGTACTAATAATTAAAACCTAATAACATACAAAGTACTAGTGTATGTGAGACACAATTCAGAGCAAGTCTACAACAGTCCAAAAGGAAAGATACGACATATGTACACCCGAAGGTGACCCTACAATGGTGAATGTCTGTCAGAAATGCCGGGACGCCCTCTGGGATAAACCACCGAACTTGCTAGACCACTAGAACCTGGAGGGGCGCAAAAACAAAAACGTGAGTGGGCAAAAACAAAGTTCTTTGAAAACTCTTTAGCAAAATACGTTCTAACCCCTCGCCGTAAAACCTGTATACTTCCCAGAAAATGAACATATATACGTATGTATAGATATGTCAATCATGTCCCATGATATGCCATTCATGCTCACAATATGCCATTCATGCTTGAGAATATGCCACAACAGAATCTCATAATCAAATATAAATGCTCAAGCGTAATTCACATCACAATATATAATCTGGCAGCCGGGAGTCACCTAACGTGACATGTACCGCTGCACCTAGAGCTCCACGCTCAACTCAATCACTGAATCTGCACACGAGTCGGAACCACCTAACGTGGTCTGTACGACAAGCTGGGTGTAATATATATGTATGCTCTAGTGCTACGATCACGTGAAGCTGTGCGATAATCGCGGGTCACCTACAAGTCGGAACCACCTAATGTGGTCTGTACGACAGGCTTGCACCTATCTTGGATCCAAGGCGAGCATGCGGTGCTGGTGAACATACACGTGAAGGCTGTGCCCTGGCCCTGGGCGGGAGCACTAACACCGGGGGTGCAGATTATGAGCTCTCTAAACCTCTCAAACTACCATCGCATAATAAACAGAAATGTATAACCACATGAATACCGCTTACCTGGCACTTACCTGTGCGTCCACAGCACCAATTACACATATATATATATGTATGCCAATTACCAATGCACGTGATGATGCATAAACAATATTCAAATGATGCATGGCATAAAACATATAACCTTTTCTATTCTATTTCTGGGAATTTAGAGGTATATAGGTATATACGGAAAACAAAAGCCCACTCACTGGTAATTAGAAGGGTCGTAGCCCCCCTGCCTCGAGTGTGTACGCTCGTCCTCGGAAAACGAATCACCTATACGCGACAAAGTTACGAAAACATTAATTTAAAAGCACCTAAGCAACTTCTCGTAATAACTTCTCATACATTGCTCAAATTGGACAATTGAATATACCAATGTGATCTACACAACCTCAGGATCACACACATATTTTTAGAAAAATTCTTGGACTACGCACGCGCCCCCACGCGCCTGAACAGCCACGGACCTACGCGCCCCCACGCGCGGCCCACGTGCACTGCACACTGACGGTGTCAACAGACGCCGTCAGGAATATTCCGTTAACTGACGGAATATTCCGTCAAATCTAACCAGATTCCGTCCACTGCCGTTAGGAATATTCCGTTAGACTTAACGGAATATTCCTCTTTCTTCTCCGGCGAACCTCCGGCGCCGGCGACGGCGCCGGAAAACTGGGTAATTTTCAAACCTTGTTTTCTCCTTCGTTTTTCAACCAAATTTCACGTTCTTTATACCAAAATGAAGCCTAGGACTAGTAGAACAACGTTAGACTAGTTTTAAGGCCTAAAAATTGCTAGATCATACCTGTCTTCAACTTCAAGAATCGGCCAACTTCGTACAGGACGATCCCGACGTCCAAATTCACCCAACGAACCACTCCGAGGCTCCTTGGGACCTCACAAACACATCTACAAGCTTAGAAATTCCAAAAACAAGCTAGTTTAGGTTTGCATGAACAGTGTTCAAATCGGACCTCGTGATATCGACGTGAAAATGGTGTTTTCCTTACCTGAAAATGGCACCACTGGACTCCTCTCAGCTCCACGAACACGATGGTAGTCTTGGTTTTTCGATTGGTGAAGTATTGAGTAAGTTTGTGTGTATGTCCGTGTGTTGAAGAAGGAAGAAGAAGAGAGGACTCGGGGAGAGTGAGAGAGAGAGACTGAGAAAGAAAGAAAGGAGAGACAGAGAAGAGACAGGAATGAGGGAAAAGAGGGAGGGAATCCCGGGAGAGTGAAACGAGGTGTATGAGTGTGTGTGTGGTCCTACACACCACACCATACTACACAAAACTAATCTGATAAAAACGAATTAGGGGGTAAAATCGTAATTTCCCATGTACGTTAAAATGAAATTTGGGACGGGATGTTACAGATGCCGTCGAAAATTGAAGACAGAGATGGATGAACCAGTCGTCGAAATCGAGGTTGAGGTCTATGCCGTAAAAAATTGGAGACTGAGATGGATGAACCCAGCCGTAAAAAGTTTTCTATCTTCCAAGTTCCAGCTTTCATTGAAGCCCAAGTTGTAGAAAATCAAGGTCGATGAACCCAGGGCAGTGAAGCAGACGAAGGCGATAAAGGATGCAGCAAGAGTGGACGAAGGCAAGAGAGGATGATGGAAGGTCTTAGCTAAACCCGTGGGTGTTGGGGTCTCTTACTAAGACCGACTAGTGAAGCTGTTTATGAAAGCAAGTCCCAACTAGTGCCATTAATGTTAGTCCCGCAAGCCACCAAACACAAGACTACAATCCAATCCAATCCAATGAAGGCTAAGAAGGGTAAACACACGCCCCCTTAAACTCCTATGCTTGTCTGCTACGTGTAATTCGCTGGACTTCTTGTTGCACGTGTAAGGTCATCTCTAACTGAAAGGTTAATATAGTTTTGTTTAGAATTATAGTCCTGTAAAAAGTCATTTTTAAATAAATAGTGTCGTGCTATATTCATATATCATCTCCAATCGAATGAGCTAAACATGGCTCATTCAATAATTTATTAGTTTTAAATTAATATTTTAAATTTATTGCTTAATTTAATTAACCTCCCTGTTGAATGTTTTTAAATTAAGTCGTTAAATTTGAATCATTTATTTAACTAAGGAGTTGGACCCCAAAAAATGGGTTAAGACTTTAGAGGGAGGCTACATTTGGCCAGCCTGATACCTTTTTAACCAAATAATGGTCCAATAGGCTACATAGAATTATAGCCCAATCATCGGTTGGAGATAAATTTTTAGGCAAATGATGCCATTCTTTTGGTTTTTAGACTTTAGCCATCTCCCTTGGAGATGGCATAAGTTCCTTTTCTTTTTTTGCTATTTTTCTTCTTCATTTGTTCTTTCCTACTTCCTTATTTTCTTTCTTCTTCTGGCCCAACTCTCTTCGACATTTCTAATTTTTCTCCTCATCTTCCTCTACCATTTCCTAGTCTTTTTTAGATCAGACTATTTCTTACTACAATTTTCTAGTTTTTTTAGACCAGACAATTTTTTACATGATCCATTAATATCATATGAAAATGACATGAAAATAGCGGATTTCAGGTCAACACGATAACTAATCGAGTTACCCGTTAATAACGAGCTCTTAACAAATTTACCCACGGGTAACCATAAAGAAAAAAGTTAGTTTGATAGTTTTAAACTACTAAAAACCTATCTAGTTACTACAATGGCCATAGTATTTAATCTCTCATAAGTGAGATTAAAAATTTTCAAGGCACATTAAAAATACAAAGCAATTTAAAAATACCAAAGCACATTAAAAAATCATATTAATTTATTTACAAGTGTGAAAAATGTGAAAAAATATGCAAACGTTCGTGATCACATCCTTTGCACTTTGAGGATGGCTATATAGTCGTTTGAATTTTTAAACCCCTACAAACCCTCATGAGTAGTGTTTTTAGGGAGTTCAAAAAAATAAAAATTCATAATAATGAATTTAACAGCCCGTCCTTAAAAATGATGATTTTATAATTTTAATACGCGATTTTACGAAAATACCCTTTGAGGCGAGGATGTTTGACTTCCGTTGACCGTTCGAAGTCACAATTAATGTTTTCGATTAGATTTTGAAGTTACGAATGCATAGGCGAAATCCGTTTGCGAGTCCAGATTATAATGTTATAATTACGAATATTAGAAATTGTTTCACTAAACTTTAGATTTAAAGGAAAATTAAATTCCACCATGTGGGAAGTGTAGCCAATTAGAAAATTAGGGAGGAAGGATTGGGCCAATCAGACAAAAGGGGAAATGACCAATTAGAGGAAAAGGTGGACAACCAATCAAGAGAGGGGATCTCCCTCTTCCCGTCAGCTACACCCACGCCCACGACCAAAATCGGTTTCGACCCGGTTCTAATTCCGGGTAATTTCCACCAAGTAATCCGACGAAATTCACCCATTATCCACCTGGAAATCATCCTTGGGCCCCCTTCTTCCATTTTCATCTAAGATTAGGAGGAATTTGGTGGAAACTTGTTCTAAAAACCAGCGGTGGGTGCCGTGAGACATTGCTCCGGATTCACTAATTGTGAATCAATCTCCTTCAATTACCATTACCAAAACACTTCCCTAGAACCCAGGAACAAAGCCCAGACAGTGGTGGAGGCGTCGGAGCAAGTTTGGAGGTCGAATCGAACACACACAAGTATAGGGTTTCCGACGGGTTTTAAAAAAATTGAAGCTCTTCCCGACCTAATTGGCCTTGATCACAGATATGAAAGTTACTCTACTCATTAAGATCTTCATTGTTGTAAATTTTGGTAATTTTTTGAAATAGTTGGATTTTCCGGCAAGTCGAGGCAGTTAACCACCACCCGCGGCGGCGCATGGCCAAGGGGCCGCCGATGTTATTGTTAGACTAAATTAGATGTCTTGAGTTCAGTTTTGGTGATTGTATAACGTAGTTTGATCGTTTTACGATACGTTAACAGGTATTCATACAAATCGACGATCCGACCGTTGGATCATCACCAAACTTTGTTACATTATAGTACGTAATATTTGAGGACCATACAAACTTACGGATCGACAATCCGATGTACGGATCCTCCCAAATTGGATTTTTAAGTTTATAAAATAAATGTTAACCACCACTTGGTTTTGGGCAATTGGCTGAGATTGGACCGTTGGATCGTAATGAAATTTTAGTATGTTATTCTAGAAGCAAAATGTGGATCTTTGGAAGTTGTGGATTTGGAAATATGATTTGCGGATCTTTCGGATCAAGTTATATAGGGTTGTAGACCCTACCGTCAATCACAGTGGTCAATGAGTCTCAAACTATTTTAGAATGCCCTTAAGGATGTGTTTTGTAAGAATTACGTATTCTATTGATAAGAGTTTTGAGATGTGATTCGATAAATGGTCATGGGTGCCAATCATTTGGGACACCTTGATGTACGTGCTAGAGAATCATAGCGTGGACTCCAAGTGAATGGGTTTTTGGTTTTCTATACAAGTATATACGCTTTATGTTTTAGAATATGCATCTAGTGATTACTTATGTTATTGTTGATATTGTGAACTACGAATGACTTGATCCTTATTTAAGGGGTACGTAAGCAGTCTAATGAAATGTTAGATGCAGCCATACAATAAATGAGACTAAATAATTGAGACAATAGCCTTGTGTGGGGAATTGAGCAATGTAAAGAAGATTGATGGAAAATGTAAGATTTAACCTTATGTTTTGGTGATTAAATGTGGGTTATAAATTAATGTGTGAAGAATCGTAACATTGAAGTGAAAAATGGTTAGTAATGATAATTAATTAAACTAGCGTTTAGTTGGGCTATTCACCGATAATTAATTCTGAAGTTAAATAGTTTAGGAGTAGGGCATTATTGATTGTACATTTTTACGCCATATTATATATTTTGGGAATATTATGAAATGTTTGAGTTTAGATTGCATCATGGCATATTCATATGTATATTACCTGAACCTAATTATTATGAATGCTTTGAAGTGCTAAATGACGCCGCAGATGCCAGGTAAGCTTCAAGTGAGTATATGTTGATGATAGTGATGGTAGTAAGTATGATTGTGTTGAGATATATTAGAGCTCATAAACCTGCACCCTGATGTTAGTGCTCCCGCCTCGGGCTAGGGCACAGCCTTCACATGATCGTTCACCTCCCGCATCGCACACTCACCTTGGATCGAAGTTTGGTGCCAGCCTATCGTACACACCACATTAGGTGGTTTCGACTCATAGGTGACCCGCGATTCATCGCACAGCCTTCACGTGATCGTAGAATTTGAGCGTACTTATTTACACCCAGCCTGTCGTACAGACCACTTTAGGTGGTTCCGACTTGTGTGCAGGTATATTTGTTGAGATATGGATTCAGCCGTACAGGTCACGTTAGGTGACTTCGGCTGTATAGATTAACTCTGAATTAAGTCGTACATGTCACTATAGGTGACTCCGACTTATATGCTAGCAATGATTGATGAGATATGAATTAAGTCGTACAGGTCACTATAGGTGACTCCGACTTATATGCCAGCAATGATTGATGAGATATGTGATGAAATATGGATAAGTCGTACAAGTCACTATAGGTGACTCCGACTTATATGCTAGCATTGATTGATGAGATATTGATTCAGCCGTACATGCCACGTGAGGTGACTCCGGCTAACATGTTGATGAAATATATATGTTTATTGAGATGTATGGCATGATATTCATGTGGACTTTATTATGTTGTGTATGGGATTGAGATAGATATGTATTCTATTTTCTGGGAAATATACAGGTGTTACGGTGAGGGGCTATTGCCTTTGGTAATTGAAATTGGTTTGAAAAGTTTTGTTTCACTCACTCACATTTTTCTATTTTTGTACCCCTCCAAGTTCTAGCAGCAGAGTTCCGTATCGACGAGGATTTGTGGCACTTTTCAGTACAGATGTCTTCTTATGATGGTATAATAATTATCTTACCTTACTGTACTATACTTATGCTCTATATCATGCGTGAAATGGGTCCAGACCGGCTTACCGCGCACTCGTGTACTTAACCACTTTTAGATTTTAATCTATTCACATTTTATACATTATCGCACTTATGGTTTCGTCACCTTCTAAGTGTCGGCCAGCACGGCTCGATTCGGGGTCCTAGTGGACATTCCGAATCGGGATGTGTCAATGAATGTATAAATTAAAAAATATGAAAGGATATAAAAGCGCTCGTGATTGATTCTCTACGTTTAGACAATGGTTACATTGTCTTTTGGATTTTTAAAACCCTTCAAACCCTCATGAATAATTTTTTTGTTTGAGTGAAAAATTAATAAAAGTTCATAATAATTAATGTAGAAGTGTGAAAAATGTAAAAAAAAAAAAAAAAAAAAAAATATACAATCGCTCGTAGTGGCAAACTTCGCAACTTTCGTTCAAGGCTCAACTTTGAAATCTATAATCATAAACCCTTATTTATATTTAACCGTCGATTGTCGATTACGTTTTATTATTCTCACCGAATTTTATTTTTCAAAAATATAATCTTTTAACGAATTGATGTGATATAAACTAACACACAAATTGAACCCTCTTTTTGATAGTTGTAGTATGTGAAAGTAGGAATCGTTCTAGGCTGGGGATTAGAAGGGATGCTAATCTACACTAATTAAACTCTAAATCACTAAACCAGACTAAAAAACAGAAAACTAAACTTAAACTAACTCAGAACAAACTAAACTGACTCAAATAACACAAAACTAAGTTAAATTGACTCAAAACAGGAACTAGAAAGAAGTTTGGACAAAAATTAAACTAAAAAGACTTAGAATACTAAATGGGGGTTGTTTTCACGAATTTTAACTAAAACTAAGTAGGTTGCAGAAACAAACTAAAGGTTGCACGAAATTGGGTGAATTAAAGGGTGAAAGGTTAGCAAGGCTAGTTAGAGGGTCATTCTCCACACATGACACATATGCATACAAATCGATTTCCAGTTATTATTCCTATAACCATGAATAACAATGCCCCAAATTAATTGTGAACTGCACAAATTAACTCTCAGATTTTCCTAATTTCATTGAATTGGACTCAGCAATGCAATCAAATTATTCTTATCAAGTTCCCTATATGGACAGCATGATAGAGATACATATCAAAGATCATTAAGTTCTATGAAAATCATAAGCATTGACAAGACATTCGTAACTATGAACTGCATGATACTCCTGCCATGGATTTACTTAACACAATCATGACTAGTGATTTCCACTACTTATAAATATAAGTTCATAACTATTAGGTGAAATTCCCTTATATTTTAGCATCAGATTCATGCATGCAAACTAAGTGTGCACCCTTAATCAACATACAAGAATAAGTTATCAATCAAACAGATAAGTAAATCGCATTCATGTTTTACGAAACAATAACTAGAGGAAATCAATTCATATCACATATATGTTTATGGCTTTGAATTCACCTCTAACTAAAATGAAATTAGTTCCACATGTTTGCAATTAAACAAAACCAATCTAATTCAAACATTGAACTAAAATTAAGGATAGAATAAACCCAGAAACGCTCCAGCAATCCAATGGCCTTGGATGGCAGGTCACGGCACAAAACTCCTTCTCTCCTTCCTTCCTTGCAAAGCTGCGGCACAAAGTTATTTTTCTGATTTTCTCTCTAAAGCTCTCTTGTGTGTGGTATAAAATGTGTATATATAGGGTTAGGGTTCACGGCACCAATCCTTGGAGGACAAGGATAGGGCACGACAAAGTTGTAGGGGGAAAAGGTTAGGGTGGTGCGGCACCAATCTAGGGCTTCTAGGAAGGGGTATTGTGACAGGTTTCTAGAAGGACAAGGGATAAGATATGCGGCACAAATCTAGGGTAGGGGATAGGGCTTCTAGAACCAGATATTTAGGTGATTTAATGTGAAATTGATTTCCCCTTGCAGCTGGAATTAAGGTAAGATAAGATTAGGATAGGATAAGATAAGGTTAATTTGGATAAAGTTTGGATAATGTTCCTTCCTTTTAGCTGATTCCTTATCTTCAATGTCTTAAATTAATTCTTCCAGATGTTAAGCATACTCCTAGCCTTTTTTGATCTTCAAAAACGTCCTTCCAACTTGCTCCACACATGTGCTATCCATTCGAAGCCAAAAAATGCTCTAAAATGTTCCAAATTGCCTTTTTTTGCTACTTTTGCCATTTGAACCTACAAACACATGAAAATGGCTTAAAACAGTATAATAAATATAAACTAAGTAAATGCAAAGAAATAGGCTAATAAAATCGCATAAATATGCTCCTATCATGAATGTAAAAAAAAATAACAATTCAAATGGTGAATATCAAGTTCCGATGTTCACCATTAAAACAATAGATTTTGTCCCGCAAATTATCTTCCTCAGTGTTCCTCTCGAGAGAAAAAAAAAAAAAAAAAAAAAAAAAAAAAAAAAAAAAAAAAAAAAAAAAACAACAATATCCTCCACTTGTTCTTGCCTCCTGCAACTTTGCATTCCCTCGCTCTCGACACAAAGCAAATTCTTGAAAGTAAGAATTCAGGACACAAACAACAAAATAAAATCAAAGAGGAGAAGAGAAGAGCGAGCTGGGATAGAATACAACAATCAGCAATGCCAAACTTGGTCCTCCATCACCCACCATTCACCCCCTTCCTTTCCCACCTCCCATCATCATCATCAAGCTTTCCAATTCGGACCCAGAAATCAACGGCCTCCTTTCCCCCAATAGATCATGCGGTTCTGCTCCGTTGGCGGCCCAACACCATCAGGTGCATGGCGAACCCGCGCAGAGTAGCAATGGTGGCTAAGCAGATAAGGAGGGAGCTTTCTGACATGCTCTTAACTGATAAGGTCTTGCAGTACGCTATTCTTCCTGAGGTTTCTTTGGGTGCTGACCGTTACCTCTCTTCGCTAACCACCATAAGCGATGTTGAAGTCTCCACCGACTTGCAGGTACATAGTTACTTGCACATGTACGCTTCTTTGTTGTTTTGATTCTGAAATTTGGCTGTCTTAGGTTGAAATTGTATAGCTTTTCATCGCTGTGATGGTCTTTTAGGAAAATGGTGAGGCATCGGAGACGATTCGGGTTGTTTAAGGCTGTCTTAGATTGAAATTGTATACCTTTCATTTGTGTGATGGTGTTTTATGGAACGGGAAACAATTTTAGTAGCTTTAAGTTTGTGCTTAAGTGTTTTCGTGCTGTTTTTGTTCTTCCTTTGAAATGGCAATAGATGCCCCTATATTGCGTTACATAGAATTGCTTTTATTTTTCGCTTTCATGTTCATATGGAAAGTTACAAGCCCCGGGTTTTGTACCCTTTTCTGTTGAACTGATTAGGGTAAGTTAGGAAGATAGCATTGGAGGGAAGAACATGTTCCAAACTTTACATTGCTGCCAAGCTCCTGAAATGTGGTTACTTTCATGTTGTTCTTGATAGTTACAAGCCCCCCGATTTGCGCCCGTTTGTCTCCAACGCATTCCAAATACCTTTTAATGCCATGTTATATCATTTTTCAGTTATGTTCTAAGTTGTATTATCAATTTCTTTGACATTGTGCAATTAAAAATTTATCACCTTATAGTGGTTGTGTTTCTAACTGTTGCGTAAGTTCCAGCTTATTCTCTTTCAAATGTGGAATATTTGTAGCACAAGGCTACAAGCTCCTGAAACTGTCAAGATAAACTCCCTTGTGTGGACCTCAGTTAGTAACATCCTTTTATTTCCTTAGTACTTCTCGGTTCTCTTTTTCCCATGTGATTCCCTCGATTATCGACTTGGCAAGCTCCTGTAGTAGCTTATGTACATTGTAATCACACTTATATGTGACATTATATATAACAAACTTGCGCTTTGCTATTTGTATCTTTCTTTAGGCCTTGGCTAAAATAGTTATGAGGTGGGAAAGTTGTTTGATACGTCTAAGGTTCAAAACTTTTGTATACTTTAAAAGGATGCCCGACTTTGGTTGTATACCTTCATTGTTCAAGTACTTGCTATCTTGTTTGACCTTTCCTTCTTAGGGAGAATTCTGAAGCATGTTAACAGTTCCTGTTGATTTCCCATTTTAATGATACTAAGGAAACCTTCTTTACCAATATTTTCGGTCGTTTCAAATAGTACCTACCTTCAATGCTTCAGCAAAGATGGTAATCTTCATCATGTGACGAAAATCTATGGTTTTGGAGTTCTAGTTAACTATAGTTTGTTTATTTCACTACAGGTGGTTAAAGTCTATGTTTCTATTTTTGGCGATGAAAGAGGGAAAGAGGTTGCCCTTGCTGGGCTAAAGTCAAAAGCCAAATATGTCCGAGGTCAATTAGGAAGGCGTATGAAGCTGCGGTTAACTCCTGAGATACGCTTCATAGAAGATGAGTCTCTAGAGAGAGGAAGCAGGGTAAGATTAACACTATACTATTTTCATTGGATATGATTATCTACATATCTATAACCAAGGAAAGCAACACAATTGGCTCCTCTTGCATTAATTGAGGTTCTTATATATGTTGGTCAAAAGTATAGCCAAGTATGATTGCATATACAGGTTGACTAGGCTTGTTAATCATGGTATTCTGCTTTGGAATTGAAGCAGGAGTATTTCGTGACATAATCTGTGAATGCCAGTTGAACTGAACATGAAGTTACCAGACTTTGGTCGAGCATAATGGATTAAGGCCAAATATTGACCAACCCATTTAGAATGATTATGGCCAGTTTGTGTTTCTGGTTGATCCACATAACTGACAATTGATCCCACACAATAATCGATAAATTCAAACTGGTTGTGTCATCCCTTATGATGCAATCTGTTTACCATAATGAATTTTAAGTCCCACACAATATGAATGAAAGTCAGTAATACACTAGTTTGATGTTACATCATCCATGTTTTTGTCTATATTGTTGTTTGTGATATAGTAAACTGAACTAATCTATGTCGATTAGGATTATTCTATTTTCTGGATCAATTTCAGGTTATATGGTTATATGTGCTGTTTCAACCTATCATGAACTTTTCTCTTAGCAGGTTATGTGGATTGTGTCATGTAAAACGAGCACCTGTGAAAGAGTATTAATAATACTCTTGTCAAAACTAGGGAAAGTAAAATATGCAGCACTGTACTAGTTGTCTCATAAATAATCAACTTGTATGGTTTCTTTGAGTGATTAGCAAATTAAAAATCAAAAGAAAAAAGGTTGAGTTCCCTCTAGGTTGCTTATGCATCCATGAATTGCAAAAGTTTTGTCGCGCAAGATAATCTATTTGGACAACTGCCAACGACTGCATTCGGTTTTCTGTTTATTTGGTTATCTAGGCTGGACTTGTGTGCTTGTAACATTGCTTTTAAGGGGGTGTCAATATATGCTCATACAATACGTGAATGGTGAACCATTTCAGGTGATTGCTATATTAGATAAGATAAAGAATGAAAAGAAAGATTCAGAAATTCAAGATGACGAACAATTGGAACCATCCGAGGCACCTGAGGATGACGGAGATTGGGAGGGTGATGACCCTGATGAAGACATTATATACATAAAGTAGTTACTCCCCCTAGTTTCTGAGCATAATGCTATCTTGGATTGAGGCATGGCTTTTGCTTTTCCACAGGTTTGTTTCATTTTCTTGACTTTCTTAGTTGCAGCGGGTTATATGGATTATAATCAGAGTTAACACTGCCTTGTATTGATGTAGAATTTACAGAAATTTACGTTTTAATTGTTTCTTTTCAAGTCACTGAAATCGGCGGCAGACATAATTTAAATGAAGCCGATGACCTGCAATTTAGTTTCGTAATGCTTGGTCTATTTAGGTGCAATCATTGCGTGGTTGTTGGGATCTACTTTAGGAAAGATTAGTAATGGTGCAATATTGATCTCTGAACATGTTTTCAGGGGGTTTGATCTCTGAACACCTCCCTCCGGAGGGGTTTGTTTGGGGGTTGGGACTGCTTGTAATGGTGCAATAGTACACACGTTTCATTTACTTTATTACGCTCGAAATAAGTGTTATAGTATATTGTTTATCTTCTTTGATGCAGGCGAGCGCCATAAGTCACAACGCTAACCTAGACAGAAAAACTCTTCACAGCTGGAGCCCCATCATCTGAATCACGAGCTTCGACCATGTCATGCCTTGTAAAATTACCTATAATATTTTTGTTCGTTTCTACAGGAATGCTTGTGATTTGCTTTTTGTTTTGCTTATCTGAATCCAGAAGCAGAAATTGTGGTATTTATAGTGCTAGATAGTTCACGAAATTGACAATCCACATGATGCGTATGGAGTTCTCTTCTAAACCTGTCTGCCTTTGTGACATTCTACTGTTTCTGTTCCACTAGGGTCGCTTACCTACCGATACCACCTACTAGTTACTTACTGATGATAGCCACACCACGACGTCTCGTGATGACAAGGTGTTACAAATTTGCACAAATTTAAACACATTTGCAATCGTTAACGTAAATTCTGAACTTAGCGCGTTATAATTTGAGTGGATGCGTAGCACGACATCGAGGATAAATGTGTCTCCACCATCTTATAAATTGATGATGTTAGAGTTTCAACTTGTTCAAGTTTGGTTTAGGTTTGTTTTTTCCAGTCGTGCTGCTGCTCTTGCACCTTGGCTTTCCCTTACAAGCAAAGTTCTTCACCACTATTTCACGTCAGCTGCGAGTTAGGACCATAAACCACCCTCAGATATGGTGCTCTGCTACCACTTGATACAAGGCTTCTAGTGATAGAAAGATGGAATCATTGCATAACTTTTGGAAATGAATCCTTCAAAACGAGAGAGAACTTAAAGAGGCGTAGAGAAACAAAAGGAAGAAGCTTGTTTTTGCTTTCTAAGCTGCTGCCTCAAATGTTTCCTCATTTCCTTCAACCATAAAAGGTTAGTTAAATTCCACCCTCCCCATATCGCTTGTGCAGTAAGGTATCGTTTGGTATGCAGACGGGACGGGACGGAACAGAATGGGACGGGACGGGACATGACGGAACGGAACAGAGCGGGAGCAAAGATACCCTCGGATGGAAACAAGGAGGAAGGAGACGGAGAGGTTATAATTTTGTGTTCCACGGATGTGGAACGAGTCGTTCCAAGGGGGTGAGGTGGAACGAAAATTCACCCAAAACTCGTCCCGTGGAACAGCTCGTTCCACCCGTTTTAGGCGCACCAAACGTGGGACGGAACACCTTGTCCCACTATGTTCCGTCCCGTCCCACGTACCAAACAGTACTTAAATTCTTGACTACCCAAAACACCGCCAACGCCACGTGGTATCACTATTCTATTCAAATATCAAAATAGCCTATAGGCAAATACTACACAAGCCTTACAAATTCTAACTTGACATTTGCCAATGCTCTCAAAGGGCGTGTTTGGTAAAATTGGATTGAAAGAGGATAAAAGATGGATTACTCATAAACTTATCCATTCCAATCCTTTCCAGAATGGTATGAGTTTTCTTCATGTCTAATCCACTTCCAAGCCCCTTTCAAATGAAAATTTATTCGCTTCTACCTTCAATATGCCTTGAAATTAAGGACTTGCTAATTCCAATCCAATCCAACATATCAAACGAGCCCAAAATCTACAGGTTTTGCATCTACACTAAGGCATGCAATGCAAAATTGAAGAAGATAAAGCATCATATTAATCAAGGGAACATTACCGAATAGCAAAATTGAAGACTGAAAAAGATAAGCATCTTATTAATCAAGGGAACATTACCCTCAAAATCATCGCTATGAAGAGGAAATCTAAGCATCCTAAGTACCGAATTCATAATTCTCAGTTCAAAAAAAAACCTGGAGCTTTAAGCAAAGATTTCATGATCCACAAAAGCTTTAAGCGAAATATTGGTACAGTCCACCCTTACGTATTATTTATATCTGAAAACCAACTCATTCTTCATTCACAACTTCTGGTAGAACACATCTCCTTCAGTGATGAGCCTTAGCCGCAGCCTTTTGTTCAGATTTAGCCTTTGCCTTGGCAGGGAGAAAACAAAAAAACAGAAATAAGCACTTGTGCACAAATAAAATGACATGGTGCAAGCAATCCAACAAACAGGCACAAGACTTGCACAACTCAAACAACATAAAACAAATAATTCGACATTGCATTATATGCTAGCATCAACATTGGGTTGAACAGCTTAACAATTTAAATAAAGGGGACAACTTCAGGTTACATTCCCATTCCATTAGTTATCCCTAATTAGTCAAACACTAAGACCCATGTCCTTATAATTTGACAATGATAACATATACACACATATTAAGTTGTCGTGAAGTTTTGATTGGGCATGATTAGAGCAAAGTATACAATGGTAAATTGATGGGTGGTTAAAAATGTTAACCCTTTGACTTCTTTCATTCTCCATTTCCAGTTTCGGCAAATTGGAGCAACCCTACTTCCTTTCTAGGACACTGCTGTTAGACTTCCTATCACATTTGAAGGTAAATCTCAGGTTTGCCCCTAATTTCAGGCAATTAATTATTACCTTAAAATCCACCAATTCACAAAGGGTTATTTCTCTCTCACATTTTACTCAAGCATTGTTTTGGAAATTGTGCTTATTTATATGACAATTTTATCAACACGTTGACAAATGGTTAACAAATATTTTTCCTAAATCCCTCCCTTTTTTTTCTTCTTCACAAAACTCTATATGCAGCC
Source organism: Pyrus communis (assembly GCF_963583255.1). Classification (NCBI taxonomy): domain Eukaryota; kingdom Viridiplantae; phylum Streptophyta; class Magnoliopsida; order Rosales; family Rosaceae; genus Pyrus; species Pyrus communis. The sequence goes on from NC_084804.1 coordinate 28,785,471, forward strand.
TTGTCATTTTTCTTTTTCCCTTCACACTTGTAATTGTTTCTATAAAACATATGCTACTACATTCACATTTGCAGTGACTAATTTTTCTGTCAAACCAGACCTTGTATTGAAGACTTGAGTTTCAAAAGTGAGTTTGTGTAAGTTGTGTTTGTGGGTTGACTGTTAAACCACTAAGAAGCTACAGTGAAGACATTGGATTGGTTGCATGCAGCTTGAGTTAAGATTTAACAGCTCAACCTAGAAGTGGTCATGAAGTGAGAAGTCCTTGCAACCAATCTCAAAGTGCAACTCACTCAAAGTAGAACCCACTAAACTGTTTACAGCAGCTTGGTTTCCTTTTGAATAATTTGGTTCCACTTAAAAGACTTCATATGCATTTAAGACTTTAGAATTGCTTTTATTTATTTCAAATGGATGAACTGATGCTAGAAACAAAACTGAAGTCGACCTCTTTTAAGTTTACTTCTAGAATTTTCCCTGCACAACCTGCATTTGTTTCTTTCTTACACATACTTCCAATTGAACCCCTTCATCTTAACATAGTGGGCTGCATTATTATGCTTAACCATTGCTCTAAAGACTCGGGCTTTTTACAAGCATAGCCAATCATCAAAGTATTCAAATTATTTTTATTCCTAGAGCCCCTCTAAAACATCCTTACACATCAATATCCATCATGTGAGTTTCACAGCTTGAGCATACTTGGATTGAAGGTGAAGAAGAGTTCATTCCTTGCACAGTGATAAATTAATGGACAAAATTTATAACGTAGCCTAGCTTTATTTCTAAAGTTCTGACACTATCACATAACCGTAACGTGCTCAAATTGTAAGGTATTCCACATAAACTTTGCTACTTTCACACATGCTAACAAAAGGTGGATGTCTACTATATCAGTTCTTCAAATGGTGCTTATACTCTTCCATTAAAACAAAGAAAATACACAAACTCTTCATAAGAAAATGAAACCATATTATGAATACAAAAAGTAGTCTACACAATCGGGTTGACCAACATCGATTAAAATCCACATTACACATTACAGTCTACAAAAATTAAAACAAACCCAATACGCAATTTTAATCACAAACACAATATTAACTCATAAAAATAAAAATAAAACGGGTCAAATTATTATTATTTTTTAAAAAAAAACGAGGAAAGGAAGTACCTTGAGATACTTGAGCTTAACGCTTCCGTATACGAGTCCAAAGGAGAATGCGGAAACACGAGCCACCTGCAAATCCCGAAAACCCCAAATCACCAATTAGATTAACAATTACGAAATTGGTCCAAAATCCACAAACTTCTCATCTTTTTCCCAAAATATAAAATCAAATAAAAAATTAGTTAGATCCGGAACGAAAAGACAAAAAATCAAGAGAAAATTTCAGAGGAATTAATACCAAGGCGAGGGTGCTGGTTCCAGAATATGGTCCAGGAGGCGGCGCCATTTTTGTTGCTGGAGAGGAGACTGACTGTTCAGCAATTAGACGAAGCGAACGAGAAGGAAAATCTGTAAAACCTCCCAATTCACAAAGCACCGAGCCCTATTCCTCCAGACTTCCACTGCTTTATATATCGAGCAATTGCGGACCTGGATTATCTGCCTCGTTCGGGCTTTCTACCTGATTTTCCCGGGTTCAAATCTTGATCGTCCATCCACCCGTTACAGATGGTTGGGCCCATTATTTGTGGAGTCAACCAATGAAACACTTCCTCGTTGTTTTATTTTAGGAATGGAGTTACTTAACAAGTTTAACCCAGTATTTGTAAATTCATTCACTTGTCTTATTTTCCTATCGGCTTAAGATATAAAATTCAATACAAATATAATACGCGATCCTTATTTATATAAGGCTAAAATAAAACCTGATCGTTATCTATATGAGCCAAACATAATACTTTTCACTTATATAGTGAAATGGTCATTGCATATTTCCCTTTCCTACTTCATTCTTCAAGATCTATCCATTATTTCCATTCCCCTCCTTTAATATTGAAACCTTATCTCTCCGCTTCGTCATCCATACCCTTCTCTAATCTTTAACAAGCAACTAGCCATTCTGCATGGGCTTCCATTAATCGCATGGCACTAGGCGTGAGTTACAGGCTAATTTCTTTATTCATTTTTCATATTTTATGTGTGCAATTTTGATACGGTGAAACTCATCTCTCTTTAGAGTGTTTCACATATTTCTTATTTTCTCGGAATCTCTCTACCGAAATTACATTAAGAACTGGATGACAAAAACATGGTAGTAAGAACCCTACAATGCTTTAGCCTGGTACATTTGAAGAAACATTTCATTTGCAACAATAGGTGATCTAAGACTGAAGTTGTATGGCATTCTATCACATACTTTGTTTGCAAAGAAAACTCAAGTTAGTAATTATCTAGACGCTTTACGTTTCAATTATCATTCTTGTTTGTTGATAATGTGTAAGGTCTTGTTTGAAGTTCTCATTGCCTAAGTAAACCAAATATTTCTGAGCAGATTAAATATTATCCTCAGTCAAACAATCCCTACACATTTGAAAACAGTACATTCAAAAGAAATCTCATCATCTGTATATCTCTAAATCTCTAAATACTGGTATGTGGCTTGTGAGTAGTTATTGTTGAAACTCTCACTAAACTCAGATCATAATAATCGTTGTGGAGAAATCGGCTTCAAAACTTCTAGTAGTTTATATCCCGTTTTCTTTTTCAACAAGTAGAAAATTCAAAATTTTTCGTTTTCTTCAACAAAATCATCCTCGCGAAATTTTATCTATTATTTTTCGGTCAGGTTTGGAATATTCTTTTAGGGGCTTTATGTCCAAATATTTTTTCATGAGGCCTGGTGACTCCAAATAGGTGGCTGACTTTCTATTAGTAAAAGATTAAACATATAGAATAATGATCGAAAGCAATTTTGGTGAAATTACTTTTGGGTACCAAAATTATTTCAAATGCTTTTTTAAAAGAAGCACTAGATATTTGCTTTTTGCATAAAGAACTTCAAGTGATTTTTCAGGATCCACATAAATTTTTACTAAGAATTGGTTTTAAAAATATTTTTACCGAAATCACTTTTAGCCATTTTAAAAGCACTTCTAAACAAGCCTTTAGTGTCGAACAAAATTTGTTGTAGGGATTATTTTTTCACGCTTATTGTGGAGCGTTTATTAGGGTACGAAATGGAGGGTTTGGGATGATAGAGGTTGAGAGAAGAGATTCAAGAGTTATAGAAAGCTATAAAGAAAATATTGTCACTTGATAATAACTCTTTAGTTTGATAACCATTTCGTTTTTAGTTTTTTATTTTAAAGAAAAAAGAGAAACAAAATTGATAATTGAAAGTTAAATTTTGAAAACTCAATGAAGTAGGTTTCATTTTTTGGGTTTTCCGCGTTCATTGTTTTGAAAATTGAAAATTAACTACCAAACGAATTTTCAGTTTTCATAAAAATAAAAATAAAAATAAAAAAATAAAAAAACATGAAAACAAAAATTGAAAACGAAATGGGTTGTCAAACAACCTTTTACTCTAAACCTACAAACGTATCAAGATCTAGCTGGTGTTGTTGGTGTCAAAACTCGGACAGAGCTTGATTGGGTCCAACATGTATGCCCTTAAGTGTTGCTTTCGTTCTCGGTGGCATGAGATGGCTCAGAAGAAAGAGAAAATAGGCGTGCCGCTGTTAAAGACTACCTACAACCATTTGTGGCAATCTTTCACTGGGATGTTCCCAAAGCTTTTGAATACGCATATGATGGTTTCTAAAGCCCTCATATTGTGCAAGCGAACATATTTTATCTTATGTATAATATTGACCATTCGCTTAACTAAAACGTGCTAAATCTATAAAACAAAACATTTTGAATAAGCCATATACCTTTAGTAACCATGCTTATGCAATTAGAATCCACGCACTGGGACGATGCTCTGCTTGGCAAGACCAGACCTGGCTCGGTGGAGATTCGGCTACTGAACCCTATTTGGTAACACACCACCTACTCCTTGCTCATGCAGCTGCAGTAAAAGGGTACAAAGATAAATTTCAGGTATAATAAATTAACTAGCAAGTTCCCTTTCTTTTGTCTGAAATCCCAATGAGTCACTAGTATTATGTTCCAACACGAGGAAACATTTTGTAAGGTAAACGAAGTTTGGAGTTTGTATGGCACTAATCAAATAATTTTCTAAATTTTATTTATAGGCATATCAAAAGGGGATGATAGGAATAACACTAGTATCACATTGGTATGAGCCTGCTTCAGATGCAAAGGAAGATATAGATGCTACAAATCGAGCTTTGGATTTTATGTTTGGATGGCAAGTGTATTATTAATTTATATATCAATTGGTTCGTACTTTTTTTATGACTATAAAGTTGATTATTGGAATTTTCACATTTTTATAGGTTTATGGATCTGATTACAAGAGGTGACTACCCGTATATCATGCAATGCCTTGTTAGAGAACGATTACCAAAATTCACGGAAGAAGAATCCAAGATGTTAATTGGGTCTTTTGATTTTGTTGGATTGAACAAATATTCTGCTAGATATGCAGCTGACGTACCTAAGAATTATTCTAAACCTACAAGTTACTTATATGATCCACGTGTTACTACACTAAGTGAGTACAAATTGAAACCTTTTATCGACTAATTAATTAATGTCTTGGAATTATTACATTCAAATATTGATCGCAGTCATATATGTTGTGGTAGTTGAACGTGATGGCGTTCCTTGGTCCTCAAGTACACATAAAATTTTATGTTAAGTTATTTGTATTTGGAAGATTAATTTATACAACTCCTAACAATCTCAAATATCTTCAAATGGTGTTACAGGCTGCTTCAGACTGGTTATATGTTTATCCAAAAGGAATTCATGATGTTGTACTCTACACGAAGAATAAGTATGGTGATCCAATCATTAGAACGACAATTAATACTTTTAAGCCTTACTTAATTTTACTCATTAATTTTTCAATATATATGTATATATTGAACTAAAATAAAGTTAAGTGATGCCAAAATAAACCAACTGCATCTCTCTTTTTGAGAGAAAATACTAAGTATGTATGTAATGAATTATATTGTAGGCGTTGATGAGGCCAACAATTCCACTTTATCACTGGATGATGCCCTTTATGATACCAATAGAATTGACTACTACAATCCCCACCTCTGCTACCTTCAAGCAGCAATCAAGTAAGTGCTTGTTGAAAGATTAGTTAGGACTATATTGCGTTTTAGTTATTTAACAATTACATTGATGTCAAATCTTTATTTATTTATTTATTTTGTGGTGCAGAAAGGGTAGTAATGTGAAAGGATACTTTGCATGGTCAATTTTAGATAATTTTGAATGGAGTGAAGGCTACACAGTTCGATTTGGTATTAATTATGTGGATTATGACAATGGACTCCAAAGGTACCCAAAACCTTCAATGTATTGGTTCAAAAATTTCCTCAAGAAGCGCAAAGGAAGTTCAAATATTTTGTCCAATAATGTAGGAGACACTGATTTTTTGTATCAAGTGTAACTTCCCATGATGAATGTTGTGGGGCTTTTTTTTAGTTTTTTTCAATTTAACTCTTTCCGATTTGGAATAAATTGCAACAACTCATTATGAGTTTGTTGTATATGTTATTGGTGTGTGTCTTTCTATATTTGTATTGCCAATATGGCTAGTGCCCCTTCTGGTTGAGTTCTATATGAATGTAATGTACTTGTTATAAAAATAAATAATTGTCAAATGTTGAGTGTTCAATTAAACTGTCACGGATGATCAATGGTGTTTAGCGTGGCCTTTGACCAAAAAGTTGCCATAGATAAATAGCCTTAGGCCACATTCTACTAGTGATTCTAAAATGGTAATTGTGGATGCAAATTTCCGCCTCCTTCTTATTGGACAAAATTGCACCTACAAAACAATTAACACCTTAGGGTCAAGGCCAAGAGCCTCGCGCACCCACGGTTAATGGGGGGAACTTTGGCCGAAGAACCTCCGATGCCAAGTTAGAATTTAGAGAGAAAAGTGTTTGCAGAGTTTTTGGAAGTTTTGCAAGAGTGTGTAAGTTTGCTTTTTAGAGAAAATGGGGTCCAATTTATAGAGCATGGCCAACCCTCTTTGGGAGAGAGAGTGGCCAGCCTTTGGGTGTTTTTTGGGGTGTAATGGGTGAGTTATTTGGCAATTAATGGATTAATTAGGTAATAAATCCATTAATTGGCCAATTAACTCAATTTATATGGAATGTTTTGAAGGTTATGGAATAAATACCTTGTGGGGAATATAAGATGAGGATGCATGAAATAATTTTGAATTTGTTACCTATTTTGGGCACTTTTGGCTTGGTTAAGGGATGCTTGCCCGCTGCTCGCACGTAGGAAACCTGGTGTGCCTTGAGGGTAATTTTGTCATTTTCACCCAAAAATCCATGTGTCGCCTTTTGATTATTTTTGGCTCCATAAATACCCCCACACCTACTAGGCTGCTTGTAGGAAAGGGCAGCAGGTGTATAGATCTTGCTCTAGGAAACTTAGGACTGCTTCCTATTTTGATGCAGATTCCCTCTTTAATATGAAATTAGATCATTCTAGGAAAGGGAAATAAATTCCTCTCAAAGTTTATTTAAGTTCACCTTAAGTGGCTTGTTAAATCAACTTTGGAGAGCGATTTATTCTACCCTACAAGAGAGAGAAAGCTTAGAGGATATTTGTTCCCCCTCCTCTAGCAATCTTCTACATATTGCATGTGCAAAATATCGTCTTTTGTTGCTTGCTTCGTCTCCACGCCGCATCGATATAAAAAATTTAATTTTCCTTGTCTTCTTCTTGGATAATGTTGTCGCGGTGCAACTGTCGGGGTGGTGCGGCATGTCGGTTGGCAGGGGTCAGGAGTCGGCTTAGCATGGGCCAAGAAGGTGGTGTGGCAGGGGCCATTGTTTGTGCTGCTCAGCTTGATTGAAGCCAAGGATTGGCTCGGCATGGGCTGAGGAAATGTATTGGCATGGGTTACGGTTTGGGCTGCGTATCGGAAATGAGGAAACTGCTTGAGTTTGATTTTTCAGTTGCCATAGATGGAGCAGTTAAGGATGGAACTGCCAAGATCGGAGTTGCTGAAGATGAAGTGTTGGATGAGTGAATTATTGAGTGCAAAAAGTGGCTACTGTCCCCTGACCATTTTGCTTCTTACTCGATCTTCAAGCATTCGATCCTTTGAGCCATGTGACTTTCTCGCACTGGAGAGCTTACCCAGATAGGTGTCTGAGAATTAGTTTACTCTCTCGCACTGAAGAGCAGACCCATATGGGTGGTGGGGAATTAGTTTACCCTCTCGCACTGGAGAGCAATTAGTTTATCTTCTTGCACTGGATACCAGACCTATATGGGTGTTGGGGAATTGGTTTACCCTCTCGCACTAAAGAGCAATTAGTTTATCCTCTCGCATTAGAGAACAGACCCATATGGGTATCAGGGAATTGGTTTACCTTTTCGCACTGGAGAGCAATTAGTTTATCCTCTCTGATGTGAGGTGGATGATGTTCCTTGAGGATGCATATGGGTGTTAGGGAATTGGTTTACCCTCTCGCACTGGAGAACACCAATTTGTGGATGCAAATTTTTGCCTCCTTCTTTTTAGACAAAATTGCACCTATAAAACAATTAACACCTTATGGTCAAGGCCAAGAGCCTCAAGCGCTCACGATGAATTTGGGGGGGGGGGGGGGGGGAGGGCTTTGGCCTAAGAACCTCTTATGTCAAAGTTAGAATTTAGAGAGAAAATTGTTTGGAGAGTTTTTGGGAGTTTTGCAAGAGTGTGTAACTTAGCTTTTTAGAGAAAATGGGGTCCAATTTATAGAGCATGGCCGACCCTTTTTGGGAGAGAGAGTGGCCGGCCTTTGGGTGTTTTTTTGGGGTGTAATGGGTGAGTTATTTGGCAATTAATGGACTAATTAGGTAATAAATCCATTAATTGGCCAATTAACTCAATTTATATGGAATGTTTTGAAGGTTATGGAGTAAATACCTTGTAGGGAATATAAGATGAGGATAGATGAAATAATTTTGAATTTGTTACCCATTTTGGGCACTTTTGACTTGGTTGAGGGATGCTTGCCCGCTGCACGCGTGTAGGAAACCACGTGTCACCTCTTGATTATTTTTGGATCCACAGTAGTCATTTAGTTTGCAAATTTAGTTTTTCTAACATTATCCTAACTAAAATATACTAAGATATCTAGGGATGGTAACGGTTCGGTTTGGTAACGAAAATGCTATATCCATCCCCATAACCACGAAAATTAACCATATCCATAACCGCAAATTAACCATCGGGGATTATCCATAACCATATCCACCGGGTAATGGATTTTCAATCGGTTATCGGTTATATCCATCTTCGTCAAACAAAAAAAAAATTATATTTATCCAATTGACGCATTATAAATTTTAGTAGATACTAATTCCGTCATTAAATAGCAACATCCAATTACAAAAGACTAACAATATATTTGAAGTTGTTCATGATAACATGCACCAATTTCTTGACAGTGAGACTCTTAGATGAATCTGATAAACTTGTAATATTTGATAATTGATATATAAAATGATTCAATGAATTAATTTGGTTGAGTATAACAATAAGAGTATTGAATTGATGAGGTTGTTGGTATGTCCATGCATGATGTTTGGTGCATAATAAAGATAGTATAGGGTTTGATGCATGCATAATGAATTAGTATAAGGAGGGTTCAGTAAATTGAATAAAATTATATTATATATCTTATATATATATATATATATATATTCGGGTCGGATTCGGGGACGGATACGGATTGGGGACCCCTATAACCATATCCAAAACCATAACCGAATAAAGTTCACGATTTTTCCCCATATCCATACCATACCCGAATTTTCATATCCAAATCCAATCCATTCGGGCGGTTATCCACGGTTATCGGGTTTAACGGTTAGAATCTATTAAACATAAATTCTTTATAATTGTGCCTACTAATTAATAAAAGATGAAAAATCAAACTAATTTTTTGATTAAAAAAATAAATAAATTACCGTATTGCGACACTTTTCTCTTGTAAATGAGTTTTTTAAATTTGAATCTCGTGAATGACGAGTTCGATACTAATTTATTCCAAAACCATTTAGTATAAATATAATGTTATAAAATTAATAAATAAATAAGAAACCTTTGTATTATTTACAATTTTATGGGGTCGATATATAAGGTGGGCAGGAATAGCATCAATCGTAATAAAAGGATGATAATTTCATCCACCCCATGAGGTGGATGTATGCATATGTGCATCTACCCTTACGAATATTATTTTTCTATATAAATTTTAGGCTTAATTAGATTAATAGTCTTTGTGGTGATAAGGTAATTAGAAGATAGCTCATGTGATAAAAAAAACTATGATTTAAGCCCCTGTGGTAAAATATGTTAGAATTTATGCCCAAAACTGAAAATTCCGTCAACTGATCTGTTAATTATTAACACTTGAGGCAGCCCTACGTATTAACAATTAACAAAGAGGTCTGTTTTAGCCTAATATGTGTATGGAGAGTTCCTTTTTAGTCTAATATGTGCAGCTCACGTGCTAATAATTAACAGAAAATTGACAGATGTTTTTCAATTTTGGGTATAAATCCTAACAGACTTTACCACAGGGGCTTAAATCCTAGTTTTTTCACCGTATGGGCTATCTCCCAACTACCTTATCACCATGAAGACTATTAATCTAATTTTATAATCAGAATAATTTAACTTATTAAGCACCTAAGGGCTAAAATCTTCCAATCTTTTAGTATCATTCTAACTTGGTCTCAATATTTAATTATAAACATTCCAAACAAGTATCCAACCTATTGGAAATGTCACATTAGTTAAGCCCCATTAATTTTTCCGTTAAATGTACATGTGATAAAAATGGGTCTCACTTTTTAGCTTACATGGATACTAAAATAATAATAAACATAACTTCAGAAAAGTTTTGAGGATAAAAAAAAAATTCACAAATAAGATGGAGAACAAAAATAAAGATTGAGATATGTCAAGCCCCGCCACCTCCAATCTCTACCTATGATGACCCAAACATCATCCCAACCTTTATATTCATCTCACAATTGTCATAGTGACATCAGCATGTCTGATGATGTGTTCCTCATTATCTAAGGAGGCAAGAGGTTCTCGGGTCTAGTTGTCTGCGTGGCTTACATGCTTTGGGGAGGGTTGTGTTCAATCCCTCGGATGGTAGTACGAGGTAGTCGTCTGAGCTGTGGGTGGGTATCCTGGATTGGGCTTAGGAGTTGGTGCTCTGGTGTCTCACGACTTTGAGAAATAAAAACAGATTAGCACCCCTAGCATATGCCTTATTTTTATGGGAGTTTTAATGAAAAGGGTTTGGACTAAGTTTATTTTAACAAAAAATCATCCTATAACTTTATTTAATGAAAAGACTTAAATTTTAATGAAAATGACTTAAATTTTAATAAAAATGACAAAAGTTTAATATAATAGAAAAAAATAGAAAAGGCAATAAAAACTGATACGCGCGCGCATCCATCACACACATTATTTTTAAAAGTGAATGGTATTACACTATTTTTGAAACTGAACGGTACTACACTATTTCTGAAAACTGAACACTTATTATCTCTGAAACTAAACACGAGTACTGAACTATTTTTAAAACTGAACACGAACACTATTTTTGAAACTAAATACAAGTTGGCGTGCATTGACTATTTCTTAAATTGGGATCTTCGCAGAAATTGAATACAAATTGAAAGCTTTCTCACATTATCTTCACAAAAGGATTACCGTTTGCTACTTTTCATCACTTCTTGTCCAAGCTTGGATCAATCGACCCGTTTGATCCAGCTTGAGGAGGAGTATTGGAAGAAGATTAGGAAGATCGGGAAGAAGATCTACTTTCTGTCATCTATCCTAGCTGGTAAGTAACCTAGCTGGTAGGTAGCATGGGTGTATGCATGGGGTGCTGTCTAACAACTTGAGTATGGCTGTCATTCTCACTAATTCAAGGGATTGCTGATCTTGCTTTAGTTGTTAGGTGATTAGGCGTAAATCAAGGAAGGAAGATTGTTTCTTGTTCCTTGTTTTGTTCCGTGTTTTTCTCTTCTTCCCACGCTCATTTGTATGAGCTATCTTTGTACGTTGTTTCTTCATAATAGAAAATACACCTTCAAATTTCAATACTGCACCTCCGGCCATCGAAACTTTTCATGAAGAGCGAGGAATTGCCCCTCGGAACCTGCACGAAAGGTGTTTGATAAAATAGCTAAAGGAAGCATTGATGCTTGGCCTGGTTTTTTAGATTTGAATCATGAATCTTTCACCTGATCTGCAATATATTTTTAACTCTTTATAATATATATGTGTGGTTTTAACCACTCATGCCATTTCATTTCTTTTTACAGTGTCTGAATTACTGTAGTATCTTCCTGTTGCTGACTTATTATTTCTTGGTTTATAACAAATATGACAAGTGTTTTTATTTGTTGTAATAATTAAAATGAGTGATTGGATTTCAAAAATGTGCTAAAAAATATGTAATACAGAAGAAAACTAGTTGTTTGGGAGACATACAGTTAACAAATATGTTGTATGATTTGAGTACTTTTGGTTTTAAGATATTTGTATTGAAGTTGTTGAGGATGAATAATCTGTTAGAAAGTTTTATAGTATGAGAGCTGACGCACCACTCAAATGAATAATCTACCAAAATCGTAGCAATCGGTTTTTGTAGACCCAACATTTTGAGGCCCACCGACTTCTTCTGCTAAATATGAGTACGTATTTGTACTTCTTAGTTTTGAAATCCATTCACTCATTTTAATTACTACACAAGATACAAACACTTGTCATATTTGTTATACACCTTGCAAGCTCATGATCGTGTGCAGGATCAAAGGTAGAGACTTTCCACACATCATCTTCTAGCAAGAATCGAATTTTGGCTTGGCAACCTATTCTCCCGGCCCATCTCTTAGTCTTTTCCTCTTTTTCTCTTCACAAGGGTCAAATCTTGTTTAAAGCCTTCTTTTTAACAACAAAAATTAAGTGTTGCGAGATCTCCATTTTTGCCATCTCTTTTTTTGTTTTTTTCGAATGCTAAAGTCAATGCGCACAACATACTCACTATAGATCATAAGCTTCTTGCTCATTTTTCACAATCTTTCCATACAAATCTTCAGCATAACACAATAGGCGGAGTTTTTTCTCCGAGTGTGGCTTTCACTATTTTCTTCATCACTTACATAAGTGACTGCATTATTCATTGATAGATTTTTTTTTTACCATATTATAAGCAAAAAAATTCTTAAAATATTGGCCAACATTAATATTTTATAAAAAATAATATCGTAGCCTAGAATAGAGTGTCCTATAATCATGTAATATAGCTCTGACATATTGTTGATCTTATACAAACAACAACAACAAACCCATATCCAATTAAGTGCAGTTGGATATTGTTGGTCTTATACAACTGAAAAAAAAAAAAAAACAGATCCAAATATAAATGTTTAAGAGCTCGTACTTACAACTTAATACACTAAAAGGTAAAATCAAATACCTGTGTCCGAGCCTTGCATGTCTCCATCCATAAATTGGAAAAACAAAAAAATGGTTGCTGCACCATTGACTGGAAAAACAAAAACAAAAAAATGGCAGTAACATGTTGTGATTAGACTAACGGCAAGCAAAGTTGGAGAAAGTTGGAAAGCTATTATTTTTAATTTTTTTTTTTTAAGAGAAAGAAAGGAGGGAATCGTTCGAGGCTGTACAATTTCCTGTAATTTACAAGACATGGAAGGGGTGTAACTGAAAACACAACAGAGTTAAGGGGCATTCTGACCTTTCAACTTTTCAACGTGAACTTAAGTGAGGCCTAACCAAAATCCAGTTGTCAAAATTTAATTGTTTAGGAACACTATCTGCCATCAGGTGTGTGTCAGAATTTGCATCCACATTGTCATGCTTTGCTAGTAATGAATGTAAAAGAAGTTACTCAAATACTAAATCAATATATAATGAAGTGATGGACTAAATTCAAAATTGTATGGCACATTTAAATCAGGTATTGTGTTTTGCCTTGTATCATATTTTTTTTTGTTTTGAATTGGATCTTGATTAAATTCGTTGTTGAAAAAATATATGTAATCTATGATGTCTTTACTTGTAACTTGAAGGAACATTAAGATGCTTGTAACTTGTAATTCTGACTATTTTAGACTTCACATCAAGTTCATGAGAGATTGCTTTCTTATTGTACTACACCAGACTTGGTATAGTAAGTTTGAAGCTCCATAATGTGATAAGGGTGTGTGAGAGATAAGAGTAAGAATGTAAATAGTACTACACTCTCGTGTCTTAGGCAATGGCGAAGCCACGTGAGGGCGAGGAGTGGCGGCCGCCACTCCCCTCGCCGGAAATGAAGCCCAGGAAGGAGTACCCGCCCCTCCTCTAGCTGGAATTGAAATCTTGTTTTTTGCTGCAGCTGCACAAACGCTGCGCATGCAGTGGCAAGCCACAAAGACGCAAGTAGGTGTGGTCGCACCTCTGGTCATCGGAACTCGACTCTAAGAGCGATAAGCTGCCCCTCTGGACTGGACGTCATTCCTCTGAACCTGCACTAAAACAGTGAAATTTTCACACATCTCTCGCGAGGAAGAAGAACTGTAGCATATTTTAGTTTATTGGCTTTAAGAGGAACGGTGCCGTTACGTATATTGGCTTTAATGGAACGGTGCCGTTACGGGTATAGGCTTTTGACTTAGTTATATCTACAACCCGCATGAAACTGTTTCGGCCCAATTTTTGGGCTCTTTTTCGTTTTTCTTTTTATTTCATTTAATATTTTATTTATTATGAAGGCATTTTGGTGCTGTGATTATCCCTTGATTTCATTTTTTTAGTTGTTTTAATTTTGTCAAGTTGCTACCTAGTACTACGGTTTAATGATATTCCTCTTCACTTGTAAGTGATAAGTCTTAGGTTCAATTCACACCAAAGACGAATTTGAACCATATTATTGCTAACTCATTGTGAGGTTTTAGCTCACTCCCTCACCCCTTAATGATAATATCGATTGTTCCAAAAAAAAAAAAAATTGTCAAGTTGGTTATTGTGTCATTTGTTAGACATCTCTAATCTACTTTATGAATTTAATGATAGTATATAATTCAGTTAAGAACCATAATTTTGAGAATGTTAATCAAATGAATATATTAATTAGTACTCACATCGTCGATATACAATGCCACTAAAAAGTATACATGTTAACTTTTTATCAGAATACTACACTTAACAAAAATGATATTCTCTTCATCTACTTGTACTATCTCTTTAATAGAAATGAGACTCACATGTATTGATGGACTCTACCTCTATTAAAACGTTTCCCTTAAACACCAACACACTGCCCCTATCAACTCGCATGACCAACACCACACCGCAACTACCAGGGCCACCATCACTCACAAATGGATCACCTGCTAGGACACATCTAAAATTGGCTAATTGCATTCATATTCATATTTGGATGAGGATTTTCAAAGTTCCAAAGGAATGATGCCAAATTATTAGGGAAAGCACCACAAAATATGAACGACATTGTAACTTGTTTATATTGACAAATTATGAACGACATTAATATTATTTACTATCTAAAAGGATGTGGGTGTCGATATTTTTTTGGACCTTTTACGCTTTGAAATTTCGCCCCTCTCCTGAAAATTTATGGCTTCACCAATGGTCTTAGGTGATTAAAGTGGATATACATTATTGATGTTGATTAGTAGCGAGCAAGTAGATAGATTCTGGAACCCAATTAAAATCAAATAGGGTTATCATTTTGAAATTGACTGACGTGTGGCCGAGTGAAGAGTAGTCCCACTTAGCGGAGTGTTAATACATATTTAAAGCATTTTCAACTAAATTGTGTGGGAAAGGGTTTATTGAAGAGTGTAAAGTCCCACTAAACTCATATCGGATAGTTTTACTATTAATATAAGTTAAGTTCATCTCCCTTCATTTAATGTAGATAATATTATTTGTTAAAAAAATACATTTATGTCTTTTGTGCCAAAACCTTGCCACATAATTTTTTTAAAAACAATTATTATTAGGATTAAGTATCTAAAACTCTCAAAACTTTTTATTTTCATTCTAAAATTGGTCTCGATTTTTTTTTAAACAGTCCAAACAAGTAATGTTCACCACAACCCCCATTAAGCCATCACCTCCAAATCCAATACAAAACCACAAACTCCACCTTACAACTCAAGCTGCCAACATAAGGAAAAAGGTCGTACAAGTTGCTGAAATGGTATCAATTGTCATGATGCGCCCACCCCCATCATCATTGCCCACAAAGAAGAATTAGAAGCTTCACAAGTCGAGAATCGACAAATGGAGAAATCACATGAGCAGAAACAAGCTCCTTGAAACCCTATCTGAATTCTAACCCTCTTCTTTGTTAGGTTATCAAGTGTGTGTGAGTACACCTAATAGCATATAAAATCACTTTCTAGGAAGACCATATTTTTGTACCAAATTAATGTACTATTTAATGTGACAAATGATGTATCCTAAAAAAGCCATATTCTCACCATAATTCTCATTAAATATTTATTGTGTGCATCACTTGTCACTTAAAATCGGACCTCATAATATGTCAGACTAATCCTTCTTTTTTCATCCATAAACCAACCTTTTATATTTTTTTATCTAAAAAACTCTAATTCAAATTTCTTAAATAGTACAAGTAAAAGAAGCCAACTAATATTAATTTAATATTCGGGAAGAAGTACCAAAAAAAGTTGGAATTGAATTACATTTTTTTAATAAATAATATTATCTACGTTAAGAGTAAGAAAGTAGATTAAATCTTACAAAATAATGATGTGGTTCAAATTTTCCTTTAATAAAAATCGAACCTAATCTCTTATAAATGAAGAGAAATATCAATAGGTCAGAATCATTTATTTTATCGAAATCGTTTTTTCCCAAAACCCAAAACGACCGAGGGCGACTTGAACCCATAAAAAAAAAAATAATAAAAAAAAAAAAAAAATCCAATACGAATCTTTGTTTGTGAGGCAGCTATCTCACCAAAGGGTGATTTAACACATTTACTTGATTCCTTCAAACTCCCAAAAAAAAACCTACAAACCTCAACTCCTTCCGACTACTTCCGACTCCTCCATTCCCTTCACTGTCGCTTCTCTTTCACATAACGCCGCCTTCTCTGCAAGTCTCCCATGGCTGCCACCGCCACCAACAACCCCTCTTCCTCTCTCTCCAATACCTCTCTCTCCAATCCCTCTCCTCTCCCCCGAACCCACAAAACCCCTCCCTCCTTCTCCCCCAAAACCCTCCCTAAACCCACTTTCCCTCTCAAAACCTCCTCCCTTTCACATACCCCCAAGCCCTCCTCCTTCACCCTCCACTCTAAAAACCCAATTTCCGACATTTTCTCGGCCGCCAAACAAAACCCTGATGGCAATTCAATCGATTATGTTGATGACGAAAAGCCCCGGGAGGAGTGCGGCGTGGTCGGCATATACGGCGATCCAGAAGCCTCCCGCCTCTGCTATTTGGCCCTGCATGCGCTCCAGCATCGCGGTCAAGAAGGTGCCGGTATCGTGTGTGTGAAAGACGACGTGCTTCAGTCTATAACGGGCGTGGGGCTCGTCTCCGAGGTCTTCAATCAGACCAAGCTTGACCAGCTGCCCGGCGACTTGGCAATTGGGCATGTCAGGTACTCCACTGCAGGCTCCTCCATGCTAAAAAATGTCCAGCCTTTTGTTGCAGGGTACAGGTTTGGCTCAGTTGGGGTTGCCCACAACGGCAATTTGGTAAATTACCGTTCCCTTCGAGCTAAGCTCGAAGACAACGGCTCCATTTTCAACACCAGCTCTGATACGGAGGTTGTTCTTCACCTTATAGCAATTTCTAAGCATAGACCTTTTATTTTGAGAATTGTTGATGCGTGCGAGCAGATTGAGGGGGCTTATTCTATGGTTTTCGTGACCAAAGATAAGCTCGTAGCGGTTCGGGACCCGCACGGGTTTCGGCCATTGGTAATGGGTAGGAGGAGCAATGGCTCTGTTGTGTTTGCCTCTGAAACTTGTGCTCTTGATTTGATTGAAGCCACATATGAGAGAGAGGTGTTTCCTGGGGAGGTTGTGGTGGTGGATAAGGAGGGGGTTCAATCACTTTGCCTAATGTCTCATCCTCAGCCAAAGCAATGTATCTTTGAGCACATTTACTTTGCTCTTCCAAATTCTGTGGTTTTCGGTCGTTCAGTGTATGAGTCCCGACGGGTATTTGGTGAGATACTTGCCACTGAGGCGCCGGTTGACTGTGATGTTGTGATAGCAGTGCCTGATTCTGGGGTGGTAGCCGCACTTGGTTATGCGGCTAAAGCTGGTGTGGCTTTTCAGCAGGGTTTGATTAGGTCTCATTATGTCGGGAGGACCTTCATTGAGCCATCACAGAAGATTAGGGACTTTGGTGTGAAGCTCAAGTTGTCCCCGGTTCGTGCAGTGTTGGAGGGGAAGAGGGTTGTGGTTGTGGATGACTCCATTGTAAGAGGAACCACTTCTTCCAAAATTGTTAGGTTGTTGAAGGAGGCTGGTGCAAAGGAAGTTCATATGAGGATTGCAAGCCCACCGATTATTGGTTCTTGTTATTATGGAGTGGACACACCAAGCTCTGAGGAGTTGATTTCAAATAGGATGAGTATTGAGGAAATTAGGGAGTTTATCGGATCGGATTCACTTGCTTTTCTGCCAATTGGTAAATTGGAGAAAATGTTGGGCAGTCAGTCTCCTAACTTTTGTTATGCTTGCTTCTCTGGAAAATACCCTGTGGAGCCTAGCGAGGTTAAAGTGAAACGAGTGGGTGATTCCTTGGATGATGGGTTAGTTGGTAGTTTCGAGAACATTGATGGTGGCTGGGTTCAAGCGAATCAGAGCCCGAAGGAGGCAAAGGACAAGGAATTTGAGAGCAGTATTATCTAATAACATTGCTTGCGACTCCTCCAGTTTACGGTGGATGCTTTTTGTGATCACAGGAGCAGAACAGGGTATACTTTGCTGGGACTGACTGCTGTCTTCAAATGATTGAAATTATGGATTATGGGTTAAGTGCTTCCTTGAATTTCGGGTTCCAAAATGCAAGACTAAGTACACGGTCTGGTTGGTTCCTTTTCAATTTTGCATCTGATAAATTGAATTTATCTTTTCTTGATGATACGGCGTTTGGTTAAATTCTTATACAAGCTTAAATGTTCTGAATTCAGCAGCTCTAACATTACCAGTTTCTTGTTAGCATCTCACTAGCTCGAGCGTTTGTTGTATATTATCTTTTGTGCGTTTATTAGCTGCTTGTTCGATTTACTCATGCAAGGCTGACCACTGCTTTTCACCACAATGTCTGTTTGGTTGTCGTTTCAAATTTCATTATCGAAAACATCACGATGCTTGACAAAATTCAGAAAGCTAATATGGATTGGTTAATACTTTTGGACCCTGTTGTTGAGATTAAATTCAGAGCATGAAAAGTTAGGACCGGGTTAGTTGAGTCTGATCATGATTGTTAGTATTCTGCATTCGTTTCCCCTTGTATGAAATCTGTCTTACCAAGATTCATCGTTTGAACCATATTTTCTGTTTTATATGAGTTGCTTCGCGGAACCCTTTCTTTAAAATGTCTTACAATCTGTGATTTGTATGGAGTGATGTAGGGTTGGTTTGGTATTGCTGTGCTTTGAAAAAAAGCTGTTTCTGCTGTGCTGTGAGAATAAGCAGCTGTGAAATAAAGCAGCAGAGTGTTTGGTAAATTTTTTTGTAAAAGTGCTTTTGAAAAAAAAAAAAAAAGTAGTATTAGAGTGTTTGGTAAACTTTTATGTAAAACAGATGTGAAAAAAAAGCCGGTTTTTCAAAGCTAGGTTTTGCAGCTTCTTGTTTTTGGCTTTTTTTCATCCAAAATTATGAAAAAAAACTGAAGCTGAGTGTTTACCAAACACAAAAACAGCTCCCAGCTTTTTTTATAGCAATTTTTTTTCAGAATCACCTCAGTACCAAACCAGGTAGTAGTACCCTAATTTATCTTCGTGAGAGTTTATAACTTGTGTGAACTTGCAAGAAATGGGCATGTATTTTGTTTGGATAATGGTGCTTCAGGAAGATTCACAATATCAGATGTTATTGAACTTTGATGAAATCAAGGTGATTATTTTAGCATGATATTCACGAATCATACATGCCAAGTGAGAAATTAAAAGGAAAACCTCTCTTCTTTTCCAAGTTTGAGTAGTCACACACCAGGCTGAGCTTTGGTTTGCTCTTTAATACACTCTGACGTAAGGTCCATTTTCACGATTCCTGGTCGCAGCACGCGGCCTGGAGCTGCGACGTTGCGCCAAGCCGCATGCCGAGCCGCGCCTGGCTGGCATGAACCCAAGTTCATGCCGAGCTATGCTCTGCTGAGCCAAGCCGAGCGTGAAGCTCGGTTCATTATTTGGCCCGAAGCCATTAAAAACCGATATTACATGAATTTCAATCTTTTCTTGCTTCCACTACCTATTTTTGCGCAGTCTCTGTCTATTGAATTAATTTAGTGATCAATAGTCCATTAATTCAACAAAAAACAAATTTGAGACTTGCATTCGCCCAATGTGCCAACGACACCATCAGGTGAACTTAATTTATTGTTGACATTTTGTTTGAGGTGGACTGTTTAAATACTGTCCTATTTGAGTTGTATTACTTAAGGGGTAAAGATTCTCTCTTTCCTACTATAAATAAAGGCACAATGGAAATTCACCAACTCAACTCCTCTCTCTTTGCCACCGCCCCGTTTCTATCTCTCTATAATTGTTCAGATGAATAGGCCTCAACATTATTATGTTTAATGGAATTTCTTTGGATAGAAAAAAATATATACATACTTAGAAAATAAACCTCATATGTAAACAATAAGCAATCTACTGTATATAACAACATAAATATAAAGACAAACAATTTTGAAAAGTTTTGTACAATAATAGAATTTCTTTCGATAGAAATATATATACATATACAAAAGTGGTTATCAGATATAATATATCAATTATATATGAACATGATGCAAAAATTTTTACTATATAAAAGTAAAGCAAAACAATTTTGAATAGTTTTCAACCTGTTTATTGGAATTTCTTTGGAAAGAAAAAAAATAAATACATACTTGGAAAACAAACCTCATATTTAAACAATAATCAATCTACTGTATATAAATATGATGCGAAATTTTTAACCACATAAATATAAAGAAAATTTTTTTTTTTGAAAAGTTATGTACAATAATAGAATTTCTTTCGATAGAAATATATATACATATATGTGAAAAGTGGTTATCAGATATAATATATCAACTATATATAACATGATGCAAAAAAAATTACTATATAAAAGTAAATCAAAACAATTTTGAATAGTTTTCAACCTTTCTTAGTTTGGTCACCCATTCATAGTGGCCTTACCTATATATTTGTGTGCTACAGACTCATGTTGTCAAACCATTACATAGACAAAGATATTAGCAGTATTTACCACATAGAGTTGTAGAGATGTCTAGGCTTTCTTTATTTCATTTCTTCTTACTTGTTCTTCTTGCCTCAGGTTTGTTTTCTTCTTCCTTTGCCACTGTTTTTTCCGGTTTTTTATTTGTTTGTCTTTGTGGTAAGAACTATACGAAAGATTTTAGATTTTTACATCTTTAAAGTGTATGTGGACATACCACCTTTTCAATTTAAAATGAAGACGTAGAGTGGCAAAACACTTGTCTTTAAGTTGTTGTATCTTCATTTGAAGTTCATCTCTACAAAAAAATCATTTCAATCGAATATTATTTAGTCATTCAAATGTATAGAACAAACGACAGTTTATATACAAATAATATGCTTATGATTAATCATCCATTTATTGGATACATTTGGATGAAAAAAATCATCTGCAATTTGAATAATTTTTTGTAGAATTGATTTTCAAATTAATATTGATAAATTGAACAGTTCCAATAGTTGATTTTATTTAGTCAAGATACGTTATTCGCAGAAGGTGAGACATGTGGATGATGCATGTATTATCCATTTTGTTTATTCACTTGTTTAAGTTGTAAATTTTGCAGTTGCGTTGAAGAAGGAAAATGTGCGTCAAGTGTATGCGCAGAAGTTATGCACAAGTCAATTGCATCTTAGTAGGTGTACATTAGATGCTTGCAGGACCAAGTGTTTTAATGAATACGGGCAAGAGAGAGCAGATGGATATGAATGCAAAGCCAAAAGTCTTTCTAGTGAACTTGATTGTTATTGCACCTATAAGTGTTGAAGTCCCTTAGTCCCTCCTTAGTACTATCGGCTGCCAAAAAGAGCTAATAAGTTTTCTCTTCGTTGTGCGATGTAATAATTTGAAAATTTCAATTAATAAAATTTGGCAAAAGTAAAGTGTTGTTTATTGTTATTGTTATTATTACTATTATTGTTATTTATTATTATTATTATTGCTGTCGTATTGTTATTGTTGTTGTTATTATTATTATTATTTAGGTGATGGTGGGAGTACGCAATATATTAACTCAAGTACATGCATTTTCTATATTCATAGTACATAATTAATAAGATATATTAATTAAGAAGTTAAAAGGCAAAAACTCCTCAAGAAGATATGGAAGTTAATGATACCACCACCACCCCACCCCCCCCTCCCCCCCCCCCCCCCCCCCCAGGTAAAAATAGTTAGCTCTTGGCAAAACAAGTAAAAACAATTGGTTGAGTTATCAAGCGGCGAGATTGTTAATAATCATGTTTTTATAAGAAGAAAGATAATAGATAGTGTGACCTCGATTACACCCAGTTCCAATATGATCAAACAAGACGATTTTCCTTGCAACGGATGACAAAGTTCTATTCCAAACATGAAAATTATGAAAATTAAAACCAGTGCTAGTGACTATGGCTTCCAAATTAGTCCACAACCAATTCTTCGGAACCACATTCGTGCACCGCCAGAGATGATGGAGGCACTAATCTGAGCAACCTTTAAAATAGAGAACAACTATGAGTAGGTCTCTGGGGGTGTGTATGTGTGTGCCAGTCAAAGGCTCTCCAACGGTCAAGTTAGTAAGCAATTTTAGACTCAAGCAATGAGCAAGAGAATTAAAGTATAGTGATTGCATTACTAGAGACGAACCCTAGAATGATGTATTTATACCATTGGGAGATAGACCTTTGTAGGATAAAATCCTCATTCTAACTTGGGAAAATCCTAGATTGTAACTTCTTAGGAGTTGTGATTACTTGCGGCGCATGTCAATTCCTAAATTGTAAGGAAACCCATGACTTATAAGAAATCTGAGTGTATCCACATGTCTTGCGGAACAAGCATGGTCATTCCAGCATAGTTGCTCAAACTTCGCTTATTGTCCCAGAATATGGTGATGGTGGTGCTGCTTCTCCTTATGATCCAGCTCTGCTCGGAGCTGTCAAGTTCTTGATCGGACTTCTGAGGTATCTGTATTTTGATCAGCCTTACTCCGCCCGTCAAAAATCATGGTCCTATAATTGCCCCTAACTATGTATCTAAAGACAACCTATTCCTCTTGCGCATGGATAGTTATCCAACGGCCATGCCTTTCAGAGTAAGCTTGAATACGTACCAATTAGTATTCTTTCTTCGTTTGGTGATTCGATGCATAGTGGCGTTTCGAATTTAGACATGTGATCTCGAGTACTGTGCCATGAAGATTTTCATGATTGTGTGTATCATGTGGGCACATTTTGTAAGAAGTGGCCATTCAATTCTTCAAGTAACTTCGATCTTCGTATCTACCAATCTCGAGACAAAGACCCTTTGTATTTAACAGTAAGATTGCCTTGTACTGCCTTTAAATAGCCTCTTCACTGTTAGGTTTCCTTGTACTTTCGCATTCTTTAATGTGAATCATGGAGTCTCATTGCTTGCTTCATGATCCGCTTTTCAAACCCAGTTACCTTTCTAAAGCTTCGATACCTAAAATTTTCAAACTTGAAACTTGCTTTCATCACATCAATCTTTGCCAAGCCAAGTCAAGCAAGCCTGAATCAAGTTATAATACCATTCTTTGCTTCTTGTGGTTTTTTTTATAACATACATCCCCTTGCGGTATCCTTCTCATCGTTTCCGTGCACAGGTGCAATCTCAACAAAATATTGAGATTCTTTATAAGGTTTTTCATTGGAGCCTTATTCGCCCTTATCTAGGAGTGGACGCCACTAACAAGTGATCCTCATTAGAATTGATTATCCCAGCCAAGTATGCATTGTAGTTTTCTTAGTAGAATTTGCATGTCAGGGGTGAGGACTTTCTCCCCAAAACAATTGTACTAGTCTTTCGTGCCCTTTCCTTGAGACTTTGAAAATAAACTTGTGTTTGTATGAATTTTGTATCCTTCTTCATCCCTTGCTTCTCCTATTCGTGAAATAAAATTGTAATCTGATTAATCTTTCCAAAGTAAACGAACTTTTAGAGGAAATTAGGAATGGAGCAGAATATAATAAGTTTGTAGGGCCCAGAACTGTGCCAAAAAGCCCCTTGATAATGTCTATTCGGAAAAACACAACCTTTTAAACTTAGTATTCATAAAGTTTCTTGTCACGATATCTGGAATGCCACCTGACTTCGGTATAAAAGATTAAACATTAAACTATGAAGAATCTTTTGCTCCACAATCATCACAATCCATTTATCGGACTAAGCATGAAAGACCTTTGCACTATACCTAAAATAACTTGTAAAAATGAACTATTCTTCTTTTCCTTGCACCAATTCTCGGGCCAAGGATTTTAACACTTGCAATGTGACGCTAGAGGAGGGTTTCTCCCTTAGTTTGGATTTCTGCCCTTCGCCAACAGCTCGAGTTGTTGGGCTAGCCCCAATTTTGTCTCAAGCCATTATGTAGCGTGTTTGCTTCTAGCAACACCCAACTTTGTTGGTGTTCCCATGGCTAATCTTAAAATTGGGCTCTATTTTATTCATTGCTTGGCCGAAGCAATTCAAAACCAATATGACCTAAATGTCACTATTTTCTTGCATCCACAGCTCCACCTTGCTAGGCCCAGTCTATTGAATTAATTTAGTGATCAATAGTTCATTAGTTCGACAAAAAACAAATTTGAGACTCGCATTCGCTTAATGTGCTGATGACGCCACAACCTGAACTTACTTCATTGCTGACATTTTGTTTGAGTATTTACACACTCAAGGGGGAGTGTTGTAATCTAATTTAGTTAGGAAAGTGAGTGTAAATGCTATAGGGATTCAATAGTAATTTTTTTTTTTAAATATAAAGCTAAACAATTTTGAATAGTTTTCAACCTTTCTTAGTTTGGTTACCCATTCATAGTCGCCTTACCTATATATTCGTGTGCTACAGACTCATGTTGTCAAACTATTACACCAACTAAGATATTAGCAGTATTTACCACAGAGAGTTGTAGAGATGTCTAGACTTTCTTTATTTCATTTCTTCTTACTTGTTCTTCTTGCCTCAGGTTTGTTTTCTTGTTACTTTGACACTGTTTTTCTGGTTTTTTGTTTGTTTATCTTTGTGGTAAGAACTATACAAAAGATTTTAGATTTTTACATCTTCAAAGTGCATGTGGGCATACCACCTTTTCAATTTAAAATGAAAATGTGGAGTGGCACAACACTTGTCTTTAAGTCGTTGTATCTTCATTTGAAGATCATCTTTACAAAAAATAATTTCATTCAAAGATCATTTAGTCATTCAAATATACAGAACAAACGGCGGTTTATGTACCAAGTATTATATTTATGATAAACCATCCATTTATTTAATACATTTGGACGAAAAAAAGATCCCTAATGTGAATATTTTTTGTAGAATTGGTTTTCAAATGAATATTAATGAATTAGACAGTTCCAATCATTGATTTTAGTCAGCCAAGATACCTTACTCGCAGATGGTGGGACATGTGGAGGATGCAAGTATTATCCATTTTGTTCATTCACTTGTTTAATTTTTGTAAATTTTGCAGCTACATCGAAGAAGGAAAATGTGTGTCAAAGTGTATGCACAAAAGTTATGCACAACTCAATTGTATCCTAGTGAGTGTACATTAGATGATTGCAGTGTCAAGTGTTTTAGTAAGTACGGGCATTAGAAAGTACACATACATGAATGTAGTGCCAAAGGTGATCCTGGTAAAGTTGGTTGTTACTGCACCTATAAGTGTTGATGTCCCTTAGTCCCTCCTTAGTACTATTGGCTGCCATAAATCAAATCAAGTACATGCATTCTCTATATTCGTGGTAAAAAATTAATAAGATATATTAATCAACATATAGTGTAATAACAAACGAATAGTCAGCTTTTGGCAAAACAAGTAAAAACAATTGGTTGATTACTAAGTGGCGAGATTGTTAATAATCATTTTTTTTATAAGAAGAAAAATAATAGATAGTATGATCTCGATCACACCCAATTCCAATACGATCAAACAAGAAGGCTTTCCTTGCAATGGAAGACAACGTTTTATTCCAAACATGAAAATTATGAAAACTAAAGCCATCGTTAGTGACTGCATGTGCCAAGAAACTTGCCCCCTATAAATATGGTTCCATGAAATGGCTTCCAAATTAGTTGGCAACCAATTTTGTGGAACACAATTTGCATATTGCCACAGATGATGAAGGCACATATCCAAGCAACCTACAAAATAGAGAACTACTGTGAACATGTCTAAGGAAGGTGTGTGTGCGCGCCTGTCAAAGGCTCTCTGATGATCAAGTTAGTAAGCAGTTTTAGACTCAAGCAATGAGTAGGAGAAGTAAAGTATAGAGATCACATTACTAAAGACAAACCTTAGATGGATGTATTTGAACTACTGGGAGAGAGACCTTTGCAGGATAAAATCCTCATTCTAAGTTGGGAGAATCCTAGAGGATTTATGAAAGTAGGTATTGCACCCTTTTAAGAATTGTGATTACTTGCAGTGCACGCTAATATTTAGATTGTAAGGAAACCCAAGACTTATGAGAAATCTGATTGTATCCATATCTGGATCGGATCTCATGTCTTACGAAACAAGCATGGTCATTCTAGCATATTTGCCCGGACTTCGCCTATTCTCCCAGAACAGGATGATGGTGGCACAGCTGATCTATCTGATCTAGCTCTGCTTGGAGCTGTCGAGTTCATAATCGAACTTCTAAGGTATTAGTATTCTGCTTAGCCTTACTCCGGCCCTAAAAAATGATGGTCTCGTAATTGCCCCTGACTATGTATCTAAAAAGGCAATACCTTTCAGAGTAAGCTAAAATACGTACTGTTTAGTTTTCTTTCTTCGCTTGGTGATCCGATGCGTAGTGGTGTTTCGAATTCAGAAGTGTGAACTTGAGTACCGTTCTATGAAGCTTTTCATGCTTATGCATATCGCATGGACACGTTTTGCAAGAGGCGGCCATTCAATTTTTCAAGTAACTTCTATCTCCATGTCCACCAATCTCGAGAGAAAGACCCTTTGAATTCAACAGTAAGATTGCCTGGTATTGCCTTTAAATAGCCTCTTCACTATTGGGTCTCCTCGTAGTTCCACACTTTTTATTGTACATCAAGGAGTCTAATCGCTTTTGCTTCATGATCCTTTTTTCCAATCTTGTTTCCTTTCTGAAGCTTCGATAACAAAAAATTTCAAACTGAAAACTTGCTTTCATCACATTAATCTTTGCCAAGTCAGGTCAAATAAGCCTGAATTAAGCTATAAGCCATAGTAACCTCCTTTGCTTCTTATGGTGTGTTTTATAACATTCATCCCCATGCAGTATCCTTCTCATCGTTTCTGTGCATGGGTGCAATCTCAATAAAGCATTGAGATTCTTTAGAGGGTTCTTCATTGGAGCCTTAGTAGAATTTGCATGTAGGGGTGAGGGCTTTCAACCCCAAACAGTTGTTTTAGTCTTTTGTGCCCTTTCCTTGAGACTTTGATAATAAACATGTGTTTGTATGAATATTATCTTCTTTTGCATCCCTTGCTTCCTTATTTGCGGAATAAAATTGTAATCCGATTAATCTTTCTAAAGTAAATGAACTTTTAGAAAAAATGAGTAACGGAGTAGAATACGAATAAGTTTGAGGGGTTAGGGCAGAGCTAAAAAATCCCCTTGGTAATGTATATTCGGAAAAACACGACCTTCCAAACTTAATATTCATAAAGGTTCTCATCGCAATATTTGGAGTCCACTTTACTCCAGTACGAGGAATTAAACATTAAACCATGAAAAATCTTTTGCTCCACACTCGTTACAATCCATTTCTTGTCCTAAGAATGAGAGACCTTTGAACTATACCTAAAATAACTTGTAGATATGAACCATTCTTCTTGGACCTGGTTTGGTACTGAGGTGATTCTGAAAAAAGCTGGGAGCTGTTTTTGTGTTTGGTAAACATTCAGCTTCAGCTTTTTTTCACAGTTTTGGGTGAAAAAAAGCCAAAAACAAGAAGCTGCAAAACCTAGCTTTGAAAAATCGGCTTTTTTTCACATCTGTTTTACATAAAAGTTTACCAAACACTATAATACTGTTTTTTTTTTTCAAAAGCACTTTTACAAAAAAGTTTACCAAACACTCTGCTGCTTTATTTCACAGCCGCTTATTCTCACAGTACAGCAGAATCAGTTTTTTTTCAAATCACAGCAATACCAAACCAGCCCTTTACCTTACCCCAGTTCTAATGCCAAGGATTTTAATAGTTGCAATGTGACGCTAAAGGAGGGTTTTTCCCTTAGTTTGAGTTTGGATTTCTGCCCATCGCTAGCAACCTGGGTTGCTGGACTATCCCAAATTTCGTCCCAAGCCATTATGTGGCAAGTTTCCTTCTAGCCACACCTAACTTTGTCGGTGTTCCCATGGCTAAACTTAAAATTGGGCTCTATTTTCTTCATTGCTTGGCCAAAGCAACTCAAAATCAATATGACCTAATTGTCAATATTTTCTTGCTTCCACGATTGACCCTTGTTTGGCCCTGGTTTATTAAATTAATTTAGTGATCAGTAGTCCATTAATTCGACAAAAAATAAATTTGAGACTTGCATTCGCTTAATGTGCCAACGACACCACAACCTGAACTTACTTCATTGCTGACATTTTGTTTGAGCATTTACACACTAAAAGGGGAATGTTGCAGTCCGAATTTAATTAGGAAAGTGAGTATAAATGCTATCGGAATTCTATAGTATCTTTTAAATAGTGTCCTATTTTAGTTGTATTACTTAAAGGGTAAGGATTTTTCCTTCCCTACTATGAATAAAGACATAATAAAGCGAGATAATACACCCCTCAGAATTCACCAATTCCTCTCTCTTTGCCATCGCCCCGTTTCTCTCTCTATAATTCTTCAGTTGAGTAGGCTTAACATTATTATGTTTAATGGAATGTCATTCGATAGAAAAAAACAAATATACACTTGGAAAATAAATCTCATATGTAATCTGCAAAGAAGTTTGAAAAGTTTTGTACTATGTTTAATAGAATTTCTTTCGATAGAAAGAAATATATACACATATATACATGAAAGAGGTTATCAGATATAATATCTCAACTATATATAAACATGATGCAAAAATTTTAACCATATAAATATAAAGCAAAACAATTTTGAATAGTTTTCAACCTTTCTTAGTTTGGTTACCCATTTATAGTTGCCTTACCCATATATTCGTGTGCTATAGACTCATGTTAACAAATTATTACACAAAGTAAACTATTAGCAATATTTACTAGAGAGAGTTGTAGAGATGTCTAGGTTTTCTTTATTTCATTTCTTCTTACTTGTTCTTCTTGCCTTCTTCATTTGAAGATCTTCTCTATAAAATACTCATTTCAATTGAAGATCATTTAGTCATTCAAATGTATAGAACAAACGACGATTTATGTACCAAGTAATATATTTATGATAAACCGTCCATTTATTTGATACATTTGAATGATAAAACGATCTCCAATTGGAATAA
Organism: Pyrus communis; assembly: GCF_963583255.1. Taxonomy (NCBI): domain Eukaryota; kingdom Viridiplantae; phylum Streptophyta; class Magnoliopsida; order Rosales; family Rosaceae; genus Pyrus; species Pyrus communis. Next base: position 28,814,571 of record NC_084804.1, read on the forward strand.
TGTTTTGTAGAATTAGTTTTCAAATGAATATTAATAAATTGAACAATTATGATCGTTGATTTTATTCAATCAAGATGCGTTATTCGTACATGGTGGACATGTGGAGATGCAAGTATTATCTATTTTGTTTATTGACTTGTTTAAGTTTTGTAAATTTTGCAGTTGCCTTAAAGAAGGAAAATGTGCGTCAAGTGTATGCGCATAACTTATGCACAACTCAATTGCATCCTAACGGGTGTACATTAGATGATTGTAGCGTCAAGTGCACAAGTAAATACGAGCAAGAGAAAGTAGACGGATATGAATGCAGGCCAAAAAATGATCCTAGTAAAGTTGGTTGCTACTGCACCTATCTAGGTGTTGATGACCCTTAGTCCCTCCTCAGTACTACTGGCTGCCAAAAAGTGCTAATAAGTTTTCTACCTTCGTTGTACAATTTAATCATTTGAAAATTTCAATCAATAAAATTTGGCAAAAATCTTCATACAATGTTGTTTATTATTATTGTTATTATATTTTATATTTTATTGTTGTTATTATTATTTAGTTGATGGTGAGAGTACACCATAAATCAAATCAAGTTCAGGAATTGTCTATATTCACGACACAAAATTGATAAGATATATTAATCAACATATAGCGTAATAACAAACGAATAGTCAGCTTTTGGCAAAACAAGTAAAAACAGTTTGTTGAGTTATTAAGCGGCGAGATCGTTAATAATCTTGTTTTTATTTGAAGAAAAATAATACACTACATAGTGTGACCTTGAACACACCCTAGTTCCAATACAATCAAACAAGAAGGCTTTCCTTGAGACAGAAGACAAAGTTGTATTCCAAACATGAAATTTATTAAAATTAAAACTCGCGATAATGACTGCATGTGTCATGAAATTCACCCCCTATAAACATGTTCCTCAGTCATCAAGGGGATCCCTCAAAGGGCATCCCTCAAAGCTAAAGCCTCTATTATTTCTGTCTTTCCAAATTTGCCAGCAGATTAGTAGGGATTAACATAGAAAGTTTCTCATTGCCTGAATCATCAAACTTATGAAGCCATTCCAACAATCCCAAATGATTGTTATCATTAAGATGATATATCTAGAATTGTAGCTCAATCCTATCTTTTAAAATTACAATTGATAAACAAATGATCCTGATCCTTATTATCTGTATTACATAAATAACAATCAAGACAAATTGAACTAATGTGTTTGTGTAACCTTGCACGAGTTTGCAATCTATTGAGGATCATTAACTAGCTAAAAAGTTTGACTGACTTATGAGAAATACGGAGAAAATGATTGGCTTAACAGTTTAAGAAGATAACACTGCTGATCAACTTATATTGGATGCCTCCAAATATTAAGAACAAATTAAATAAAGCAAAGGGCACAGAAGGCTATACCTCCACCATCTACTTCACAAGAGCAAATCTCCTCTACAATTACGGATTTTGGCTTCTTCGAAGGTCAAGATTCATCATATGGACACGTTTCATCAGGGCCACCTTCTTCTCTCATTTCAGAAGGCAATTCACTACAGCCATTTCCATCAGTGACATGACAGTGATTTGAAACAACCTGGTCATCCCCCTTATCTTCTAATATCTTCATTTTTTATTTGGCATTCCCCTGGAAACAGAATAGGAGTAGTTATGAAAATATTGAATCCAAGTGAGAACACAGAAATGCATGTAATCCAAACATAAATTCCCTGTCACCACTACTAATTTTAAGAAAATGAAAAGCAAGAATATAAGAAGAAATTTATAAATGTGTGCCAACTATCACTTAAAATAAGCTTGGAGATTTAATTATCCCTGTGAAGTACCCCAATCCATTGCTGCACTTGAAACAAATTAACGAGATAAGATTATGGCATGTTATATAGAAGCAAATACATCCAAAAGAATTTAATCAGTTGATCAATTCAACATAAAGCGCACAAGTTTTTGTTTCATAAAACATCTAAGCACAGTAGTTATCAATCTGAAACCTTCATACTAAGAACATATAAATCCACAACTGCACCTTACATTTGTCTTTTTTTTTTTTTTTTTTTCTTTTTCCAGCTTCATATTCATATTCAAAATCAATGGATTTTTTAAACATTCCTTACATCGCTCAGTGAATTTATTCAACATCAAGTACTCTATATGCACTGCAGGGTGCAGATAAGTAACTAAGGTAAATAATAACAGAACAGAACAAAAAAGAGGAGTACTGTCATAAAACCACAGCAAAATATAGCATCATGGAAATCACAACAAAGAGTCCCTCTTTGTCCAAGCATGCAATACAAATACGCCCCCGCGCACACATACAGAGAAAGAGACATTGTTAGGGAAGAACGATGACGTATGTCAATAGCCCGAGCCCAAGAGCCTTGACAAGTTGAAAGCCGGCCCGAGGCCAAAAGCTTCGGGCCCTGGTTGCCCGAATAGCAAAAGCTTGACGTATGCAAGCAGCAAAAGCTTCCAAAGAATCAGTCTCCATCGCCACCTGGTTGCATCGGAGAGTCTTCACAAGTTGAAAGCCGGCCCGAATAGCAAGCAGCTCGACTTGCTTGACCGAGGACAGGCCCTGAAAAGGCCACACTCCCGCTGCCCTGAAAACTCCATCTCTCCCGCAAAGGACTCCTCCAGCGCCTCCAACCCCCTCCGCCATTTTTACAGCTCCGTCAATGTTCAATTTGAACCACCCATCACTAGGCGCTACCCACCGGTTCCGCTTGGGCTCCTTAACATGGCTGGGAAGTTGATTACCCGCCTGAAAATCATGCAGCCAGGAAAAGGTCTTCTGAAACACCTCTAAGGGACTATTAGCACGCCCCTCCCAAACCAAATCATTCCTTTCCTTCCAAATAGCCCAAATCACCATCATTACTGCCTCAAACTCCACCTTCTTCTCCTCCAAAATTCTGAAAAGCCACTCCTTCAAAGAGTCATCAAAACTCGATACTGTTCCCAAGCCCAAAGGCGCCGGGAACAACACTGCTCAGGAAAAAAACTGCAATCCCGCTGCACGTGTTGCGCTGTTTCACAAAGACCATCACATCTTGGGCATGAAATATGGAGCCTCACTCCCTTTTTTATGAGAGTTGATCTCGTCGCCAAAGCGTTGGTGCACACCCTCCAGCCACACACCTTCACTTTTGGCGGCACCTGTGCCTTCCAAATGACTGGTCATAGACCACCGTATGCACTCCCACCATGAGAAGAAGAGGACGCCATTAATGACGGGGAAATGCATCCTGATCTTGCCACCTTATATGCACTTTTGACGGAGAAGAGACCCTTTTTATCATAATGCCACATCAGTCAATCTGAAGGCCTTCGTAGACTAAGCGGAATCGAACATATCAAAGGAATCTCCTCCTCCAAAAACGGCTGTTGTAGCAGTTCAACTCTCCAGCGCATAACATCCGGTACAATCAAGTCCCTCACCCGGAGTATGAGTGAATATTATTACTCAACTTTCCTTTGATTGTTGTACTTTCCAAATTGTTAAATGTTGTTCAATGAGTACGAGTCATTATTGCTGGATTGAAGGTATAGATACATTTTAATTCTCAAGGGAGGTACTTTAATTAGTCAAAAACCAAGGGAACCACTCAAGGTTCTGTTGTCGTGAGTACTAGGGTAAATTGGGATATTTTCAAACTTTCCTTGGTTCGAATTTAGCATGCGCTCCCAAAGTAATGTTGTACTAAAGTGTGTGTCTGTAATCACCATAGGGTGTTCTAATCATCTTTATTAAAGTATATCGAACAAGTGCTACTGAGAAAAAAAAAAAAAAAAAAAAAAAAAAAAAAAAAAAAAAAAAAACACTAGTGTGTAAAAACACTTGATAGAGGAACACTTCCAAATGAGCACTCTTAATCATGTATAATGCCTAGTATTGTGCAGGCTGACGATCCATCGATTGCCTGGTGGCTGAGAGTAACTTAGCTTTAGATGGATCACCACGATTACATTTTGGTCCAATAACACAAGGCCACACTGACGTCACCGTGGTGTACTGCGTTTGCTAGTTACTGGAAGAGATTAGATTTAGGGCCAAACTGCATGTACGCGCTCGCAATCTAAATAACATTGCAAGGAAGAAATTATTTTGAATTCATTTGATCAAATGTGTTCTAGTTTTCGCAGCAAATTTAGCCAAGTTGTCAAATCCAAATCACTTCTTTTGAATTCCTTCACCCAAATGAAGCCTTCGATTTGGAAAATTAAAAAAAAAAATTTTAAAAAAAAAAAAAATTGAAACATGGTGGAGTTTGAGCTGCTTCTTTAGCTCAAATGGCCTGCATCAGCATGCAAATGCCATGATTTGAGAGGTTTAGAGGTTTGGAAAGATTTTGAAATCACAAGGGGCAGAAAACTCCCAGCAAACCACATATCAGTGCCTCCTTTGGCCTCCGATTTGTGTAAAAAAATTGTTGGACTGAAGGGAGCCGTGCAGAACAGGCCCAGTGCACTACAAATGTCCCTTCCTAAACCCTAGGAAGGGACAATTGAAATTCTGGGACTAAATACAACAGCCTTAACCGAAGGAAGATGGAAGTACTCTATTATCGAAAATCTCTCCAATTGATTTCATTGAATACAGCCGCATGCCAATGAATCTATCCGTTAAATTCAGAGACATGAGAGGTAGAGTGAGAAGAAAGAGAGACGTACCTAAAAAGGAAGCATCCTTCCAAACTATTGTTTCTGACCTACTTGATCGTTATGTAGCGATTTGTCCCATGTCTGGACCAATATTCTTTCAAATCCAGCGGTATTGACAAATCATGACCATCTGCTGCTAGCCGACTAAGCAATCTAGTAAAAACATTTCCGCTCATCTTCCGTCCACCCATCCGGGCATGGCGCTTATTTGGCATCTGAGGTAGTGGATACATCGACATATGGGTGGTGCAACAAGATGACTGCCACCCGCCATTCCCCCATTTGTAGCACTGCCGTGGAATTCCAGTGCATGAACACACTGGCACTGGCATTGCAGACTCGTCAAAAGTGACAAGATTCAAACCCAAATCATGAGTATCCCACTCTGATCTATACTTTATCCCATCCGAGGAAGCCTGCCTATTTAAATCTTCGCCTACTTTCTTCCGTGACTGCCTTGCCCTGGATGCCTTGTTCTCCTTTGCTCGCTTTGTCTGACGTGACTTGACATCTTCAGTAGATATAACTGAAACTGGGTAGGCCTCAGTTATATGCATATCTTTTGTGCTGTAATGAGCATCAGCCAGGGTAACTGAATGGTTTGAGGGACGGTGCATGCGTTTAGCTCCACGTGGAGCCCCACCACCCAATGGGAAGTTGACAGCATTATCCCGTGAATGAAGGGCTGCATAGGCGTTGTCCCGTTCCATCATGGCACTATCACGCTGAGCAAGTGCCTCATCTCGCTGACGGAGAGCCTCATCTCTTGCAGCCAAGGCTTCATTCTTTTCAGCAAGTGCTGCATTCCGTTCTCGAATAGCAGCATCCCTTTCAGCAATGATGGACATGATCTTCTTGTTCATGACTAAGGCATTTGGTTCCTTCGCTTGCTGTTGGGCCATCATATTCCACTGCACATTTCAATTCTACCCCATTCAAATGGATCTATAATTGCATAAGGAAACAAACATATTAACAGCAGATAGTAAGACATGCTTTCTTCTTACCGGAGGTGCTGTCCCCCCTCTGTAATAGTCCATCTTGTGTCTCCCATTTTCATGTTGTCGACCATCATCCATTTTTTATATATAAGCAGCAAGTCCTGAAAATTTTAGCCACTAAACATTTGTTAACATCAAGTTAAAAACTTAAAAACATAACAAATTAAAGGATCAAAGGGGTTGGGGATGATCCTAGTGGTGGTGGTGGATTTGGGAGAAGAGACAGAGGGTGGGGTGGGGATGTAGTGGGAGCAGGACTGTGGGAGTCGAAGAGAGACAGAGGAAGAGAGAAGGCTGAGATAATTAAGAAAAATCAAAATATTACTTAACTATTTTTATTCCACGTGGAAAATTTGGTGGGTCAAATTGATGCCACATCATCACTTAACAGACCACTTGACAGGAAAACTAACGGAAGTTTGAAAGTGTCAGTAAATTAAACTTTAGGTATGAAAGTGAGACAAAAAAAAGTGTAATAAAGTGCGATTTTGGCAAAACTTAAGGGTAGTATAGTAGAAGTCACGCTTATTTATATTTAGAGACGGAGAGAAGTTTGAAGTCTTTTCAGATTTTGAGGAGTAAAATGACATCTGGAATTAAATTCAATTCCGCAGAGCACCCACATGCCTTAGTAAAAAACACCAATCTGACGAAACAATGCCATAAATCACAGAAACAGCTCAATCCTCCAGCTATTAGAGAAAAGCTTGTTGTGAGTGTGAAATGTGAACGTATCAAAGAAGCAGACTCTTAAAAGCAATTACAAACCCAAAACACATTTGTCTTGTTTACAAACCCAAAACACATTAGTCTTGTCAAGAAGAACATTTACATATAACCATCTCACCAAATTAGTCAAAAGTTAAGCTACAAAAAAAATGGCTATATTACTGAAATGTTATCATATAGCACCATCAAGTCAAATTCTACCTAAAAAAGAAATATAGCTCTAATAGCATGTAGAGTAGTTCTAATGATATTGGAAATTCTTCTGTATCTTACTTCATGAAGAAGACAACAAAATGAAGAGGTGCAACGCCCGTCAGATACTCGCAGTAAACTACAACTGCTAATAGCATCATCACCTCATTTGGTCATTCCCTAACCGTAGATTGATGCTATTAACCTATCCAAATCAAATCATATACTAAAAAGTAATTCAAATAGCATGAAGAATTGTTCTAATGATATTGACGTTGCTTCTGTAGGTTAGTTCATGAAGAAGACTTAGAAAAGGGTGCAAGGTCAATCAGAGATTAGAGAAAGTTACAACTACTAATAGCATCACCAACTGAGACCTGACCACAGAATCATGCTATTAAATTAATAAATCAAACAAGAACTTCAAATATCTCAAGTAGCACCGAACAGTTCTAATGACATGGACATTGCTTTTGCAGCTTACTTCACAATGAAAACAAGAAACAGAAGAGGGTACAATGTCAAGCTTAAGAAAGTTATAAGTGCTGACAGCATCACCACATGATCATAGAGTCACCGTAAACATGAAATTCTGTAAGATAGTTCTCTCTATCTCTCTGACTATATCACAGTCGAAAGGGTAATATTTATTTGACAATAGCCTCACCACATGATATCTATACTTTCTCTCTAATTTTTATTTTCTTTATTTGTAGTTGGTAATATTTACATCCCAAACCATACCACTAGTGCTAAATCAAAAAGAGCACCTGCCATTGTTATTAAAATTCTTAGATTCTAATCGTCCAAATACAAAGTGTTGAAGTCTGGCACAAAATACATTGTTTAGGCAGAAATTGACCCAGGTGGACTGAATGTGCTGTTTATTGAAACATAAAGCACCTCTATTAAATGCAAATACAACTAGCAAGAATATGGGTTAGTCAAACAGCATCAATAATAACAAAGAAACTGTAAAAATACAATGAGTTCTACTAATTTTCATATTAATTCTTTTAGAAAGTGTAAGATACACATGCTAAGCAAGCAACAAAAGACACTATTTTACATTTGGAACACAATAAGAAAATTAGTATACTGCAACACACACTTACCCTTTCCTCCTCTCCTGCTATATGCTGACTGTATACCATGAATGCGTCCCCATGCTTAATACAGCTAAGTAACAGGTACACAATAAGTCGCAAACGTGTTGCAGTTAGCACATATTGGATCCTATCTGAAATGCTCGAAAGGAAAACAGAAGCAAATGAATTAGTTGGAGGCACACACTGCAAGAACATAACATGTGCATGCTCACACACACACACACAGAGGCACAGAGCATGCTTAAACTAAAACAGAGGTACCCATAATTCTAGTGAGTGTGATAAACAAGCGAGGTCCAGTCCTAACTTCAAAGTAAAACGTCCTTACACATTAAGGGCACCCATCATTAAAATGACCACACGATGGTGTGCTTTTTTTTTGTTTTCTTTGGGGGGAAGGAGGAGGGGGGAGAGGGGGGGGGGGGGGGGGGGGGGGGGGGGGGGGGGGGGGCGGGGGCGTGGTTGTTTGGTGGGTGGTGGGTAAGTAACATAAAGAAAAATATATCTTTCGGAAACTATAGCATTGTGAAATCATTAGGTACATGCAAGTACCCAAATTAGTGGAATCTTTGCACTGAATGTGTATTTTATGATAATGGAAAACTACGATAGTTGAAAAGAAAATTAAAAAAAGAAAGAAACCGATATCCTTTTGTCTGTTTCCCTCGTCCCCTCACCTTGCACTTACTTTCCTACATATGCATAGCAGAGTCCACTTCTTGAAAGACTCACGAGTCATAACCATAACTCTAAACATTTAGGGCCTGTTTGTATTCAACTTGAATCCAATTTTTTTAACTCAAAAACAGTTTTTGAGTCTCAAGCCTAAAATTCTTATTTGGTAGGACTATTTTGAAAAACTGAACTCAAAACCAACTTGTAGATATAGCTTACTTCATGAAAACATAAAACGTCTGTTTTTAGAATTTTTAAAACTAAAAGCCCACTCTTATCCCCTCTCTTTTCAGATCCTCTTGTCTCCATCCTCTCTCTCTCTCTTCTCAGTCTTATCTCGTTATCTCTCTTCCTCTCGCTCCCTGATCTCTTCTCTCACATTTGAACCTTTCTCTTTGTCTCTCTCCTTCTAGATCCTCTCTCCACTCTCTGTTTCTCCCTCTCTTCCAATTTTCTCTGTCCCTCTTGAGGTCCTCTGCCTTGGGCCCCCAGTAGACCTCCGTCAGCTCCAGCAGGGAGTTTGCTGGCAGATTTTATTTTTATTTTTAAAATTGTTAAAACTTAAAAACAATTTTGTCTCATACAAAACAAGTTTTTGAGTTTCATAAAGAACTGTTCTTAACAAATGGTCTTAAGAAATATTTTTAAAAGTTTATGAAATTTTGTTAGTAGGATACCAAACGGGCCCTTAGTTTTACTTTCTAGTTTGAATTCAGTTCACCATACTTTAACCAATGTATGCTTTTCTAAAATATACTTAAACAGACCAAGCTAATCCAATTCTAAGCTATTCAGTAACATATGGTATCAAAAGTGAACAACAAGTCACTCGTCACTATGTTTAATATTCACAAAAATCAGTTACAAACTTAAACAGTTTGTTGCAGTTCTCAACTCCTATAAACAACCATTACTCGAGCTAAAAAATTTCTTATTTTTTTACAAGAAATAAATGATTTCACAGCCTAACTCTCTGACGCGATCCATCTTTTCCATTGCCAAAACAGTAGCAAGACATTTTCTTTTGTTATTTTTGTTCAAATTGATTAAATCAAAATCCTAAATGCAATTACTAATCTCTCAGTTAAATTATACCATGTATCTTTACAAAAACAAACAAGCAAACAAGCACTCACTCTCTTTCTCTTGCAAACTAATTCAACTTGCAAATATCCAAACAAGTATGAGGCTATGGGCTAAATGTACGCAACTACGGAGTACACAACTCAATCTCAGTCAAAATCTTCAGATTTTGACGAGAAAAAAGGTTTTAACGACCTAACTCTTCAGTTCGAATCCACTACTTATCTCTCTATCACATTATACCGCAGCAAGAGTATTTCAAATGTTGTTCAAATTGATTAAATTAAAATCGTAAATTCAACTACTAATCTCTCTATTAAATTAACGATCAAGATTAGCCTAGTTAATCACACTAACTAAACGTGCAACATATCAAAATGTTAAAAGGGCAAAGAAGAAAGAAGAAACGGTAATTCAAAACAGCATGAGCTAGAAGCAATCTAACAAAGATTAAACAGCTCAATCTCAGTCAAAACAAGAGCTAATTTTCAGTAGAAATTTCCATTTTCAAAGCAACAAGCAAGAAATGTGTATCGAAATGAAAATTGAATGATAAAAATCCACGAATTCGAATTTCCAGCGCTGGAGCTTCACTGAGATTAGGTTTTCCAGCAGAAAATTTCGAATGAGGATCTCCGAGATTGAAGCTCGAAAGCTTGGAAGCTCGAAGCGTAGAGAGTGTGAAGGAGACGAACTCACAGAAATTGAAGAATCCGCATCGGTTCCGATCGATTCGCGTACTTTCAAGTTTCAAGTTTGAAGAGGTTCCGTTTTCTGAAAAAACAAACAGTCGCTGAGAGAGAGGAGAGAGGGCGTGGTGCGCATGTGTTTCTGTTGTGCTATGACAAAATTACCACCAAAAGCTGAACAAGACACCTTTGTTTGGAGAAATTTTTTAGTATGCCAAAAATATGAATAGATATACTTAATGTCATAATATAATTAGTCAAGATTTTTTGATAGAATGCTATTATACTCACCTCAATATTTTATCTTCCCACCTTATTTTTTATTAAATTTTTAATGACTAATATATCCTCTCATAAAATGACATATAAGGACAGTAAAAAAGGAAGCACCATTCCCCCATCCTTAGCAATTTAGCACACCGCTCGCATCCCATTTTATCGTCTCCTCCGATCTTTTCCAAAACTCCAACTCCCATAATGGACAAAACGATTAAGCATGCTATTGTGATCATAACTGAGACGGACTGGATCTCGTGGACAGGTGACACAAGTGAGGGTCATGTTTCTCTCACTTTGTGTTGGTGAATGGCAAAGAGAGAGAGGAAGGCGATGAGGTATTTGGAGGGAAGACGATTATTGCGGATTGAGATGCCACTACCGTTGCAGCTACCCAGGCATAGGCAAAGCGTGCAAATTGCAATGGAAATGCAGAGTATGTGTATGATTGTATCAAGTGACCAACGAGCTCGGCATTTTCCTTTCTATTTTGTTTCAAAATTGTTAAACAAAAGCCCCATGTTGATAATAAGTATATTGTAATCTGTCAAATAATGTGATAATTGTAATCTTGTGTATTCGATACAGATGGAAACTTAGTATTCCAGTAGGACTCTTGTAACTCAAACTAATTATTTATACCAATGAATGCAGCAATTAGGGGTGGGTGCGGTGCAGTTTTGAGTGAAACTGCAACCGAAACTGAAACTTTTTACGATGTGGTTTTGAAGCCAAAACCGAAATGAAACCAAACCGTATGGTTCAGTTCGGTGCGGTTTCACTCGAAACCGCACCACACCCACCCCTAATTGCTGCATTCATCGGTATAAATAATTAGTTTGAGTTACAAACAGTTTCGGTTCAGTTTTTGATTGAGCTGCACCAATATCGTTATGAATGAGGACAGGAACTTTCTAATGCATTTGGTTGACCTTGAGAAGCAAAGGGCTCTTGCTTTTTTGGAGAAGATGTTCTTCTTCCAAATAGAGGTACTGGACTCCCTTCTCTGCCAAAGCAATTTTCACTTTCATGACATAAGAACTTGTCCAAAATCCCACAAGTGCAGCAAAAACGGCAACAACAATGCAGCAAAAACATTCAATATATGGTGCGGTTTCGGTGCGGTTTTGAAAACCCAAAACCGAAACCAAACTGTTTTCTTTGCCATGGTTCGGTTTCAAAACCACAACCGTTTCAAAACCGCAAAACCAAACTGTTCGGTGCGGTCCGATTCGATTCGTGTTTCGGTTTCGGTTTTCGATTCTAAGTGCCCACCCTTAGCAGCAATGAAAGCCAACTCTTCCATCATATTTGAAAATATTATTTAAAGAATTGAAAGTAGAATGCAAAAAATGTTACAGGAGAAGGAAATCAAGCACTGATATGATAGGATCTAGGCTTTAATTAAGCCACCAGTAACAATCGGAATAAAAGGCCAATGAGCAGGGTGTTGGGGTAAGGGTGCTTTGGGAATAATAGTGGGCACGAAAATAGTATGAGTTTCATTTTACTTTTTATGGTGGGTGGGAATATAAGGTGGGTGGAAAGATAAGACATTAGGGTGGGTATATAAACACCCTTTTGATATAGTAGTCTGTGTTTCTATCACCCTGGAATCTTTTTTTAGTGCAATTTTATCACTCGATTTTAGTCCAAGACACCCAAAATTGGATATTAGAGTTGGTTATGTCAACTCATGACATCGTTTTTGAAAAATAGTTGTTTAAAGTTAATCATTTTTACTTGAAATAATAAAAGACCTATTAACCCACCCTCCTTCTAATCGTACTATATATATCCCCTCATAAATTGGAGCTCCTTACTTTACACATATTGCTTTATTGACTATAACAATATTGACCTAAACACACAATTAAAAAAGCAATAGAGTGCGGGATGTACGCTAAGCACACAATCGTATGGGTCGAGCTAGTACTTGATAAAATGCCTCACTGAAAAAAATGGGAGAAAATATACTTGGCGATACCTGTGCTATTGTTGGATGTAACGAGGATAGAATCTTGCATCTACCACTACTTAATTGTGCTCCCAATAAACTAACTTTCTAGCTTTGACCCTGTTTTGGTCTAAATATATTTTTTTCTTAGGGAACTTTAACGAAAAACTCCCGGTACTGTTTACTTTAACAAAAAACCACATTTTTACACTAAAAAGTCAATCATGGTACTATTCACTTTACCCTTTATTTTGTCCTTATCGTTAAAACTCAAAATTTTCAAGTCTTTTTCATTAGTTTTCCTTTTTTCTTATTCCTTAAATTAGAGAAATTTTTAGATGCAGACAATTTATTTCAGCTTAGTTTCACATCGCTGTGCAAAAAAACTACTTTTTGAAGTGCTATGTGGGAAATTAGGTGAGGAAAAAAAAAAAATCTGGCATCAAGTAACTAAAGTTTATATTTGATGTGAGCATAACCAGCAATTTATTAATGTTTGATAAATTTTGTGTAAAAGTAGAGTAGATGTATAATAACTAGAAAAAGCATTATTTTGAAATAATGCTTCAAATCAACTATATGGTTTTATGGTTTGAAACAAAAAAGAGTAAATTATATTTTACCATCTCATATTTGGATGCAATTGTAACCTCATATAAAATCTTTAAAACATTTCAATCTCATACATTTATTTATCATTTTACTTCAATCTCATACGACCGTTGGAAATCTGTTAAGTTAGTTGTTAAGTGATCACATGGTAACAGTGGGTTCCGCATTTATGCTAACAACTAATAAAAGATATCTAGTTAAATTACATTTTGCACCCTCATCTGTAAAACATTTCAATCTCATACATTTACTTATTATTTATTTCAGTGTCATACATCTCTCTCAAATTTTGTTAGTTTCTTCATTATTTGTCTATATGAATGTCGTGGATCCCACAACAAGAGAGGTGCATTGATGTTGGGAAAAGGGGTGGTGCGACCTTGTAGGTTGGGAAAATATGGTTTTAGGTTTCTTTTTATTTGTTATTTCAAAATTATATCGATTCAAAACAAGAATGAATGTCTTGATTCAAAATTGTCAACCAACAACTATAGAGTGCATCTCTGAGTATTTGACGCAACATTAATTAACCAAAAGGCTTACCAACATGATCCCTTGAAGAACAAGTCTGGAATCCACCAGAAAAATTAAGGGAATCCTAAGCCATTGTTTGTTTAACTGATGATTGAATGGATACATTGAAACGGTCAAATGCTTTAAGTAGACTGATTACAACTCCATGAACAATTCAAAGGACTCAAACAATTAAAACGACATTATTTCAACATTAATCGAATGACAACTCAAAGGTCCAATTTTTATTGTGAAAATTAAAATTATGTTTAGGAGGCTGAAACGATCCTAGATGACCAAAAATTATTTTATATCATGACAAAGTAGTGAGTTTGACTCTTGGCATTATTCTTTTTCCAGAAATGTATAATGGGCCCAAATCAGAGTTCGGACGTCAAATCTGCAAATTCTCACTGCATCCATTTGTCTTTTGACAATCCATTTCCTTTTTTATCCACTTTGTCATTTATTCTACATCAGTTTTCTCCATTTCAGAAAAACTTGACCTTGAGTTAGGGTCAAGAAAAAGAACTTCATCGTACTTGAACTCATTGCAAACATTGAAAGTATTGGAAATTCCCATAGAATCCGACAAGCCAGTAACATGAGCATTGTCATTAATTCGCTTAAGAACTTTGAATGGACCATATTTCCATGACTTTAATTTGCTATAAGTTTCAGCAGGGAAACTCTCTCTCCTAAAAAACACCATGATAGAATGTCCTTCTTGAAATATTTTAACTCATTATGTTTTTCAGATATCATCTTATACTTGGCATTGGTTTGCTCAAACCGCTGTTTGACCTCATCATGAATTGCCACCACATTTTTCACCATATTTTTGCAACAACACTAACTCCATAACCTTTAGGCAGTTTCACCAAATCCGTCATATAGTGAGGAATGGCAGTGTAAATAGTGAAAACGGTGATTTCACCGTTGCATGATAAACATCACTATTATATGCAAACTCTATCTGAGGCAGGGCATAGTACCACTATTTTGAAATTTCTCCATAAATGCTTTGAACCATGTTGCCAAGAGTCTTGTTGGTAATCTCTTTCTATTCATCAGTTTGGAGAGTTGCAATAGTACTTCGATTCAAAGTAGTCCCAAACATTCTCCACAATGTAATTAAAAATGACTTAAGAATTTGGCGTCTCGATCAGAACTAATGGGCTTAGGTACTCTATGCAATTGGACAACCTCCCTGAAAAACAGTGGTTGTGTTTAATGCATTAGCAATTTTTCTGCAAGTAATGAAATAAACCACCTTGGAGAACTTGTCAACCACAACAAAAACCAAATCCACTCCTCTTTACATTCGGGTTGCCCAAGCACAAAATTCATAGCAAGGTCTTGCTAAATGTCTTTGGAAGCAGGCAATGCCATGTAAATGCGAGTGCTTTGGACTTGCCCTTTCGAAACCTGGCAAGTAAAACATTTCCGAATAATTACTCCAACATCTTACTTCAATGTGGCCAAAAATACCTTTCCTCCAAACTTGCTATCGTTTTCTCAAAGCTAGATGACCCATTAACCCTCGTCTATGTAAATCTCAAATAAGCTTCTCCCCCAAGGAATAGATGGGAATACACAACTAGTTGCTTTTCAACAGAAAACCTACATTGATAAAGTAATCTGCCATAGGTTCATGGTTAATGCACTTCCTCAAGATTTCCTGAAAATCATCTTAAGTTTCATACAACTCCTTCAAGCACTTGAACCCGTCAACTTCCTAAGAAATAATGATCGACAATAACACTCGTCTACTCAAGGCATCAGCAACACAATTTTGAGCTCTAGATTTATAAAACAAATGGAAATTCTGTAAGAAAGTACCCATTTGACATGCATTTGATTAACATGTTTCTAATTGTTAATAAACATCAAAGCTTGATGATCTGTGAATAGCACAAATTCTTTCTAAATGAGATAATGTTCTCATTACTTCAAATCTTGAATAATCGTATAGAACTCCTGATCATAAGTGCTCTATTTTTTACGGGCTTCACTTAAATTTTCAGAGAAGAAAACTATAGTTCTATTCTCTTCGAAAAGAACAGTTCCCACTCTACTCCACTTGCATCACATTCGACATTGAATACTTTTCTCAAAATTCGGAAGAGCAACATTGGAGTGGTACAAAGCTTCTCCTTGGTTAGGACAAAGCTTTGTTATTGTTCCTTTCCCCAATGGAACTTGTCTTTCTTAAAATATTATGTGATAGGTGTGGTGATGGCGCTGTAATGCCGCACAAATCTCCGATAAAAAATAGTCAAGCCATGGAAACTTCTTACGTCAGACATGTACCTTAAAGTTGGTCAATCTCAGATGGCCTTAGTCTTCTCATCATCCACTTGAATGCTATTCTCACCAACCACAAATCTCAGAAATAGCAATTTATTTGAAAAATTATGCATCCCTTAAGATACATCTACAATTTATTTTCTTTCAACACGCTCAAAACTTGTCTTAAATGCATCAGGTGTTCTTCCTTGGTCTTGTTATAGATTAAAATATCGTCAAATAAACCACAACAAAGAGGCCAATAAAGGGATTAAGAACTTGATTCATAAGCCTTATGAAACTACTCAGCGCACTGGATAGTCCAAACGACATCACTATCTACTCGGACAATCCATCTTTGCTATTGGACGCCATTTTCCACTAATTTCTAAGCTTGGTTCAAATCTATGGTAGCTACTACGAAGGTTGATTTTTTTAAAACGGTTATGATTCTTTTAGTACATCTAACATATCATCCAACCGAGATACAGGAAATCTGTATTTGATGGTGATCCGGTTGATAGCTCGGCTGTCAACACACATACACTATGTCGTTTTGTTTTCTTTGTCTTTCTTTGGAACCAATAGAACAGGTACTGCACAAGTGCTTATGCTTTCTCTGATAAAGCTATTTCTCAGCAAGTCTTCAATTTACTCCCTAAAAATCTCATTCTCTGCATGGCTAATCCGATAATGGGGAAGATTTGGTAGACTAGCCCCAGATACCAAAACAATTTGATGCTGGATATTTCTCATAGGAGGAAGTTCGTTAGACAACTCGTTAGCAATGAGTTCTTGAAACTCTTCCAGTAATTGTTGCATTTCCTAAAGAATTTGTTCATATTCTATCTTTTGCCAACCCTTCATCACGATTGTAAATAAAGAATTAGCTTATTTTATGTCCCCTTCAATCTTCTTCTTGTTGCTAGTTCAGTTAGGTAACTAGTACTTTTTACTTTCGGTGCATCGGAAGGAAAAACATGATCCATCGCACAATTCCGCTTGTTCCAAGTAAATAACACCACATTATTAATGTCAAATTCACATCAAATTTTCAAAGACTCCTTAACAATATATGGCAGGCATCCATATTAGTAACATCGTAAACTAGTTAATCCCAGTAATGTTTACCGATGAAAAGTTGGACACGACAACTTTCTATGATCCGAGTAGAAGGTCTTTTCTTCACCCATCTAAGCGAATGTAGGATGACATGAGGCTCCATAGGTAGCTACAAATGATCTACCACTTTCTTGGCCATGAAATTCTCAAACTTATGTTGTCTACAATCACTTCGCAAACTTTGATGAAGCAAATAGAACAAAAAATACAGTGTTACTTCCATGTCTCGTTTGGTGTTAAAAGAACTCGCTACAACACCAAAGTGTGGCGATCCATTCTTTCTTTAGTTTCAAATTCAGCGCTTGCATAGTCATCATCACCACTAGCTTCTTCTTCATCGTACTCATCTTCGTTTTTCTTGTCAGCCTCCAGCAAATTGGCTTAATTCTGTTCGGGACAAATATTAGACCGATGCCTAGTTTTGTTGCACCAATAACAAATGTCCCCTGTAGTTTGACATACAGATTCTTCTTTAAAGGTTGTTTTCTACTCTTCCCATTGTCAAAAGTTCTGCTACTCCCTCAATTTGATGCTCGAGAAAGAAAATTTGAAGTTTTCAACCCTCCAACATTTTGTGGCACAAATTTTCCTTTATTTGCACCGAGACAACAGGAATTTAGGTAAATCGTGAAAAAAGGTTTGTCGCTTCTCTTTCTCCATCATTTCTGCCTTGTTAATGGCCTTTTGCAAATTCCACAAGTTCTACAACGCAACCTTTTCTTGAATAGAGGGATTCAATTTATTCACATACCTGACAACCTTTTGGTTTCCTATATATGGCATATGGCTTCACTCGGGAAGTCGCATGAAATCATCTGTATAATCTGTCAAGTTTTTGTTTCCTTAGATGCAACTAATGTATATATGGTACAAAAGCTATCTATAATCCTGTTGACCCCAAAAACTTCCAAGCCTACGTGGCGCACAGGCCGAGTAACTAATGAGTTAACTACGTCATTCGGTTGATGCGGGCGTGCCAACTCATCGGCCGAGCTCGGTCGAGGAGTACAATGTGTTGATGTTGCGTTGAGTGCGCTTCTGACTTCTTGATCTTGCGACTGCTGCCGAGAAAGGAACACGTCTCAACCTTCGGGTTCTAGAGCCTGAAGACAAGGCTACTAGTCATGGGAAATTCACGGATCGTCGGAGCCGAGTTCGGTTACAGTGATTATATTCGTAAGAGTATAAGCACGCCGAACCGGTACCAAACTATATAGACATAAGTACTCAAAAGAGATGTATGTCTTGATGGTGAATGTGGTTCAGCCGTCAAAATGCCGAACTCTAAAACTTACTTATAAATACCTAATCATAAAACAAACTCGGCATTCAATGTGCCGAGCCCAGTAATCTGTAACACCCCACTTCGCCAAAAAGGCTAATGAGATGACCTCTGCCAATAAGGATTTGAAAATCCTTCTCGATCGAGACTTGGATAGGTAATCAGTTGGTCTCGACGTAGTGTTGTTTATCCAAACTGAAGGTACTTCGCGGTCGGCTGATTCTACGGCAATAGTGCTGTTTATCCAAACTGAAGATGTTCAACGGTTGCCTTCACAGTGCTGTTTATCCAAACTAAAGATGTTTTGGCAAAAAAGGAAAACAAAAATCTCAAGGTTGTTGAAAGGTTTCGCGTAGAGTGAGGGTTTGAGTAGGGCAGTTTGTGTGTTGAATTGGAGGAGCTTAGAATGATGCACCCTTATCTTATTTATAGCAGCTAACCTCATCATGGCTGAACCAAAACTATACTTGGGTTAGGATTCCTCATCCTAATCTAAATAGATATCGGCCAATTCTTCCTCCATTAGGACTTGAACTAACCTCTTTATCCGGCCACATTCACTTCTCAAACCTTAGCATCCTCATTCCATTGAGACTCCTTATATTACTAGGATTCGACTCATTCACTCATAGCCAGATTAATCCTTCTTGTAATAGGACTTAACCGACCTGATTGGGCAGCTTATGACCACTGGACAGCTTATAGTATTTTTGGAAAAGCTTTGGACTGAACATAAACCTAAGCTCGGCCCAATAATATTATTTTGGGCCCAAACATTGCCCCCTCGCTTCTGAGGTCTTCGGCCTAGAATTCTTTGATGTATCTCTGGAAGACAACGAAAATCCCGAATATCCCATCCACTTAAGTGCATTTATGTAGCACGATTGCATGATCAAAATTTTGTCAGACACCCTACCACATGGCATCTTCTGAGCATGTTTTCCTTACATGACATTGAAACGCCCACGCCATCATTATAACCTTGATCCGCCAATTTTCGGTCTCTTCGAGACGTGCAAATACTCAAGTGTCTCTTCCCAATTAAACTCGCTGTCAAACGCAGTCGTGCAGTCTTATTTTGCAAGTTTCTCGATCATTTCACTTGGATTCTTTGAATATTCATTATGATTACTAAATCCTGATTGGTCTTCTCCTTCATTTGAAACTTTAAACAATTAGATCTTCCCCCAAAACACCTATAAATACTCATCTCTCTTCATTCAAACCTTTACGCTTTCAAAAATCATGAACCTTTCCTTCCAGAACACCTTCAAAGCACATTCTTTAACCAGAAAACCTTTAAGTCCAGAAATTTCTTCGAGTTCTCCACAATGGCTTCCAAAACCTTCATTTCCAAACTTTTCGACGAATACGCCAAGTGTCAAGACTTCATTGACCAAAGCGCCATACAAGACCTGCGATTCGAAGGTGAGTTAAGCACTTTTCATCAAATCTTGAGGCCACTCTTCAAGGACGTCGTGTCATCGCCTATCATCACCCTCCTCAAGGCTCATTGTCTGGCGCCCTTGTTGCAAGGTTTCGATTGGTCGAAGTGGGACCTAACTAAGCCCCAAGGAGCCTGGCCTTCGACCATCACAGCTTGGGCAACTTGGGTCGAACAGATGGAAAAATTCTTTGGCCAAAAATGAAAGATTCTTGGTATCTATAATGTCATTAGACTCTTGGTATCTATAATGTCATTAGACTCTTTACCGTGGAAATCGCCACGGACAAAGAACTTCTGGAGCTCAGCCACTAACACCATGCTCATTCACCTCAGCCCTATCGGTCATACCGTTCTCAGGCGCCCGAGCGCCAAAGCGAGCAAATGAAGTAACCACGGCCGCGGTCAAGAAGAAGTTGGCTCTCCTTCTTAAGACTACTTTGCCAACCCAATTGAGCAAACGGTCTCGGTTGGAGGCCAAGATGGCAGGTGACATTCCCCGGCTCACAAAACGTGTCAAGTAATTGGCGAAGAAGGGTAAGCGGGAGATTCACGTTATCTTCAACCATACCACAGGAGCGACAACCCTGATGCCTCGCCTCATGTTCCTGCCGTCCAGGCCTCGATGGAAGTGCAACCCAAGGATCGACTCGATCCTCAGATCGTGGATGAACTGGTCGTTGCCACGATGGTCGAGGAACCTGTAGCTCCGTTACAGGCCATTGCTTCTGTCTTTGAGGAGGTTCCTCCCCTGGCCAAGAAAAAACTCCCCTCTACTCCAAAAAAAATCGATGATCATTCTGGAATCCTGCAGCTTCTTTCGATTGCCATTTGGTAGCCGAAGTAGCCTGTGTTTCCTGTTGTCGAGCCA
Organism: Pyrus communis; assembly: GCF_963583255.1. NCBI lineage: Eukaryota > Viridiplantae > Streptophyta > Magnoliopsida > Rosales > Rosaceae > Pyrus > Pyrus communis. The sequence continues at coordinate 28,835,089 of NC_084804.1, forward strand.
TGCAGTCTATCCGTTGGCGTCGACATTTCTAAGATTTGGATAATGCAATATATATGCCGATAGGAGAACTGTAACTATACCAACGTTGGTCTCGTGGCTCAAGTGGCTTGAAGGTTTTTTAGTTTGCCAATGAACTCGAGCTACTGAAGTTATGCAAGTAATAATCCTGATTATAAAACGGCACATCCAAATCAAAACATCGTCTAGCTAAAGTTGGACCGTCTGTTTGTATTTGAGGCCCGAGCCTATCAAACACCTTCTAGCGCTAGCCTGCGCCGAGTACCTTTAGAGGTGTTGTCGTGGCCGTGGATGGTTACCGTGGTGTTAGGACTTGAGCTGGTTTCTCCTTTGGTTCGGGTAGGACGATGCATGTTTTACAATGGCTGCATAAAACCATCAGTCAATCAGTTTCTTCTGCACTGGAGTCTGACATAGATTTGACTATAGCCGGTCTCGACAATTCTGTAGGTGGTTCGTTTGAAAATAGATCAAGCTTGAGTCGCGGCCGAGAATTCTGCTTTAGGACATAGTATTAGAATGAACTCGACCTTCCTCTTCCCTTTGTCTTGGGCAAATGAGCATCTACCATGCCAACTGTCCCTAAAGGGAAAGGATCAACATCGACAGTCATCTGTTTTTTAGGAAATTTTAGGTTGCCTTTATCAATCCAGCTTTGAATGGCATTACGGAACATGACGCAACTATTTGTGGTATGCTTATTCGAGTTGTGGTACTTACAATACGTTTTGCCTTTCAGCTCTTCGGCCTTTGGAATGTTATGTCGTGGCCAAAGTTTGATGATCTTTGCCAGTGACAACTGGTCGAAAATTGCATCGGCCTTGGTGATATCAAAGGTGTAAACTTTTGATGTTTTCATTGTCTCTTCAGAGGCCGAGCGAGTTTTGGCTTCCTTGGAATTAATTTGAGCCAAAGCCTTGCATATTACAGTTTATCTATCATTATCTCACCCGCGTCCACACTGGCGTATCGGGGCTCCTTGCCTTCAGTCGATGCATAGCTAACCGTGGAATTTTTGTAAATCGTTCCCCGAGATGGGGATTTCGAGATCTTTTATTCTCAGAGCAAATAATCATATTGCTCGACGTGCTGGGCCAGTTCATACATATCTCAGAAGTTTACCTCCAAAAATTTCTTTTTATATTCCACATCCAAGCTGTTCAAAGCGATTTTGACGAATTCAACTTCAGGGAGAGGTACTTGGCATCAATTTTTGGCCGACTTGAACCTCGTTAAGTATTCCATTGGCGATTCATCAGATGTTTTAGTCATCTTAGCTAGTGATGAAACTGACATTTCCATCCCTGGTCAATAAAATTATTCATGGAATTTCTCAACCAGTTCCTCCCAACTTTGGAGGGAATTAGGCGGGAGGTTGATGTACCAAGCGAATGTCGAACTTGTTAGCGAGAAGTTGAATAATCGCAGTTTATGGAAGTCACTATTAACATCTCTGCATTATGCAGTGAACCGAGCCACATGTTCTAACAAAGACAGGGACGATTCGCCAGCAAAAAGGCTAAAGTCTGGGATTTTGAAACCTTAGGATATTCGAACTTTTCTACATAAGCTGGGTATGGATAGATAAACTTTGGGAACTTTGACCCTTTTTTAAGGTCGAATCGATCATTCTTTGGACCTCGATCACATCGACGGATGTCGTTTCCTTTCTCTGATTGGACCTGTCTAATCTACTGCTTGATCCTCCTCTTTTTTCCAAATCGATCATTTTGAGCGGAGCTAATCCTGTTTCGGCCTGTAACGTTAATACCGGATTACCCTTAGGTGGAAGTTGTCAGTAACGATCGGTGGGTCCGTCGTCGCAAACTTTACTAACCAACAGTTCGAGCATTTTGTTATGTGTCTTACCATTACTGCGTATTACTTCAAGTATGCTCCTTACTTATCGACTGAAAATCTGAGATTGCTCTTTGAGTCTTCTCAGAAGAAAAGATCTAGTCGGTGGATCAGAACCTTTACCATCATCTTCATCGCAATCTTCGATTATTCATTTGACACAAATTGCTTTTGTCGTTTTGGTGGTGTTCTCCGCATCACGAGCTTGTCCGCTGAGACTAACTTCATTTCCTCGGCATGTCACACTCGTGGCTTCAGGTGTGATGGCCGCAAGAGGATTTTGTGTTTGTAACAGGCTGTCATGATCTGGGTTTTAGACCATAGGTGGAAGATTAGTCGCTAATTTACCCATCCCTATCTTTTTTTTTACTGACCATACCTCAATGATCATGAACTTTGTAGCTTCAGCAATGGGTCCCACCGGGTATGCCAAAATGTTGACCCCAAAAACTAACAAGCCTACGTGGCACGCAGGTCGAGTAACTAATGAGCTAACTACGTAATTCGGTTGATGCGGGCGTGCCAACTCGTCGGCCGAGGAGTACAATGTGTTGATGTTGCGTTAAGTGTGCTGCTGACTTCTTGATCTTGCGACTACAGCTGAGGAAGGAATACGTCTCGACCTTCGAGTTCTAAAGCCTGAAGACAAGGCTGCTAGTTTTGCGAAGTTCACGGATTGTCGACGTCGGGTTCAGTTACAGTGATTATATTCGTAAGAGTATAAGCACGCCGAACCGGTACCAAACTATATGGACACAAGTACTCAAAAGAGATGCATGTCTTGATGGTGAATATGGTTCGGCCGTCAGAATGCCAAACTCTAAAACTTACTTGTGAATACCCAATCATAAAACAAACTCGGCGTTCAATGTGCCGAGCCCAGTAAACTGTAACACCCCACTTCACCGAAAAGGCTAATGAGATGACCTCCGCCAGTAAGGATTCGAAAATCCTTCTCAACCGAAACTTGGATAGGTAATCGGTCAGTCTCGACGCATTGCTGTTTATCTAAACTAAAGGTGATTCACGATCAGCTAATTCTATGGCAACAGTGCTGTTTATCCAAACTGAAGATGTTCACCGGTTGCCTTCACAGTGCTATTTATCCAAACTAAAGATGTGTTGGTGAAAAAGGAAAACAAAAATCTCGAGGTTGTTGAGAGGTTTCGCATAGAACGAGGATTTGCGCATGGCAGTTTGTGTGTTGAATTGGAGGGACTTAGAATGATGCACCCCCATCTTATTTATAACAGCCAACCTCATCATGGCCGAACCAAACTATACTTGGGTTAGGATTCCTCATCCTAATCTAAATAGATTTCGGCCAATCCTTCCTCCATTAAGACTTTGAACCAACCTCTTTATCCGGCCACATTCACTTCTCAAACCTCAGCATCCTTATTCCATTGAGACTCCTTATATTACTAGGATTCAACTTATTCACTCATGCCCAGATTAATCCTTCTTGTAATAGGACTCAGCCGACCTGACTGGGCAGCTTATGACCACTGGATGGCTTATAGTATTTTTGGAAGAGCTTTGGATCGAACATAAACCTAAGCTCGGCCCAATAATATTATTTTGGGCCCAAACAAGTCCGCATGTAAAAAATGGTCCATCAGGCGTTGCTTCATTTTCCTCCACATTCGAATTCAATTCTTCCTTGCCTCTGCCAGGTGTTTTGTAATTGATCCCACTAAGCAGCAGCAGTTGCTGTAAGATAGAAGGCAACCATCTTCACCATCTTTGTCTCGGGGACCTTCATGACGTTAAAGAATCTTTCTACTTCGTCCACTAGCCAATACAGGAAGTCTTCGATTTTCAGATTTCCCACAAAATTTGGAATGTCGGCCTTAATCCAAAAATCATGAAAGTTGTTGCGGTTTTATGATTTTGATTATTAACCAAGCATGGTCTACAGTTTCTTCCTCGAATTCCAATTCATTGTCTAGAACACGAGGCCTCAAAACTCCCTGATTATTGCATCCGGTAACTCTTCAGCTATTTTGGCCAAGGGCTTGGAGCAACATTCCACGAAGCTATCCAAATTATGCAGTCAAAGTTGTAATTTGTTCCGTTTGAGCGTCTAAGTCCGTAAGGGCAGGTTCACAATCACGGTTACTCATAGATAGATAAAACAATCAACGTTGCCTAGACAGGAGAAACCCACTATGGTACCTATTGATGCACCATGAATTGATCAAAAGAGTTATCAACTAATCCTTGTCCTTGAAGAACAAGTATGGAATCCATCATAAAATTGAGAGAAATTCCAAAAGGTTCTTTGTTTATTTGATAATTGAATGAGTATATTAAAACAACAAAAGGCTTTAAGTAGATTGATTAGAACTCCTTGAACAACTCAAATGGCTCAAACAATTAAAACAACATTAATTGGATGGCAACTCAAAGCTCAGATTTTTTTTTATTACGAATTAAAATATTATTTTGGAGGCTGAAACGACTCTGGAGGGAAAAATCTATCATATGTCACAGTAAAGCAGTGAGTTTGACTCGTAGCGTCATTCCCTCTCTGAAAAGGTGTGATGGACCCAAATTGGAGCTCAGACGCCAAATCTGCAAATTCCCATTGTGTTCTTTTGTCTTCCAACGATCCATTTCCTCTTTGATCCACTACATCAGTCCCCTCCACTTCAAAAGAACTCGACCCCGAGTTATGGTGAGGATAAAGAACTTCATAGTCCTTGAATTCACATAGATTAGCAACTTTAAAAGTATTGAAAATTCCCAGAGAATCCGGCAAATCAATAACATAAGCATTTGTTCTACATGAGTATTGCATATCGTAATTCATCAAGTGATATCAATGTAGGTAATCTAGTAAGTCCACAACGTTATATGTTAAAATATTAATTGTAATTGCATTTTCTTCATCTTATTTTACTTTCCCTTAACATATGCATATGAGTGGAAAACATCTTAAATTGCAATTGGCCATTTACCACAATGGTGGAAAGGAGTTGAGCTCTTGCATAATGACATGGGTTCAAACCCCCCTTTGTTGGTGTCTAATCCAACATCTAATTTAACAAATTCTATCGTTTGACAAAAAGAACAAAAGAAAACACCTTGAATCAAAACCATCTAGCATCTAAATCCACTTGTCACCCCTTGACATCATTCAAAAATGATTCTTTTTTAAGCAAAAGGTACAATTGAAGAATAGGTGGGTGTGTACTTTGAATTCAATTTCTGCTTATAAAAAAGAAAACTTTCATGAAAAAGGCTTAAACTAAATTTATCTTAATAAAAAGTCATGCTATAACTTTATTTAATGAAAAAAAAAAACCTTAAATTTTAATAAAAAGGACAAAAAAAACTTAAATTTTAATGAAAAAATACATAATTTTAATATTTAAAAAAAAAAAAAAAAAAAACTGAGGCGCGGACCTATGCGCCCCTCACACAAACTGTTTATGAAACTTACTATACTGTTTATAAAACTTAATACTGTTTATGAAACTTACTACACTGTTTATGACACTTACTACACTATTTAAGAAACTTAAGGGTACTACACTATTTATGAAACTTAACAGTACAACACTGTTTATGTCACATCCCGGCCCGGGGTGGATCACTTCCCGGGCCCGCTCCACCACCGTAGCACGATATTGTCCGCTTTGGGCTTACCATTCCCTCACGGTTTTGTTTTTGGGAACTCACGAGCAACTTCCCAGTGGGTCACCCATCATGGGATTGATCTAGCCCCCTTCTCGCTTAACTTCGGAGTTCCTACGGAACCCGAAGCCAGTGAGCTTCCAAAAGGTCTCGTGCTAGGTAGGGATGGGAATATACATTTAAGGATCACTCCCCTTGACGATGTGGGATGTCACAATCCAACCCCCTTAGGGGCTCGACGTCCTCGTCGGTACACACGCAACCAGGGTTAGGCTCTGATACCAAATTGTCACATCCCGGCCCGGGGCGGATCACTTCCCGGGCCCGCTCCACCACCGTAGCACGATATTGTCCGCTTTGGGCTTACCATTCCCTCACGGTTTTGTTTTTGGGAACTCACGAGCAACTTCCCAGTGGGTCACCCATCATGGGATTGCTCTAGCCCCCTTCTCGCTTAACTTCGGAGTTTCTACGGAACCCGAAGCCAGTGAGCTCCCAAAAGGCCTCGTGCTAGGTAGGGATGAGAATATACATTTAAGGATCACTCCCCTGGACAATGTGGGATGTCACAGTTTATGAAACTTTCTATACTGTTTATGAAACCTAACGATACTACACTGTTTATGAAACTTAATAGTAGATGCTCGTCCCAGATATTCAAGTTCTTTCATTAGAATGCAATAAGATTAAAAAAACATGATAGAGATTAACGTCCATGCTATTAAATTCATGAATGGCTTATAGCTCAATACCATTACTAGAAAACGGGTGATGAGTCCAACGATGTTGTCAATGATGTTGCCTCACCCTTACCCCCAACCATCCCAACCCACACCTGACTGACTCCCTACCATACCGCCCCAGATATGGTTCAGAATCGAACTGAACCCATTTCAATTTGAAATTTTAATTTTAGAGGAATAAAATATGCTCGGATTATGTCAAAGGGTTATGCAACTGAAGGATTGGTTGAGTGCTCTTTGCACACACCTTTAGTTAAGTTTATTTTGTTTTTTCTTTTTTGTTTTCTTTCTCTTGTTCTTATCATTAAATAAAGTTATGTGATGGTTTTTTGTTAAGTTTATTTTGTTTTTTGTTTTTTGTTTCTTTTCTCTTGTCCGTATCATTAAATAAAGTTATGTGATGGTTTTTTGTTAAAACTCAAAGTTTTGAAGCGTTATATGATGATTTTTTTGTTAAAACTCAAAATTTTGAAGCCCTTTTTATTAGTTTTCTTAATTAAAAAAAAAAGAAAAAAAAAGAGAGGAAGTTTATGATAACAATTGTGTGAGAAATTAAAAATGATTTTTTTTGAAAAACCTCGATGGTACGTGAGAAATTTTATTGATAACGAAAAAAATAAGTTATACATAGTGAGGGAGACATAAATAAGAAGTTAAAACGGATTAGATAAGAGAAGATAGCAAAACATAAAAGTAAGAAAGAAAATCTGAAATGATAAGATTTTCAACATAGAAGGGATAAATAGACCCCAGCATGTTAGAAAAATAATTGTAATATTGAATTCAAAGATATCCAACTAAAAATATCAAATAATAATGGAAGTTTGAACTTCATCAGTGGCTAATCTAAAAAATCCATCGTTTAACAAAAAAAAAAAAAAAAAAAAAAAAAAACTAAAAGTATCTAATAATTTTTCAAGCTCGGGGCTGCTGTGTTATATACCAAAGCATATTGCTACGTAAACTAAAATTTTAAATTAAATAATATGTCAATAATAATAAATAATTACGTTGATCAACATTTAATAAATTATTCAATCATCAACAATAACATTATTTGATTTACAAAATTTGACTTGAAAATTTGATCATTAACCCTGCCGACTTGAAAAATTGATCATTAACCCTGCCCTGTCCCAAAACCTCAATAATTGCGAAGCTCAGTAGTCGCCCATATTTACTGGAAGTCATAACTTATTGTCAGTTCTCGTCATGTGTTTGCTGTTTTCAAAATTGTGGAATAGAAGATTTTTTTTACTGATTTCTGTTCCTTTTTTACGTTAGCTTCTACACAGCAGCACCACTGTCACTTTGCTGCAATAATGTTCTGGAGGTTTATAAATTTTCAATAAGTGGAATGGCTGAGTTCATTGTCAAAGGTAAGAGTAGCATGCGACAAGTGGAATTTGGCTCCAGTGGATCACCGTGCATGCGCGCGCGCACACATATTTTTTCTCTCTCAATCAAAAATAAGCATGCATTCTAAGATATTGTGTTTCTTATCTCGATCTTCCTTGCATTCACTTTTATAATGTTCCTGACATGTGAAATATTATTACAGGGCTCATTACGACATCACAGTGAACCAAATGATGAATATGTGATTCCTCATGGTGATTGGTTTGAAATTGTTTCATCTCCACACTATCTGGCTGAGATAGTAAGCCTCTTGACTCTCTTCACTGCCTGCTTTTAAAGAGAATTCTTTTGTTCGAATAACTTAAAACTCTTTCCGAGTCTTGATGTATATGCTAAATTTCTCTTTTGATAATGATGAAGGTTATATATGCTGGCCTTGTGGTCGCTAGTGGAGGAACAGATCTCACAATCTGGTTACTTTTTGGATTTGTGGTACGATTTTTTTGTGCTGAAAATATACGTACACACATGAGCGTGCGCACACACGCATAGACAGACGTCTTCTAAAGTAAACTTATTTCTCCGTGTGCTTTACTCTCTTATTTAGTGTCTTTCAGGTGTCTAACTTAGTATTGGCAGCAGCGGAAACACATAGGTGGTACCTCCAGAAATTTGAAAGTTATCCCAAGAAACGGCTCGCCATTATTCCATTTGCATACTAAGCGCAAACTTACAAAAGCTAGTGCAAAGGTGACAGAGTTTAAAGCTTTGTGACTGCGCACTATTCGATTCAAATGAACAAGTAAGCAACAAATAGTTATGCAATATGTACTTTGTTACACTTTATTTAATCACTCATTTATTACAAAAACAAAGCCTTTTCCCAGTAACTGAAGTTGGCTATATGAATCCTAAAACATCATTGCACTCGGTTTTATGTAATTTGTTACACTTTCTTTAATCACTCATTTACAACAACAACAACAAAGCCTTTAATCACTCATTAAAAAAAAAAAAAAAAAAAAAAATTACAATGGCATTCATTTTATTATATATTCTCTTTTGCAATGCCCAAAACAAAGGCCGAATAATAAAAGTTTTTGAACTAGCAGATAGACGAGCTTGGGAAAATTATATAAAGCTCAGTTTATTGTAAGTAAGATCCACGATACTTTCCATTTCGCGTCTGTTTAACACCCTTTGAAGAAGTTGCAGAAGCAGCAATTCGGAGGATTTTGAATTCCACGCTTATGCGTACACATCTATGCCCCAAGTCTTGGAAGGTAGACTGGCACGACATTTCCTGTCTATACTGTTTATGACCTCCATGTCTTCATGACTCAGCTGGAATTCAAAAACCTCCAAATTCTCTTTCAATCTCTGAATTTGCGATGACTTTGGAATCACTGCTGTTTTCCTTTGAATTCCCCACCTCAGACAGATTTGTGCCACACTCTTTCCGTACTTCTTAGCCACATCCTGAAAATGAAACACTCAAGCGAGCATTATGGTCTAGATGTATCTCTCAAGAATGACATATTCGATATCTAATTTCTATGGTTGGCTCATTGTTTTAGAAAACAGAGATTGTTATATCGTAATTACGACATTTGAATGGTGCATGTGTAAAACAGAGAATACTTTACATTGAGAACTGGATCATCCAAAGGTGAAATTGAACCAAACATATCCTTGTTGGCCGCAGCACCACCGAGAGGGGTGTGAGCTGTGGGAAGAACACCGTGTTTCAAGCAGAATTTGACGAGAGAGTCACGCTGGAAGTAGGGGTGAGTTTCAAATTGGCTCACTGCAGGCTTTATTTTGGAGTAAGCCAAGCAATCTCTGGTTAGAAAGAGGTCGTAGTTGCTGCAAAAACGAAGCCAATTAAAATTTGGTGTAGCGACATTCACCGGTCTAATCGAGTTCGGATACGGAGATGAAGGTGTAGCATAAATGCTTATGGGATGTACCTGAGACCAATGCTACGAACTAAGCCCAAGGAGACAGTCTTTTCCATGCCCTCCCAGGTTTGTTGAAGGGAAATTGTTACATCTAGGTCCAGCACCTTGTCCTTGCCCAAAAGACTGGCAGTTTGACCAATGGCTGTGACCATACAGCAAGTAAAATAAATACCAATTCATTGCTGCAGCGTTGAGTGATACAATAATCTGGATGAGGATCTTTTTTTCAGATCCTCACATCTTATCCGTTCATTGTATATCGTGCGATCAACTATCGTAGGCACTGTTTGTGCTTAATTTGAAGTGAAAAAAATTCAAAATGATTTATGACCACACAATGTATAATAAACGGATTTGATGTGAGGATCTCACAAAGAAGATCAGCATGGCATCGAATCCCAATAATCTAACCTAAAAGAGAGAGAGACGGGGGAGGTACCATTATGCCTCGTGGGCAATGGGTAGTGAACTAGGTAGAGATCCAGATAACCTAGCTGAAGCTTCTTGAGGCTGTTTTTACAGGCCTCAACCACATACCCATGGTCCGAATTCCAAATCTGCAATATAATTATAACAACAAATTATATGTCATTGTCTTGAAAGAATGTGAGATAAACACTAATACTTTGCCACTAGCGTTACAGTTTAGATATATTCATATTCGTTTGGGAGTAAGAGATTTTTTATTTGACTCTCATAGATGAAGGCTTCAATACTTAGTTACAACGAATCCATTTTACGGCTTAGCCTAAATCTCTACCAGATTATTATTTTATAAAAGCAGTTCAAAACCAAAGAAGTAAATTACTTGAACATACCTTGGTGCTAATGAAAAGTTCTTCCCTCTTGACAAGTCCAGTCTTAAATGCTTCTGCAAATGCTTCCCCAGCGTCTACTTCACTCTTGTAATGAGCTGCAACGTCAAATAGTTTACCATTATTAACCATAAAATAGTGACACATCTAGATTTAAATTGTTTAAATTTACAATATGAAGACCATTTTTTTTTTTACTTTGTATTCCACAAATAAGTTTTTACAAGTGATGGATTGCTCATTATGTTTAAGACCGTCCTCACAAATTACAGCATTCATACGATGTTTTCATTATTATTTTGTTATTGTTATTATTATTATTATTATTATTATTATTATTATTATTATTATTATTATTATTATTATTATTATTATTATTATTATTCCCTTTCCCAAGGGGAGAAGCAAATATGGGATTGGTCGAAAAACATAAGAAGCGAAGGTCTGCGACTCATTTGTCTTCTCCACTTTTATACACATACATTTATAATAGTCTAACTCAGTGCCTTAACCAATCTGCCAATTCAGGCCAGGGGAGGTGCACTTATCCGCGTCCTAAAAGACAAACTGCCATTTTTGGAATAAACCAAAATACCATTTTCAGCCTAAACAAATAAAATATAAAACATTCATTTAGTACAATTGATAGTAAACAAATATGTTACGAAGTGGATCATACAGTATGAATGTTAAAATTTATGTCTGCGAATCATAACCACTTATATATATATATATATATATATATATATATATATATATATATATATAATGTAACTAAGCGATTATAAAAGTAACAAACGGGTTTCCCATGGTTTTGGACAAAGGCTTCCTATGGTTTGAGTCGTTTACATATATTACATCCATTTTGCCTTTTGCTAGTCTCACGTGTAACCAAAAAAGTTATGTTCAGATTGCATCACCGCCGCCTTTATGGCTTTTCTTGTTCATAAAAAAAACTTACGCATGATTGCATGTGATTCCTTTTAGCAAATTATTAATGTTTGCCAACACTCGTGGCAAAAATAGTCAACCGTTTGATAACTTAGCTAGTTATTCATATGGAAACTTTAAAAACGTCTCAAACCTTAGCGCTGTATGCAGACATAAAACAAGGATTTTATAATATGACAGCTATGAGTAAGAATATCGGTTAATACTAGCAAGGGAGCTTTGTGTCCAAGAGTCAAGAACACTCGCCCATGCACGTCAAGTCCGATATCCGATTCTCCCTCCTCTAGTAAGTATTTGATTGAATTAATAAAAATACTACGAAGTATTGTAAAATATGCATGGATTAATGTAAAACAGGGTGAGGTGAGTGATGGAGGGTATACCAGCACAGTCAAAATGGCGATAGCCAAGCTTAATAGCATTTAAGATGACGTCTTTGAGCTCGTTATTCTCCAGACGCCAAAGGCCGAGGCCGATGACCGGCATCTCGTAGCCACTGCTGAGTGTAACGGTGGACATGCTTTCTGACTCTCCAAACTCTCTCAGAGACTTCTGCAGCGTGTTTCCGTTTCTCTCTCGCCTTTGTGTTTGAGTTTGAACTATGACACTAGGTTGGTGCCGCTCATGCCTTTATATAGCTGCATCGGCGTGAAATAAAGAATACTGGGGAAGATTAAAAAAGGAAAGAAATAACTTTACGGCTCTTGGGAAAGTAGTGATCGGCTCCATGGACAATAATGGAGTGAATAGTGCTTTTTTAAATTTTAGTCATGATGCGACGCCCCGTATTATGGTGCGGTGATCTGGTAGGTATGTCTAGTGACACTTTTATATTCTATAATTAGACCAACTCCGACTTTTTAAGTAAGTCTCGAAATTTGCCTTCTATTTCTCCGTCGTTTCATTCCAACCTTTAGACTAAGACCTGATTTGGTACTGAAGTAATTCTGAAAAAAATTGGTATAAAAAAAAACTAGGAGCTGTTTTTGTGTTTGGTAAACATTCAACTTCAGCTTTTTTTCACAGTTTTGGGTGAAAAAAAGCCAAAAACAAGAAGCTGCAAAACCTAGCTTTGAAAAATCGATTTTTTTTCACTTATGTTTTACATAAAAGTTTACCAAACACTATAATGTTGTTTTTTTTTCTTTCAAAAGCACTTTTACAAAAAATTTTACCAAACACTCTGCTGCTTTATTTCACAGCCGCTTATTCTCACATCACAGCAGAATCAATTTTTTTTCAAAACACAACAATATCAAACCAGCCCTAAATTGGTGGGGCGGCAATTGCCCAAAATCACTCGCGCCCAAAGGATGAACATGCTGCAACATTAAAGATTGCTGCAAAGTGCAGCCCCACCCATGACAAGTGTTGGCAATGGAAAGTGAGCCCAATGGGCCGTTGGTTCTCCAACGGTCCACATTTAATTTAGGTGATATTTTTGTATTATATTTTATAAATGTAGTGAATTCAACAATCGACATTAAATATAATTAAATTTAACGGTGAAAAAAAAAAGATCTAACAGTCAAAATTTAAATCTAACTGCTAAAATAATTTAAAATTATTATTTAACTCAAAATTCACTAAAAAACTCTATAAATACCTATGTATTTGTTCAAACATCCAGACAAAATTCATTTTTCTCTTACATTTCTTCCAATTTTCTTTCTACCATCTTCCAAAACCATGTGTTTGTTCATGTGTTTTGTGTTTATACATCTCTATCATGTGTTTCTTATTCTTCTATATTGTTTCATGAGTTTCATGTGTCGATTTAGTGATTTTTCAATGTGTATCGGAATTTAAATATTTTTAGGTTAAAATGTTCGTAAAATTAATTTATGATAGTCCACATATATATATATATATATATATTTTTTTTTTTTTAAGTTATTTTTTGAAAAAAAATTAGCTTAAATTCATCCTTTAATAATCTGGGGGGTAAAAATTTAACCCAAAATGGTTGAGGCAGAAAACTTGTTTTTGGGTTAAAACCTAAATTTCATGGGCTAAAAATTTTAGGTTTTAACCCAAGGGTTGAATGAAATTTTGTGAGATTTTGAGGTGCTAATAACTAGGTAAACAAAATTACGCACGAACATAATCGCAATTATGCATGAACATTTTTATACTGTGTTAACACATAAGTTGTACGCACGTAATTGAGTATAAGTGATAGTAGGAAACAAGCGTCTCAATGCCGCCCTCCTCCATATCACCACACCCATTGATGGATTAATTCGTACTACGCCGCATAGAGACATGAGACATGACAAAAGTTCTAATCTGCGATTCATTCCGCCCACACAAATACTAATCCCCAAACCATACGTCTCTCACGCTAGCTAGCAGAATTGCAGACATGAGGGGATTTGGGTATACACATGTATCAGGTGAAAATCCAGCATATTAGATCATCCTCTTGTTTGAGAGATTTTTCAGTGTGATCGGTACACGGAGTATTACACTATGTATTACTATACAAATAGTGAGATATATTTGTTAAAATGTCAATAACTTAAAAAGTAAAATTTCTTACTACTTATATAAAAACATAAAATCTATCACTCATGTTTCGATCACAATGAAAAATTTCTTTGTTTGTTTGCCCGTCTTCCTAGTTGCATGCAACATTACACCGCTAGTCACAATTATATATATAGTAATAAGTCTGCAAGAAAACTCCCACATAGTCCAAAGTTTTGCCAACCTGTTATAATTTATCCTTTCCTCTCTGATTTTGATTGGCATCTTGTCTTTTAACCATCCATTTACGTCATTTGTACGTCGCGTGCTCTTAGTGGCTTAGGATTTGGAAAAAATTTTAGTTGTGACATGAATACAAGTAGTACACTATGTGTTTTAATAGAAATTGTGAGAAATTTTATTTTTTAAGTTATTAACTTTTTACCATACATATCTCATCTCATCATTTATTTAATGACAAATAATGTATCATCCCGTATACCGATCACACTAAAAAATCTCTCCAAGAATTTCCCTAGTAGGGCCATCGTCAAACAATTAGCGGTCATGTGCACTGGTCAATTGATAGAGAAGGCACATGCATGTGAAATATTCCAACCGCGCAACAACGACATTAATTACCTTCGTGACGGGTGGAAAAACAAGAAAATCTTTGCAAGTAGGAGGAGGAAAGCTTACCTGTTTCATTGGTCTGAAAAGCAAAATAAAAGTTATCAAATTTTCTGTTAAAGTGAGAATCAGATTAAATACTCAGATGAGTTTAGATAATCTTAGTGAGTGCCTAGGCGGGCTAGTTCAACGTCTTTATAGGTCTAGATACATTTTTTTAATTTTCAAACATCTATAAATTAATTGAAACGGTAGTCATTAGTCTAACGGCTAGGCGGCGTTAGGCGAAAGAATTTTTGAATAGTGGTAATTTAACAAGAACAGAACACAATATGAACTGCTAAAACGATTACCGACATGGTGAACCATTAACACAAATGTATTCGAGTGCGATTATTTCCATTTCTTAACATAGTGTACGAGGTAATCACTGAATAATTTATAGGTCTATGAGGTAATCATTGAATAATTCATAGGTCTATGAGCTAATCATTGAACAATTTTTATATTGGGGACTCAGACCAACTTTAACTTTTGGATCCAAACTAAATATTTAGGTTTATTGGAAGGCAGAATTTAGGTATGTGAACAGTGAATTTCATCCAACTCTCAAGACCTGATTAAAATGTATTCATTGTTATGGAATGGTTTTAACCCTTTTCTTTTGGTAAAGATTTTTTTGTAATTTTGAGTTATGTTATCTTAATTTAATTGTCCGAGTGTTTTAACCTAAAAAAAAAAAAAAATTAAATTCCAACAAATGAATGAACAAACTAATTTTATGCAGATGAATGATCAAAGTATGAGTATCTATAGTTTGGAATAATTTTTTTAAAGTGGATATGTTTTAGAAAATTTATTTTATTATTTTGCCCGTTTGGTTGAAATTATGAGTATCTATAGTTTGGAATAATTTTTTTAAAGTGGATATGTTTTAGAAAATTTATTTTATTAACTTTCAGGTTCGGTTTAAATTTCAACCATTGGATTTGAAAGAAAAAATATGAATTATTAGATCAAAATCAAAAGATCATCCAAAATAAATTTTAATCTGGACCGTTGATCAAACTTCAAGGCTCAATTTTATCCAAATGATAATGATGGACAGATGGGATCCCCTGCCACGTGGGGCCCAGTTGTCGACCACTAACCAAAATCATCCTCTATTTTGTGGCGGCCCAACATTTCGGCTAGGCAATAGAAACCAGAATTTGGGTTTTCGTTTGCGTCAAAAGTCAATTTTTTTTATTGGGTGATATTTTTGGGTTTAAATCTAAATATTTGGGTTTTGGATTTGGGTCTTACCCTTGGTGTTGGTCTAACACGAATATGACCAAAGTTGGTTTGTTTGGAAAATCTTACATGCAACAAAGCATGTGAGTGCCATTTCTTTTAATATATATGAGGTATCCCACCATATATTGATGACAAATTAGTTTTCATGCCTATGCAGTTCGTACCACATGAGTCGACATCGCATTTTTGGCCTCCAAGTCAAACAAGACACCAAAGCAGAGTCAATGGCCCAAAAAATGCATTCGTAAGAGTTCAAACTCGAACTAAGCGTTTCAAAACTACGATTGCTTTTTCCTACACCAATCCCCTGGATTTAGTTGGGTGAATGCATTTAAAATTGGAGTATGATAACAATAGATTGCAAAACATGGTGACAGAAAGAAATGCTCGCATTTGTGGTTGCAGTCATGCAGGGAGGATACCTAGGTGCTTGTGTTTTTCTAATTTTTCAATTTCCCCCATTTTTGTACAACATGTTTGAAGGATTTTTTAAAGAGAACGGGTCACGAGTTAGAGAGAGAGAGGATAGAGCAGGTCGGGGGCCAAACTATAAAACATGAGATATGTGTTGAAATATCCCATATTGATTGTATCTTTAAGAAAAGAAAAGTTTAAATATTCTAACCCTACTCCAACTAATCGAGGCCTTTTGTGATAAAACCTCACACCTGACGGATTGTGCAGGTGGTAATTACTAAGTTGGGGACAATATCGGTGTTGTTGAAAGTGGGTTTTCGACCGTCTCTCTGGTAATTCTACATGGTATCAAAGTCAGGGATTGGGCCTGAACTAAATTGACACGTGATGGGTGGGGCCCCTTGGTGTAGCACGAACATGGTGAATCTCTTGGCCCTGCGTGTAAGGTGAGTCCCCTTGGCTAGTTGTTTCCGTGTGGATATTTCACGATTGACCCACTAATTAGGTTCCACGTGATGAGGCGTGTTGAAATATCTCATATTGACCGTATGTTAGAAAAACATAAAAGTAAGAAAGAAAATCTAAAATGATAAGATTTTCAACATAGAAGGAATAAAAAAGCCCCAGTATGTTAGAAAAATAATTGTAATATTGAATTCAAAGATATCCAACTATAAATATCCTATAATAACGGGAGTTCGAACTTTGTCGGTGGTTAATCTAAAAAATCCATCGTTTGACACTGCTGTGTTATATGCCAAAGCATAACGCTTTGTAAACTAAATTTTCAAATTAAATAATGTGTCAATGATAATAAATAATTACGTTGATCAACACTTAATAAATTATTCATTCATCAACGATTACATTATTTATATTATTTGGTTTACAAAATTTAATCTGAAAATTTGATCATTAACCATGCCGACATGAAAATTTGATCATTAACCCTGCCGACTTGAAATTTTGATCATTAACCCTGCCGACTTGAAAATTTGATCATTAACCCTGTGTCCCAAAACCTCACGTCACGCCTGGTATTAGTATCTCCTCTTGAACTTGGCGACTCCTGTCCACTTCCCCGTAAATCGTGATTGCATTCAGTTCTTCAATAAAATGTCTTGATTTTCTTTGTACATTTTTTCATTTCCTTTTTTTAATGTGCATTTTATCTGCAAAAATGGCGCAGACTTTTAAGAGACCCAGTTGAGAAAGTGCTTAAATTTCACAGTTTCCAGCCTTTCCCAAATCATTAAGCTCTTTTCTGACTTGGGTATTCGCTCTAATGGAGGTGGGTGTTGTTGGGTTGCTTAGAACAGCATGGGTTGCAGCGACTATGCCCATACTCGTAGCCGCCGTACCTTGTTCTTGGCTGACCTCGTTTCATGGAGCTGTTCTGGGGTTTGCCAAGAGAGGGAAGATCATGCAGTCGTCATCTCAGGTAAAGG
This sequence comes from Pyrus communis, assembly GCF_963583255.1. Taxonomy (NCBI): domain Eukaryota; kingdom Viridiplantae; phylum Streptophyta; class Magnoliopsida; order Rosales; family Rosaceae; genus Pyrus; species Pyrus communis. Next base: position 28,852,695 of record NC_084804.1, read on the forward strand.
ATTTGATGGTCTATTTTGGGTTATGGTCTGTTTGGTTGGTGAGAAAGTTGAAGAAATTGGGAAACACGGTATAACTGTTCAATTGTCATGGGCGATATTGAGAGTGAGGGTAATCATATTCGGGATTGAATGTTCTTAACCAACCGACCTACAAGTCCTTATGAATTCTTCTTTTATTTTTCTGTACGCTACATGATGAATTTTTATTTTTATTTTTGTACTTTTTCTAATTGTAGAAGTTCACAGTTCCTCAAAAGTTGTTCTGCCATTTTTATGTGGTGGCTGTAGCGTGGACAACGCTATTGCTCGTTGCAACTTCGATGTATGCGTATAAAACGGTACCATTGGTTTCAGAATCGTTGCTTTACCCTTCAATCGCCAGCCACTTCACTGGAGGTTCACATATCTTTTCATGGGACAAGGTTCATTCGGTTCCTGTCAGTTACAGATATAGCATTTGGCGTTCGGTCTTTCTGCTTTTATTGATGGAGGTTCAAGTCTTGAGGCGCCTCTTTGAGACAATATATGTGTTCAACTATAGCTCCTCCGCTCGGATGCACATTTTCGGATATCTGACTGGCCTCTTGTAAGTTTTTCACAAACCCCTTCATTGTAAAGATATTGGTTTTGTGCATATGCATTTAAATACATATGTAAAGATATTGTTTTTGTGCACATTTTTTACTGATTTCTGTTCCTTTTTGACGTTAGCTTCTACACAGCAGCACCACTGTCACTTTGCTGCAATAATGTTCTGGAGGTTTATAAATTTTCAATAAGTGGAGTGGCTGAGTTCATTGTCAAGGGCAAGAGTAGAATGCGAGAAGTGGAATTTGATTGGTTACAATTTGTGAACTCTCTTTTGAAGCTTGGTTGGCTCCAGTGGATTGGTGCAGCTATATTTTTTTGGGGTTGGATCCATCAGCGCCGATGTCACGCAATTCTTGTATGTCTCATTGTGTGTCACCGTGCATGCGCGCGCACATACACACTCGCTCTCTCTCAGTTAAATAAGCATGCATTCTAAGACATATATACTAATTTCATTTCATACAGCTGAATTAGGGAATGCGGATATTGTGTTTCTTATCTCGATCGTCCTTGCATTCACTTTTATAATGTTCCTGACATGTGAAATATTATTACAGGGCTCATTACGAGATCACAGTGAACCAAATGATGAATATGTGATTCCTCATGGTGATTGGTTTGAAATTGTTTCATCTCCACACTATCTGGCTGAGATAGTAAGTCTCTTGACTCTCCTCACTGCATGCTTAAAGAGAATTCTTTTGTCTCGAATCACTTAAAACTCTTTCCGAGTCTTGATGTATATGCTAAATTTCTCTTTTGATAATGATGAAGGTTATATATGCTGGCCTTGTGGTCGCTAGTGGAGGAACAGATCTCACAATCTGGTTACTTTTTGGATTTGCGGTATGATTTTTTTTGTGCTGAAAATATACGTACATACACATGCACACATGAGTGTGCGCACACACGCATAGACAGACGTCTTCTAAAGTAAACTTATTTCTCCGTGTGCTTTACTCTCTTATTTGGTGTCTTTCAGGTGTCCAACTTAGTATTGGCAGCAGCGGAAACACATAGGTGGTACCTCCAGAAATTTGAAAGTTATCCCAAGAAACGGCTCGCCATTATTCCATTTGTATACTAAGCGCAAACTTACAAAAGCTAGTGCAAAGGTGATTTGAGTGTAAAGCTTTGTGACTCCGCACTATTCGATTCAAATGAACAAGTAAGCAACAAAATAGTGATGCAATATGTAATTTGTTACAATTTATTTTATCACACATTTATTAATACAAAAGAAAATTACAATGGCATTCATTTTATTATATATTCTAATTTGCAATGCCCAATACAAAGGCTGAATACTGAAGTTTTTGAACTAGCAGATAGACGAGCTTGGGAAAATTATATAAAGCTAAGTTTATTGTAACTAAGATTCACGATACTTTCCATTTCGCTTCTGTTTAACACCCTTTGAAGAAGTTGCAGGAGCAGCAAGTCGGCGGATTTTGAATTCCATGCTTATGCGTACACATCTAAGCCCCAAGTCTTGGAAGGTAGACTGGTACGACATTTCCTGTCTATACTGTTTATGACCTCCATGTCTTCATGACTCAGCTGGAATTCAAGAACCTCCAAATTCTCTTTCATTCTCTGAATTTTTGATGACTTTGGAATCACTGCTGTTTTCCTTTGAATTCCCCACCTCAGACAGATTTGTGCCACACTCTTTCCGTACTTCTTAGCCACATCCTGAAAATGAGACACTCAAGTGAGCATTACGGTCTAGATGTATTTCTCTCATGAATGACAAGTTCGATATCTAATTTCTATGGTTGGCTTATTGTTTTAGAAAACAGAGATTGTTATATCGTAATTACGACATTTGAATGGTGCATGTATAAAACAGAGAATACTTTACATTGAGATCTGGATCATCCAAAGGTGAAATTGAACCAAACATATCCTTGTTGGCCGCAGCACCTCCGAGAGGGGTGTGAGCTGTGGGAAGAACACCGTGTTTCAAGCAGAATTTGACAAGAGAGTTGCGCTGGAAGTAGGGGTGAGTTTCAAATTGGCTCACTGCAGGCTTTATTTTGGAGTAAGCCAAGCAATCTCTGGTTAGAAAGAGGTCGTAGTTGCTGCAAAAACGAAGCCAATTACAATTTGGTTTAGCGACGTTCACCGGTCTAATCGAGTTCGGATACGGAGATGAAGGTGTAGTGCTTATGGGATGTACCTGAGACCAATGCTACGAACTAAGCCCAAAGAGACGGTCCTTTCCATGCCCTCCCATGTTTGTTGAAGGGGAATTGTTACATCTATGTCCAGCACCTTGTCCTTGCCCAAAAGACTGGCAGTTTGACCAATGGCTGTGACCATACAGCAAGTAAAATAAATACCAATTCATTGTAAATTAACTACTTATAATTTTGTAACGTCACAGCGTTGAGTGATACAATAATCAGGATAAGGATCTTTTTCCGGATTCTCACGTTTTATCCGTTTATTGTACATTGTGCGATCAACTTTCGTAGGTATTGTTTGTATTTAATTTGAAATGAAAAAATTCAAAATTATTTATGATCACACAATGTACGATAAACATATAGGATACCTCACAAAGAGGATGTGAATGGCATCCAATCCCAATTAACCAACCTAAAAGAGAGAGACAGTGGGGAGGTACCATTATGCCTCGTGGGCAATGGGTAGTGAACTAGGTAGAGATCCAGATAATCTAGCCGAAGTTTCTTGAGGCTGTTTTTACAGGCCTCAACCACATACCCATGGTCTGAATTCCAAATCTGCAATATAATTGTAGCAACAACAAATTATACGCCACTTTCTTGAGAGAACGTGAGATAAACACTAATACTTCACCACTAGCGTTACAATTTAGATATATTCATGTTTGTTTGTGAGTAAGAGGTTTTAGATTTAATTCTCATAGATGAAGACTTCAATACTTAGTTATAACGGGTTCATTTTACGGCTTAGCCTAAATCTCCACCATATTATTATTTTATAAAAGTAGTTCCAAACCAAATAAGTAAATGCTCGTTTGGATGTGCTTTTAAAATGATTGAAAGCGCTTTTAGAGAAAATGTTTTTGGATTCCAAAAGCCGTTAAAGTGCTTTCTGCAAAAAAATCAGTTATGTGCTTCTTCCAGGAAGCCGCTTAAATGTTTTTCTAGAATTTACTTGCATCTTTACTAAAGATTGGTTCTAAAAACATTTTCACCAAAAACGCTTTCAGTCATTTTAAAAGCATATTCAAGCAAACTCTAAATTACTTAGATCAGACCTTGGTGGTAATGAAAAGTTCTTCCCTCTTGACAAGTCCAGTCTTAAATGCTTCTGCAAGTGCTTCCCCAACGTCTGCTTCAGTCTTGTAATGAGCTGCAACGTCAAATAGTTTACCATTATTATCCATAAAATAGTGACACATCTAGATTTAAATTTACAACATAAAGACCAATTGTTTTTTTACTTTATATTCCACAAATAAGTTTTTGCAAGTGGTGAATTGCTCGTTATGCTTAAGACCATCCTCTCAAATTACAGTTAGTGTCCTCTTAAATTATAATGTTCGTATGATATCATCATCATCATCATTATTATTAGGGTATTGTTATTGGTATTCCAAAATTCTCATTTTACACTCCAAACTTTCTATATTTGAAAAGAAAAATACATTTGTGAGAAGTGTAGAATAAGATTTTTGGAGTGCTAATAACACTTCTCTTATTATTATTATTATTATTATTATTATTATTATTAGGAAATTGTTATTGGCACTCCAAAAATCTCATTCTACACTCCAAACTTTCTATATTTGGAAAGAAAAATACAATTGTGAGGAGTGTAGAATAAGATTTTTAAAGTGTCAATAACATTTCCTTATTATTATTATTATTATTATTATTATTATTATTATTATTATTATTATTATTATTATTATTCCCTTTCCCAAGGGAGAAACAAACATGGGATTGGTCGAAAAATATTGGAAGCGAAGGTCTGGGACTCATTTGTCTTCTCCACTTTTATACACATGCATTTATAATAGTCTAACTCAGTGCCTTAACCTAATCTGCCAATTGTGACCATGGGAGGTGCACTTATCCGCGTCCTAAAAGACAAACTGCCATTTTTGGAATAAACCAAAATACCATTTTCGGCCTAAACAAATAAAACATAAAATACTCATTTATTACAATACATAGTAAACAAATATGTTATGAAATGGACCCTATAATATAAATATCAAAATTTATGTCACCGAATCATAACCCCATATATATATATATATATGTGTGTATATGTGTGTGTGTGTATATATATATATATATATGTGTGTGTGTGTATATATATATATATGTGTGTGTGTGTGTGTGTGTGTGTGTGTATTAGTGTAACCAATAAAAGTACCAAACGGGTTTCCCATGGTTTCGGACAAAGGCTTCCCATGGTTTGAGTCGTTTACATACATTACATCCATTTTTCCTTTTGCTAGTCTCACGTGTAACCAAAAAAGTTATGTTCAGATTGCATCACCGCCGCCGCCTTTATGGCTTGTGCACTTTTCTTGTTCATAAAAAAAAACTTACGCATGATGCATGTGATTCCTTTTAGCAAATTATTAATAGTTTGCCAGCACTTAGTGGCAAAAATAGTCAACCGCTTAATAACTTTGTGTCCAATAGTCAGGAACATCCGCCCATTCACATCAAGTCCGATATTCGATTCTTCCTTCTCTAGCCAGTATTTGATTGAATTCATAAAAATACTATGAATTATTTAGAACGAAGTAAACCAAAATTAATGTAAAATATGCATGGATTAATGTAAAACAGGATCAGGTGTGATGGAGGAGGGTATACCAGCACAGTCAAAATGGCGATAGCCAAGCTTAATAGCATTTAAGATGGTGTCTTTGAGCTCGTTCTTCTCCAGACGCCAGAGGCCGAGGCCGATGACCGGCATCTCGTAGCCACTGCTGAGTGTAACGGTGGGCATGTTTTCTAACTCTCCAAACTCTCTCAGAGACATCTGCAGGCTGTTTCTGTTTCTCTCTCGCCTTTGTGTTTGATACTAGGTTGGTGCCGCTCATGCCTTTATATAGCTGCATGGGCGTGAAATAAGGATACTGGGGAAGATTAGAAAAGAAAAGAAATAACTTTACGGCTCTTGGAAAAGTAGTGATTGGCTCCACACACAATAATGCAATGAATAGTGCTTTTTTAAATTTTAGTCATGATGCGACGCCCCGTATTATGTGTCCGGTGACGTCGCGGTATCTGGTAGGTTCTGTCTAGTGACACTTATATTTTCTATAGTTACAGGAGTATCCAATTAGTACAGTCTACAATAGTAATATTCGTTGTATAATAAAGAAAAGTATCCAAATAGAATTTTTTACGTGATTTAATTCAAGTTTTTTTTACAAATTTAGTGGTATTCAATTTGATTTTTAAAATTATTTATAAAATAAATTGTTATTGGCATTACGTAAATCTCATTTTGCAGTCCAAACTTTTGATAACTAAAAAGAAAATTGTAACGGTTCCCCTTATAAAAATCCATTAAAATCTGGATGCATTCAATGATTTTTTTAAAGGATTTTAAATTGTGATTTATTGAAAGATTACAAAAATATGGATGTATTTAATCAGAATTTTAATTGAAGTTTTAAAGTTCAGTTCATTTAATTAGGATTATGGGAGATTTTTTTTTTTTTTTTGACAAATTCAAGGGTATTCATTTAGAATCTTAGGAGAGTTTATAAAATTTTACTGAATTCGAATATATTCAATTATGATTTGAAATGAGTTTTTAAAATTTCTTGTTCAGTCACTAGCATTTGATTTCAAAGAATTTCAAAAAGTAGGAATTTAGGTGAATTTGGAGAGATTTGATATAGTATTTTAAGCATCCAACAAATCCAGCCCCAAGTGCGTAGAAATCAATTAAAACTCTGAGCTCGTTGTCTTAGTCACTAGGTAAACAATTATTCATCGTCATTCACTAGTTAAACAAAATTAAAAGCATGCATATAAAATCTCCTCCCTTCACGAGCCATGACTTTCTGTTAAAGCTCCATCAAAATTTTGTGGGTTATAACCCTTCAAAATCTCTACTCAATACACCCCTTAGTTTTCGTTTGTTTAATTAGAAGTAAAGAAGAAATCCGTATGAAAATTAATAAAGAGGAAGAGAATGCGAAATCAAAGTTTGATAGTTAACACTATTTCGAATTGCCTCTAAATTATTGTTTTAGTTTTCACTCTAGGTATCATTGTTTTTTTTTTTTTTTTTTTCTTGCTGATCACCCGTCATTCCACACGTTGTTTTGTCCCTCACCCATCCCTTTCTCATTACCTCATCAGCAAATAAGATGGATAAGGCAGAAAGAAAGATAAGGTAAGTGATAATGCTTATTAATCTCAATTTTGTTAGAAGGCTAGCTCTTTGGGTTAACTTCTTTTATGAAGTAACTCTTTAATTTTTGTATACAATCTTGTATTTTGTATCTCTCATCGTATACAAGTCATACGATGAGAGATATAACACATAATTGTATACATATACTATATACATATGTTGTAATTATGTATAAACCTTTTATATTGTGAAGTCATGAAATGAAAGAAAACAACACATAATCACAATTACGCACAAACATTTTTATATTATGTTAACACGTAAGTTGTACGCACGTAACTCATAAGTGACTGTAGGAAAAAAGCGTCTCAATGCCGCCCTCCTCCATATCAACACCACACCCATCGATGGATTGATTCATATTGCGCCACACAGAGATGTGAGACAGGACAAAGGGTTTTAAGCTTCAATTCATTCCGCCCACACAAAAACTAATCCTTCAACCATAAAAGCCAATTACAATTGAGCCACCCCCCTTTAAATATTGTCCATACGTCTCTCACGCTAGCTAGCAGAATTGCAGACGTAAGGGGATTGGGGTATACAGGTGTCAGGTGAAAATCCAGCTGACCAGATCATCCTCTTGTTGCTCGTTACTTGTTTGCCCTTCTTCCTATTTGTATGCAACATTACACCACTACTCACAATTATATATAATAATAAGTCTGCAAGAAAACTCCCAATAATGCTGGCTATAATTAGCCCAAGTTTTGACAACCTTTCATAATTTATCCTTTCCTCTCTGATTTTGATTGGCATCTTGTCCTCTTTTAACTATCCATTTAGGCCATTTGCACGTCGCGTTCTCTTAGTGGCCCAGGATTTGCCCTAGTAGGGCCATCGTCAAACAATCAGCCTATCACTGGCATGGGCGTCTCTTTTTTTTTTTTTTTTTTTTTGTTTTTTTGGAAACGGCATGCTCTTTGTCACTGGTCAATTGATAGAGAAAGCACAGTCATGTGAAATATTCTAATTGAGCAACAACGACACTAATTACCTTCATGAATGGGGGGAAAAACAAGAAAATCTTTGAAAGTAGGAGGAGGAAAGCTTACCCGTTTCATTGGTCTGAAAGGCCTCTACTATTACAGAGCGACAATATCTACCGGTGAAATTTTATCTACATCTTTTGAGGTTTAGATGTATTCAGCGTGGAATCCACAAGTTTCAAGAATATGCTCAACATTATTCTCAATCGTATTAGGAAGATCAGTGGAAACTTTTAACACGACTCAAGGTCGACAAAAGCTAGCTATGTTAGAGTAAATGTAGAAAAATAGAGAATAATCTGAAGGATGACTTTGAGGTACGACTTGAATCGTTTTCTTAAAGTGTTATTTGCCCCCACTCGAATGAGTTTGCTAAAAGGTTCTTGACAAATCACTTCTAGGATACAAAAAGTATGGAATATTCGATTAGCAAAACCGAATTGTATTCCCTTATAAATAACTAAAAAGAAATTGTATGAATGTGAAAGATAGAAAAGAGCAAAGCAATTGTGTAGACAATAAATTTCTAAATGAAATTCTCTTCTACTAATGTTACCAATATATATAGAAAGAGATTTACACCCGTTAGACACATCCTTTGGTTTGAGTATGCCTTTTCACCATGGGATACAACTCATTGCAGCAGTATGTCCAATGGACATATCTGATACAAAACACCAATTACCCAAAGGTCATATACGTTGTAAAGCATGCGGTCAGATGCCCAACCAATGGGTATCTCTGTTGGACAAGGATTGTCTGCCTTCCCACTTCCGGTGCCCTCCTGTGCCTTCCTGTTTTGTGTGGTCACGGTTAAGCCTCGTTAACATTATATATTGTTTTTTTAATAGAGATAATAAGATAAAAATGAATAGTAATATAAAATGTTGACGTGGCTTAACCGTGACCACACAAACAGGAGGGCACAGAAAGGCATCGAAAGTGGGAGGGCAGACAATCCTTGTCCATCTTTGTTAGCAACAATGAAAAGCTGCAATGCTTCAAATTGAAGAGATATGATTGTCGAGTCAATAACCCAACTTTCCGTAAAAGAACCGCATATATATATATAAATATTCAACAATCCTTCCCTATTTTAAGAATACGTAGAAAATAATATTACAACAATTCTCTCTTTACAATTATCACAAGCATACCGATATAATTATGCATACAATAAAGGTATCTTTTGAACTAAACCTTTAATTACTGTAAGTAATTCAAAGTTATAACGAATGCGATGGTGACCTAAGTTTAAACCAACTATTCTTATGTTAAAACCAGAATCACTACAGATATGACTATGTCTTATTTCTTTAAAGAATTTTTTGAACTAATTAAGCACTATTATGGCATTGTGCTTCATCTTGGTTTCATGAATATTTACAAGAGAAAACTCAACCCTTGGTAGAAGCAGCACCACTTCTTATGTTCATATAGGTGATGTTCATTCTCATGTCTCTGCTACTATAGACATAACTACAAATAACCTCATTAAGAGATAAAACTCATCCTCCTAAACGTAGTAGTCTTGCATTAATCATCATGGAATGAGCTATATAATAATTTTCAGTGCTTTTACAGACACTTATCAATAATTTGTTATTACCCATTAAACTTTTAAACTAGTGATGTTCTAGACAAAGTCGGGTTACCATTATTAGTGGCTAATTTTCAGTAAAGGGTTTTAGCCCCATTCCACTAGATGTACTAACTACCAAAGCTCTTGAAAGTGCTTTTGTTAACGGATCCGCCAAGTTATTAATTGATTTAACATAAATAATATTAATAACCCCATCAGTTATTAATTGCTTGACATATTCATGTCTCAAGCTAATATGTCTAGACTTTCCATTGTATACCTTATTGTATGCTCTAGACAAAGTAACTTCACTATCACAATATAAGGAAACAGATGGCATTGGTTGTGGCCACAACTCTATTTTCAATAACAAATTTCTAATTCATTCCGCTTCTTTACCTGCTGTCGTTAATGCTATAAATTCAAATTTCATAGTTGAATGTGCTATATATGTTTGCTTCTTCGAAGCCCAATAAATTCTTCCTTCAACAATTGTAAAAATCCACCCTGATGTAGGCTTATTATCATTAGCACTTGTTATCCAACTTGTATCTGAATATCCTTCAAGTACTACTAGAAATTCAAAGTAAGTTAAACTCAGATTAATAGTTCTTTTAAGATAACAAAAAAATTCTATTTATTGCCTTCCAATGAGTAGTATCTGGATGACTAGTGTATCTAGAAAGTTTGCTTCCTGCAAATGCGATATCTGGCATGGTGCAATGCATGGCATACATTTAACTTCCAATTACACTAGCATACTCAAGCTGTGCAATGGACCTACTAGAATTATTAAGCAAAGTTTCACTAGGCTTATAAGGGGTATTTGCTTCTTTCATTTGTAGATGCTTAAACTTAAGAAGTAATTTTTCTATATAATGTGACTGACACAAAGTGTAACCCCTACTATGCTTCTTTACTTTAATTCCTTAGATAGTATCTACTTCATTCAAGTCATTCATCTTAAATTTTGAATTTAGATACTCTTTAGTTTCTGATACACCTTTCATTTTTGTACCAAAAATTAGCAAGTCGTCGACATGTAAACATATAATAACACCATAATCATTGTGAATTTAGAGTATATGCATTTATCAGCACTGTTATGTCTAAATCTATATGATAAAATGACAAAATAAAACTTTTCATGCCATTGTTTTGGTGCTTGCTTCAATCCATAACGACTTTACTAATTTACAAACCTTCTTTTCATTCCCAAGGAGAACAAACCCTTTTGGTTGTTCCATGTAGACTTCTTCATCCAAATCACCATTTAAAAATGTCGTTTTCACATCCATTTGATGCACATGCAAATTATATAAAGATGCCAATGCAAACAATATTCTAATTGATGTGAGCCTAGTTACTGGTACATATGTATCAAAATAGTCTATTCCCTAAACCCTTGGCAACTAGCCTGGCTTTAAATGTGGCAACTAGCCTGGCTTTAAATGTCTAAATAGACTCGTCTATATTCTATTTTCTTCTAAATACCCACTTACAACCTATTGCTTTTGATCCTTGGGGCAAGTCTACTAAAACCCATGTTTGGTTAGATATTAATGATTCAAATTTATCATCTATAGTCTCTTTCCAAAAAACTGCATCTCTTGAAGTCATTGCTTCACTTAGGATCATCCTTAACATTCAACAATATGGGTATTTTTTTAAGAACCTTTTTTCTTTTTCCTTTGACTAAAAATACAATAGATTGAAATGAAATAAAATCAAAGCTAAATTTTTTGGGTTTAGGTCTCAGTATTGGGTGACATTTTTGGGTTTAAATCTATATATTTGTGTTTTGGTTTTGGGTCTTACCCTTGGTGTTGGTCTAACACGAACATGAACAAAGTTGGTTTGTTTGGAAAATCTTACACGTAACAAGGCAGGTGAGTGCCATTTCTTTTAATATATATGAGGTATCTCACCATATATTGATGGAAAATTAGTTTTCACGCCTATGCAGTCCGTACCACATGAGTCGACACTGTACTTTTGGCCCCCAAGTCAAACAACACACCACAGCAGAGTTAATGGCCCAAAAAAATATATTCGTAAGAGTTCAAACTCGAATTAAGAGTTCCAAAACTACACTTGCTTTCTCTTACACGAATCCCTTGGATTTAGTTGGGCGAGTGCATTTAAAATTAGAGTATGACAACAATGGATTGCAAAACATGGTTACATAGAGAAATGCTCGCATTTGTGGTTGTAGTCATGTAGGGAGAATACCTAGGTGCTTGTGTCTTTCTGATTTTTCAATTTCCCACATTTTTGTACAACATGTTTAAAGGATTTTTTTTTATTTTTAAAGAGAACGGGTCACGAGTTAGAGAGAGAGTATAGAGCAGGTCAGGGGGCCAAACTATAAAACATGAGATATGTGTTGAAATATCCAATATTGACTGTATCATTAAGAAAAGAAGAGTTTAAATATTTTAACCCCACTCGAACTAACTGAGGTCTTTTGTGATAAAACCTCACACTTGACAGATTATGCAAGTGATAATTACTAAGTTGGGGACAATATCGGTGTTGTTGGAAATGGGCCTTTACCCGTCTCTTTGATGATTTTACATGGTATCAAAGCCAGGGATTGGCCCGAATTGAACTGCTATATGATGGGCAGGCCCTCTTAGCTAGCACGGATGGTGAATCCCTTGGGCCTACATATAGGGTAAGTCCCCTTGGCTGGTTGTCTCCATGTGGATCTTTCACATGTGACCCACTGATGTGGTCCCACGTGATGGGGCGTGTTGAAATATCCCACATTGACCGTATCTCTAAGAAAAGAAAAGTTTAAATATCCTAACCCACTCCAACTAATATCGAGGCCTTTGAGATAAAAACCCAACATCTGACTGATTGTGCGGGTGGTAATTAACAAGTGGGGGACAATATCGGTGTTGTGGGAAGTGGGCCTTTGGCCCGTTTCTTTGACAATTTAACATAGTATCAGAGTCAAGGAGTGGGAGCATACTATACTGCCACATGATAGGTGGGTCCCCTTGGCCCCACCCGAAGATAGTGGGTTCCTCGGCTTCGTGTATAGGGTGAGTCCTTTTGGCTCCGCGTAGTTGTCGATGTGTGGATCTTCCACGTGTGACCCACTAATTGGGTCCTACGTGAGAGGGCATGTTGAAATATCTTACATTGATCGTATCTTTAAGAAAAGAAGAGTATAAATATCATAACCCCACTCCAACTAATATTGAGGCCCTTTGTGATGAAACCCCACACTTAAGAATTGTTTGCGTAATTATCAAGTTAAGGAATATCAGTGTTATTACCCTTCTTTTTTTTCATCACTAGCACAACGTTGGCCAGCCACGCTAGATGTGCCACTTCCTCAATGCCGACATTGCCCTTCTCCTTTCTCAATAATCGTTACTCGCTCGGGTGTAAAATGTCGCCTTTTTTAGGATCACAAGTTTGGCATCGGGGGTAAGTGCAGCTTACGACAAGTTACCGTTGGATCAATGCCGGGCATGTCAGAGGCTAATCATGAGAAGACATCATGATTCTCCCTAAGTAAAGTCGTGAGTTCCTCCTTCTCCGTCGGACTTAGACGTGAGCCAATCTTAACTGTCTTCTCTAGCTGGTGAGGGTATTCAATGTCCTCTTAGGGTTTCCATCCTGATTCATTTACCAGGGCATTGTCAACCTTGACGCCATCTTTTTGACCCATCTACTATGATTGCTATTTGGCAGGTAGAATTGTCTTTCTGCACTCTAGTTTCTACTACTGGGGATAAAAACTTCTTTGCCTCCTTGAGAATTTGTAAAGTGTATCAGTGAAACATGGTCTGGTTACCCATGATCTCTCTAACTGCTTTTTTAGGGATGCGAAATCAGATTTTCTGATACTCGATCAAGGTCACGACTCTAATATTCACTAGCCAAGGTCAGCCCAAAATCCCGTTATTGGGAGATGGGTTGCTGACGATCATGAAGATTTACGATCAGACAATTGGAAGGTTGATAACGTCGAGCATGATTGTGCCAATGGCAGTTGAAGTAAGTTCATTGAATCCAGTCAAGACCTTTGCTCTGCGTTTAATCGTGTTTTCCAGGCCCATCTTCTGGATAACTGACAGTTGTAGAATGTTGACTGCGTTGCCGCTATCCACCATAATTCTGGCAATGATGGCGATGGCTAGTTGAACAGATATCACCAAGGCATCGTCGTGGGGAAAGTATACTCACTTAGCACCTTGCTCGGTGAAGCCGACGATTGGCCCATGTACAATATCTACGGCTTAAACTTGGAAGACTAATTTCATCTGCTGGATCTTTCTCTTCTTGGAACTATTGGTGGTTCCTAGATGCTCAGATTCAGCAAAGATACCGTTGAGTCAGATTGTCTTGGCTTGGGGTTCGACATCGGCGTTCGCATTTCGCCTCGGCCGCACAGCTGGCTTGTTGATATACTTCTCACATTTGCATTTCTTCACTAGCTTCTCAAAGTACCCCGTCCATGTGATGCAGTCACTAGTTACATGCCTTGAACCTCTGTGTACTTTATTTGATCCAGCATGGAGGTATCTCTTAGGTTGCAGCATTTTGAACCATGGTTTATCTTTGAGGTCATGACAGATCTAGTTGATCGAGACTAAGAACTTGGTGTACACCTTAGGGGCTGAGCCTCATTTCGCTGATGATCAGTCCCCGTATCTGCTTTCTGGCTTGTTTTTGTCATTGAGCAGTTTATCACTTGCATTCTTCTGAGCTGGCTTCGTGTCATTGCGTGGCTGCTCAAGCAACTTCTAGGAGTGCTTGGCCTCATCCTCGAGGGAGTGTTTTTCTGCCAAAGCACAAGAATTTGCCAGGGTCAAGTTCTCGCCCATGATCAGCTCTTAGAATAGGGGATGATTTGCTAGAAACTGCTTTCTAAAGGTTGAGCTTGCACTGGTGTCATCGTATCTGAAAATCTTTGCCTTTTCCACATTGAACCTCTTGGAATATGTGTGGATTAACTTCCTCAGGTCTTTTTTCATGTTGAAGAGGTAGTTAAACTTCTTCTCAATAGAGCAATATGATGGATATTCATAAGTGAAAACTAAGAAAAGTTCGCTGAAGTTTCGATTTTAGTGTGGCGGCAGGGTATGAAATTAATCTTACACCTCTCCTTAGAGTGTCATGGCAAAGATTTTGTACATGAGAGTGTCGTTGTTACCGTAGAGGGTCATTGTGCTTTAGTAATGCATCAGGTACCAGTCCAGATCTTCATCTTCCTTGAATAAGGTGAAATGTGGCGGGATAAACTTCCATGGTGGCTCCATTTACTCGATCTTGTCTGTGAATAATGACCTACTCATGTTGGCCACTTTTCTTCAAAGGGTATTGTCGGCAGTTTCAATGCGCAAAAATTTGCACAGTTGCTCTGCTACGAGTCTTTGTACTTTCTCTTGGATTTGCCTCTGGTGGGGCAGTGGAGCCTCCGGTATTGACCTGCTAGTCTATGTTGCTCTTTTTCATGTCATGCTAGTTTGTGATGCGATCGCAGTGCACATGGTTCATTTCTGGCTGGTGAGCAGGGGCGGGGGCTGCCAGTGGAACTCAAGTTAGACTACTCTCGTGCTTTCCTCAATACGTCATGTGGCTGCCTACTCTGGTGCCTCGCAGGAGAATCTCTTTGTCGGCTTAGCCTCATGTAGAAGCAACACTTGGAATGTCCAGACTGCTCATCGAAGTATGGACCCAACCTTGAATACACACTGACTCGTGAGTCGAGTCTAGAATAAATGATTCTTTGCGCATTAAAGCAAGAGAATACATTTTTCCCAATAACCCAAATGAGAGTGCGCACTACCTGAACATACGGTTCATAGCGGGTTGAGCGGCTGTTTGCCTGGACATCGCTGAAATGAGTCATAATCGTCTACTCTTGTCTTGCTTTAGGATACCTCATCTAAGACGCTTTGTGTCTCGATGCGCTTTGGGTGTTGCTTCATCAAGGTGGTCTGCTGCATAAGGGTGATGGTTAAATCGGCGACATGCCTAGACAATTGATGTTCGCCATTTGGGTTCTAGATAATGGACTTCCCCATGTATGGTAGAAATGTAGTGGACTACAGGTATGAAAAGCAAACCCAGAACAGGCATTCCTGTAGAAAAATGGGGTGAAAATATCCCTGGATCGATCGCCTGGTCGGTGGCTAGAATTGGGATCACTTGAAGTGGTCTCAGATTTGACGGGTCGATGAGGTGGGTCATGGATGGGGCAACCCAACTAGGTGGTTAGAGAACGTGCGAGGGCGCACTGGGCTCACATGTGTAGCAGCTGGCCTTGGGCTTACGATGTGCGTTGGGTCGACGCTGGCTCCTTGCGAGCTTAGGCTCGGTTAGTAGTAGGCTGGGCTTTGCTGGCAGCGAGCTAGGCCTAGCCTGCCTGCCCTTAGGCTACTTTTGCTGGGCTCTCGTGGGTCTAGGCTTGCTACTGTAATGGGTTGGGCCTCTTACCCTAGCCTTGTAGTGGCAGCTGCCAAGCTTTGGGCCTCCTACTAGGATATTAAGGATTGAGGCGTTGTAAGGGCATCGATGTAAGTACCTAGGTCATAGCCTGGCGGCCTTGTCGTGGTTGATTAGTCGCGGTGAAGGTGGTGGTGTGGCTTTGTGGCGATGAGACTCATTCCGCCATCGCGTTGAGCCTTAATAATCGCCGTCGTGGGCCTATATCCTCATCTTTACCTTCTGGTCCAAATTCTTTTACATACAATACAAGGTTCTATTTGTTGTGGTTTCTAAATTTCGTACCATCGTATCATTTCTCCAGGGATTGATTAAGAAACTGTTCTAGGAAAAATTAATTGATACGACATTGAGAAATTCAACATAACACAAATTCGAGAAACCAAATGCAAGAGTCTTCTTTGAGTATTTGAATCAACTTTCAATGAGAGCACTAATTTGTTGATGCAAATTTTTGCCGTCTCTTGCTTTGATGAAAATGCACTTGCAAAACAATCAATAGCTTTGATCAAAGACCTAAGCCTTACACGCCCATGAGGTTGGGGGGGGGGGGGGGGAGGGGGGTTAGGCCAATGGATCTCTGATGCCAAAGTTAGTTTCTTTGAATAGAGTAAGTGTTTGGGGGTTTTAGAGGTAGCAAAAGCATCCAAAATTCAGTAGAATTAGAGAGATATATACGGGGAGAGGGACAACCATAATGTTAGAGTTTTACCTTACACATGCCGGCAACATATTGGCCAAGGTATATGGAAAGAATTTTCTCAACATATTAAATAGAAAATAATATCTTGAGATGAGAAAATAAATATCCTTAATTGATTTAAATAGGGATTACTTACTTGAATACAGTCAATGGGAATGTAGTAAAGATAGGATTTGGGTAATTATTGAATGTCCTAGGATGAGTACTAATTTAACCTAGAGGTGTAAATAGGTTCGAACTTAAAACTAATTCAAATTATGATTTATATTATCCAGTTATGCAAACAAAATCCTACACAAATATTCAGCATAAATATAAAGAGTGCGCACAAGATGCAGGATTTAACGAGGCAAAACCCATAATTAGGAAAATCCTCGGGCTACTAAGCCAAGAAGCACTAAGAAAGAAAGAATACATAAAGACTTGCAAGAACTCATCAACTAGACACCCATACTAGCTGGTAGCTTTGTCTTCGCGCTTTGCTACTTGATCTTTCTTCAGCCTTCGAGTTGAAGTGGCACGACACTAACGTGGTTGTCAATCACCTTTCCCTCGAACTTTACAAGATACTAACTCGATCATGCAGAATGTATATATGATGAAGTGTTTGTTGAAAAACAATCAATTACAAAGATCACAAGGGACATTTTCATAATTGACATTCAATTAAAAAAATCAAATGAAAGCAGTATGAAAAATAATATTTTGTTTTAAAAACACATGTTGTCGAAAACACTAGACAGCAGTAGTATAAAAATTATTTTTCTTGCTCAAAACAAAAAGCTGCCTTTTGATTCTTTTGTCAAAAAAAAAAAAAAAAAAAAAACCAATATTCATGCAGACTTTCTCCAAAGACTTGACATCTCATATATAGATCAAAATCACCGCACCGATTAAAACAAGATAAGAACGGCAAACCATTGCAACATCTAGATAAATAATCAGTTTATTTTGAAAGCATGCAATTAGATATATCCCACCAACAAAAGATGTGCTTTGATAATAAATGTAGAAAGGATAACGCATCTTAAAGAGATAAAACACATGATGGGTAGGTGTCCTATCTCAAATACAATAATATGAGATATCTGATGAATGTAGTAGGATGCGTGCGTGCAAACGTACCTGAATAAGTATCTCATTTACATAACATCCTTGCAATTGAAAGTGTGAGAGATATCCTTAGACTTAAACAATTACAATTGAAAATATGTAACAAATCTAAGCTATTACAGACTCAGACATTTTGTCAAGAATTGCCAATTTTGCACTAACAATCTCCCCCTTTGACATTTCCTAGACAAAACCCTTAATCACAATATTTCTTAAAAAAAATATTAAAGATCATGCGCTAAAGTCTGTAACCTGCACACATTAAACAAAATACCGGTGACTAGATGTTGCAATAATAATAGGCTTTATTAAACAAATAAAGATAATCAATCAAACATCTTTTATTGTCCAAATAAGAGACTGAAAGAAACTCTCACTAAACTAAAATACTCTCCTAGCTAAAGTCTTTCCCGCTAGCTACAATCTCTCCCCCTTTTTGTCTCAGGGAAAGCCAAAAAAGAAATAGAATCAATCATGCTTGATCATCGAGTCTTCATTGGTATTCCACTCGAGATCCTCCTCTGGATCCTCTTCGAGATCCTTATTCAGATCCTCCTCTGGATCATCCTCTGGAGTAGTAGTTGGCAATGGTGTTTATTCAGAATTAGTGAACAAGGAATACGGGAAGGGGGTGTAACACAATCTGTACTAAATCCAGAATATTCATCAGAGGATAAATGATGAATAAGTGGAGCGAGCATGTTGTTGGGTATGCAGTGGATACATTGCTCCAATTGAGAAACCCGATGGCTGAGATCATTGGTAGAAATCTTAATGACTTGTTCTAATAGAGAAAATCTCTTGCTCATCAAGAATATGTTTGAAGACCTCTTTTGGAAAACCAACAGCAGGAAAAGTTGAATGAGCAGATGAGGAAGAAAACAATTGACGTGTCACAGAACGTGTACGGAGAGAAGAGAATGAAAAACACGACAATAAATAAGAAAAAAAAAGAGTCCAATCTCAATGTAACTAAAATAACAAACATATCATAATAATAATAATAAAGAAATAAAACAAACATCATTATCTAGAATTGAAAAAGATATAGCAAAGATAAGGATCATGAGAAGAAAGAGCGAATAACGATTTTTTTTATATGTTTTACAGAATACACGGTATAATGTCCACACATCGACAAATTACCCTCAAGAGATGAAGTAGGTTCTTACAAAGGGTTGTAACAAGGCTTAGGAGCTGGTTTAAGGTAATGGAGAATAAGGAGGACATAAGTCTGAGAAGTCATAGAGTCCTTTAGAAATAAAACTGGAGAGAGTTTGAGACATAAAGAACAACTTGAGCAATATAGTGCTTTGCACATGACAGTTGGATTTTTTCATTTGCTCACTTAATCATACTTGGAGAAGCTGAAAAGTCAAAAACAAAAGCATGTCTTTTTAACTCTGTTATATCTTCCAACTTCCGTTATACTGCCGTTTTCCACCGCTATTCCACTAATTAATCATGCATTTTCCTTCCACACAATTTTCGTCAGGTGTGATTAATTAGTGGAATAGTGGTGAAAAACGGTAGTATAACGAAAGTCGAAAGATATAACAAAGTTAAAAGGACATCCTTTTGTTTTTGACTTTTCAGCTTCTTCAAGTATGATTAAGTGAGCAAATGACAAAATCCAAGTATCAAAATTTAATGGGTTGGGAACACCACCTGCCTTGCTGAGTTGTATGTTCCTGTCACTTCCAAAGATTTCTTGTGCATGGGTGGGCTTGTTCTAAGACAATTACCATTTAGAGTGAATAGCGTCTTGCCATGACATAATTGATGGACTTGCTTAGTCTAAATATATCATTGTATATATATAAAAAAAGAAGATATAAATGATGAAATTTTTAGGAAAAAGACTTAATAACAATAATACACCTCTAGATTTATGTTATAACTTCTATTTTATTAATAACATGGGATTGACTTAAATAAAAATAATAATAGCAACAGAGGATGATACCAAACCCTGCTTAAGCTCAAAATAAGCATAAACTTTTTTTTGGTTGGAAAATAAGCATCAACTTACAACTCAACGAAAAATTTATAAATATTGCCATGAAGCACTCAGCAAAAAAATGCCTTGGAAGCATTTAGAAACTGAAGAACTAGATTAAGAAGAAGGCACAGATACTCTTGAAAATATTACTATTGATTATCAAGTGGTGGCGGTGCCTCATGTGAAGGATCGATTACATCACGACACCGTAAAGCTGCGCACACTTTAATGTCGGGAATAATGAACTTGCTTGGTTACATTTTTGCATTAAATTTTTTCCAACTCTTTAATATATTTAAATGTGAGATTATTAATTTGGAGTATAGAGATTCTATTGCAGTTAAAAGTAAATAATTTGTAGACCTTGTTAATCTTTAAAAGTAAATAATTTGGAGTATAGATATAATGTAATTAAGAATTCATTACATAGAAATAAAAAATAAAAAAAATAAAAAAAATAAAAAAAGCATATTAACCCTTCAGTTTGGTTGGTAAATGCACAAAATGAAAAGTATGCCATTTCTCAAGGACATTTTTTTTTTTTTTTAAAATCATAATCAATAGGTAATGGAAAATTTGAATTTGATACTTCTTACAACAATAAAAAAAGAAATGTATGATATGCACACACTTATTTTTACTTTTCACACATCTCTCTTAATTTTCAGTTGTTGGATCGAATGAATCGAAGAAGATAAATGACAAAAAATTAACAATAATGTGTGACAGGTAAAAAATGGATGTACGAATAGCACTATCCTAAAAAAAAAAAGATACCACTAATCTACTAATAGATACTTGGCACATAAAGATATAAATTAAGAAGTTTTAGGGAAAGAGACTTAATTGTAACAATAATATGCCTCTTTTCTGAGGAAAATTTGTATGGTGAGGGTAGGGAGGGACGGCAAGAGAGAGCTTAGTGTTGTGAACTATACACTCTTTCTTGTGGCCTTATGGTTTTATTTATCCTAACCAGGTAGGCTTTACTTGTCACACAAGTCATAAAGGGATTATATATTCCAAAATCTATTGGAATCTACTTCTGTATATTTATTCAATCACATTCCTTAAGGGAATTGTTATTAGCACTCCAAAAATATCATTCTACACTCCAAACTTTCTATATTAGGAAAAAAAATACACTTGTGAGGAGTGGAGAATGAGATTTTTGGAGTGCCAATAATACTTCCCTTCCTAAATAGTATAAACTAGAACTTTTGATATATGTTGTATTGTTGTAACTTGTATTTCAATAACAATAAAGATTAGTCACTCCTTCACTCCCTTAGTGTTGATAATATCGTTTATTAAAAAAAATAACAATAAAGATCGGTAAATAATTTTAGTCACTTGACTGTATGTCCATGTCAACATATATTTAATCACCTCGTATATTAATCATGGTTTGATTTTTTTTTTCTTCCTAATTTAGTGCTTTAGTTAAATTTAGTTCTAATTTTTATGGGAAGTGTTATTGGCACTCCAAAAATCTCATTCTACACTCCTCACAAGTGTATTTTTCTTTCCTAATATAGAAAGTTTGGAGTGTAGAATGAGATTTTTTGAATTCTAATAACAATTCCCATTTTTATTTCGCTCGTCAGAATATTTTTTGTTATAGACATTTAGGTAAACTTTTATGGAATATATTTCGATACACTTTGTGTTTTTTGTGTAGGTACATTAATTTCTGTAATATATTTTTGTATATTTATTTCAGTATAGAGAGATTTAGATACGTTAATTTAATATAATACATTTTTGTATGTACATTTGGGTGCATACATTCAAGTACTGTGGAGCCAAAAATAATTTAAAAACCCTCAAGTTGACACGTGGACTTTCATATTCTTGATTGATAGGCACTATTCTAAAAATTCTCACCTAGCGCTGCCTAGGCACTAGGTGGCAGACCACCACTCTTATTACTTAAGTCTGCCAAGGCCTTCGCCTAAGCGCTAGGCCACAGCTTGCCGCCTGACTAGCACTTAACGTCTTTTAGAACCTTGTTGATAGTAATGCCGCGTTAAATTGACAAGGCCCACATCTGTTCCACGTGCAGTTTAACTACCAAGAAGCTTGGAGCTACTGACTACGATATCTCCAAGCTCCGTTACCCATGGCAGGGAAATAAAGCAGAGGAATAAAGGTAGAATAAATAACTAATTCATACCTTTAAGCTTTTCTAATTGAAGACGTAATTTATTCAAGGAAGTACAATAACATCCAACCAAGGATTCTCCAAGATAATTCTTAGGATATTATTAATTGACTTTAACAATATCTTCAAAGATTAACCTCCTTACTGCCATTGCACAAATACAACTTCATCCATCGGAGGACACAACTTGGCTAACTGGACGTTGACACGTAGCCTGTGATTCTCAACCTATGTGGTCGGCCATGCTCCCTATAAATACCTCAATATACACACTTCTTAAGTAAGTTGAAGTTGTTTCTACGAAATTCAACTCTAAAATCTTTGTTTTTTTTTCTTTTTCGATGAAACAAACTTTAACATTGGAGGTTCATTGGCCAAACAGCCCTTCATTGGGGGTGTGGTTTTGGCTGTAACCAAAGGTGTTTAATTTGTTTTGTAGGTACAATTTCGTCAAATCTGAAGACGGCGAAATTTTACTATCACAATTTGGTACATTTATTGAAAGCTAGATTTAATTCTCAAAGCGGCTTTAATTTCTTTTTCAAATTTCTACTATCTTGGAGCATTTCTAATTTCAACAAATTTTCACTTTTTTAATCCCTTGATTTGTGTGCATTAGACAAGGGAAAACATGGTTAGAAATTCTGAAACAATTATGAACGACACTCCTTACATGCATAGATTTGAACTGGAGAACTAAAACCATAGTGTGGCCTCAGCCCTTCACGTCATTGCTCGCAACTTAGCATGAAGGCTGGGTGGCCTCCACCACCAGCAGCATCACTAACTGCAGTGTAGAACTAGCAGGCCACGCAAGCCTTAGGCATGCAAGTCCAAAGTTCGCAGTGATCTCCAAACCAAGCCTCCCGAACCCAAGTAGTGAAAGCCAAACCGGTTACAACATCTAATTCATCAACCTCCATGAGTCGAATAACACCCAAGCCCGTTTCCTGTGCTCCAAGCCAAGTTAGCACTTTCAAACCAATCTCAGAATTGGTTCCGTATGCCTAGCTGCTTGACCCCGAGACCAACGATTGTATCGGGGTTTTTTGGCCCAGTTTTCTAGCAGATTTGACTTTGCCTGGCCGAAATTTTGTGTCGTTGACACTTCTACCAATCATGCAGATGCCTATCAACCTAGGTACTTCACTCCGAATGGCGATCAAAATCTATTCTAATAGGAGTGAAGTTGTAGACTTTGATTTGGTCGAATAGAGGAATACTAAATTCTGTTTTTTATAAACTACGAAATTGGATTTTTCTTTCCGTCATGAGAGCACTTCTCACCTCCGTGAGAGTCCCTCCACCGTGAGGTAGTTCGCTTTCCTAGTAGACCCAGTGCACAATTAATCTCTAGTAGACCCAATACTGAGATACTGGTTTCTCCCAACCAACCCTTTGACAACACGAGTTCAAATCCCCTATCTTTTTCTTTCAACTTAAACCTCATAGTCAAATTTACTATCCACCAACCAACCCCAAATCCCGCATTATCTTAGATTCCTCTTCCATCCCTTATGCCCTTTACCTTTTGTTGCATGATCCACATTTTTCTTTTTCCCTATCACATCATCCATATTTTAGATCTTATCTGGGTTAGAAGGTCCCATTTGTTGAGATGGCAGAAAAGAGTAGGAGGAAAAGTACACCCACCAACGATAAATGCAAAGGAAACAATAAGGCAAAAGGAAGATCAGAAAAGCTAGGAAATGGGAATAGCCATAAATTGCCCTAACAGAACTGGGATACAGAAATGAGAAAGGTATACCTCCAGCTATCTATGAAATCAAATGCAAAGGCCAACTACCTAGCATACATTAAACCCGGTATTAATGGCAATGCACGTTTCAGACTAGGATTCAATAGATGTATACAAACCCCTGTTATTATGATGGTGGTCATTGTGTACCTACAATTGGAGTCAAAGAGCTATGTGGTGAGAAAGAGAAAAGAGGAAAAACAAAGAGAAAACTTGGGAAAAGCCTCAACTGTCTAAATTTCGTACACCTCTATTCAAACAGCCTGTGAAACAATTCTTACCCAGAAAGACATGGCAGGAACAGATATTGAGGAGTTAGTGGTCCATTTAGATAGGAACATGGATCTATCCACCATGAAGTAGGGAGTTAAGTTAGTGGGTACATCTTTGGTTGACAAAACTCTCAATAAATGGGGAGTTAGAAACATTATTAGATCTTCTTGGAAGGAAATGGGTAAGGTAGAAGTTAAGTGGGTCAAAGAGAATACTTTTATTATCATTATCCAAGATGAGAATATTGCAGCCAAAATCCTAAACCAGGTGTCGTGGACAGTCATGAAACATAATTTTTCTGTCAAACGATGGGTATATGAGTTAGCACTAGAGGAAGTCAATATGGAAGTTGTTTCGTTTTGGATACAAATCAGGGGTGTTCCACCATACCTTAACTCAGAGAAAATGTGAGGTGACTGGCATAAAAAATCGAAGAGTTTGAAGAAGTCGAAGACCTGACAAAAGCAAAAGGACTCTTGATAGTGAGGGTGGTAGTTAATGCCTCGAACCCCCTAACCACATGGTGTTGGCATTCGAGAGACAACAACAATGAACCTTGGGTTAAGTTTCAATACGAGAGATTATAGGATTTTTGTTATTGTTGTGGTAGAATTAGACATTCCAATACAGAGTGTTCGTTTGAACCCGTAAATGGCGGTATGGCTAGGTATAGGGAATGGACAAAAGCTGCGCCAATTCGAGATTTTATCGAATCTCCAAGACTGTTGGCTATTATGAGGGAATGAAGAATGACGGGTGTGATAAGAATGGGATCCAGGCCTGTTAATCAAAGATGTAGGGATGACATCATAGGGGATGCCGGTTAAGAAAATGTTGAACCAACGGAGGACTCCAACTATGAGGCATTGCAAAAGGACAAAGGAAAAGGCTTAAAGAGGTGGCATAGAATACAAAGGATGAACGGTGAGCCAAACCTCAACCTGCTCAATGGATAGTAGGGGGATGTGGGCCTCTAGTAAACAGTCGACTTGTTGTGGGCCTTAAGCCTATGGAGATACACAGTGGGAGAGGACAAAATCTGATGGTCACGGTTGAGGAAAGTCAGGAAGAGAGCTACACTCAGAGTGAATGAGCAGTAGTCATGCATCAAACCAATACACAGATTTCCCAAATTAAACGGAGGTAAGAGCCTAGCATGGAAAGTACCGCGAGTGGGAATGCCGGTGCTCCACAGGTGGTGGTGTGTGGCAGTAATTCTAAGTGGGAGTTGGAAGGGAAAAACAAGGAAACGATACACTCCATACAGAGAAAATAAAAACAAAGGAATAATGCGGAAGAGTTAGAGAGAGAAAAGTGATGGCTACTAAAAAACTGAGGATAATGACCAGAAAGGAAAGATGCTTGATGATGGAAAGGGTGATTTATGCGGAGGAAAAGTTACAGGAGGTCTCGGTAGAGTATCAGAATATGTGGGAGTACATGAAGGAGATATCTATGGGTGAGAGAAACGTAATGTTGGCAAAGAAAGTGGGTAAGAGTACCAGAGGCGAAGGAAATTCTTCCAGATGTGTAGCGGCTGGCCTTCAACAACCACACAATCACCATGATACACCTTTTTTTGAACTGCCGTGGTATTGGGTCAGACAAGGTAGTTTGTGCCCTACATGAGCAAATCAGGAAGCACAGACCCTCTATGATCTTTCTTTCGGAAACAAAAATGAAAGATCATAGAATATGAGGAGTCAAGTGGAGGATGGGTTATGCAAATGGATTCAGTGTCGCACATGTGGAGAGAGCGAGGGATCTAAGTCTATGGTGGGACAACTCGATACAAATGGAAATCATGAAGGCCTCTAAACACTTCATTGATGCTAAATGTAGTTAGGTGGATTCGCAGTGTGTGTTCTATTTTACGGGAGTCTATGGTACTTCTTATAAGGCTGAAAAGTCAGAATTATGGAGGGGAATGACTCAGAAGTTCAGCCCGGATAATATTCCACGGATATGTGGTAAAGACTTTAATGAATTCATATGGGACCACGAGAAATTAGGCGGTGTAGAAGTTAGATATAACCGGCCAAGATACCTGGATGACTTCATGTGCAAGCTGGAAATATATGGATTTGGAGTTCAATGGCCCCAAATATACGTGGAGATGGACGAGGAATGAACAATTGGTGGAGGCCCAACTTGATAGAGCTCTTGTTAATGAGAGCTGGTAGACGCTATGGCCTAACAAGATGGTCACCCATGACACGGTATTAGGGTCCGACCACTATTAGTCCATGGGGAACCGAATGTGAGGAAGAGGATAAAACTTTTTCAGTTTGAGGCATTTTGGGCAAAAGAAGTTAGTTGTAGAGAAATAATAAACCAAGCTTAGGCAGCCTCCCAGGAAGGCAATACCATAGACCAATGGACCTTGAAAATTAATGATTGTCGTACCAAATTAATGAAATGTAGCAGAGATAAGTTCAAATAGCGAGATTGGCAAATTCAAGAAATGATGAGCAAATTGGGGAGTCTTCAACATAACTGGAAAGGTAATTCTCAAAAAATTGAAGATCTATTGAAAAAAAATGGACAATTTGTGGAGGCAAAAGGAAAGCTTTTGGCAAAAAAGATCAAGGGTTAAGCAGCTAAAGGATGGGGATGCAAATACCAAGTTCTTCCATCAATTGACTTGCAAAGGAAAAGGAGGAACAAAATGGTTTAGCTAAAAATAACATTGGGGAATGGGTGGAAAACCCAAGGCAGGTTTGGCGACTGATAGACGAACATTTTGTTGATATCTTCACGTCGATGGGGTACTAAGATTGGGGTGACATTCTGGATTGTGTAACTCCAAAAGTCACTGAGGAAATGAATGCAACTCTCACTACTCGATTTTTGTGGAAGAGATTAAAGCGGCAACAACACAAATGGGAGGCCTAAAAGCTCCGGGTCCGGATAGATTCCAAGGGATTTTTTACCATTCTTACTGGGACATCATTGCAAATGATGTGAATGAGTTAGTTAGGGATCTGATGAATGAGACACAAAATCCAAATCGGATAAATACGACTCACGTTGTATTAATTCCAAAAGTGCAAAATCCAGAATCTATTTCGTAGTTTCGCCCCATTAGTTTATGCATCTACTCATACAAGGTACTCTCAAAGGTGATGGCTAACCGGCTTAAAGTG
Source organism: Pyrus communis (assembly GCF_963583255.1). NCBI lineage: Eukaryota > Viridiplantae > Streptophyta > Magnoliopsida > Rosales > Rosaceae > Pyrus > Pyrus communis. The sequence continues at coordinate 28,879,878 of NC_084804.1, forward strand.
CTCTTGCCAGACTTGATCTCCCTAACCCAAAATGTTTTCATGGCAAGAAGACAAATACAAGATAATATCAGCATTGCACACGAACTGTTCCATTTCCTTAAACTTAGAAAAGCAAAAAAGAAATTAGAGTTGGAATTAAACTGGATATGCACAAGGCGTATAATAGGGTGTAGTGGGACTTCCTATTGGTGGTGATGGAAAAGGTGGGGTTTGATTTCCAATAAAGAAGCATGATAATGGGATGTATATCATCGGTGAACTTTGCCATTCATCTTAATAGACAACCCGGCTCAAAATTTGCTCCCTCGCGAGGACTTCATCAGGGAGATTCTTTCTCGCCATATCTATTCATCTTGGTTAGTGAAGTTTTCACTCTTCTGCTTCAACATTCCAATGATCAGAAATGGATTGAAGGTGTAGAGATGAACACAACAAGTCCAATCATATCCCACATTTTCTTTGCTGACGATACTCTGATCTTCCTGAAGGCGGAAAAGGAAAATTGTAGACACTTAATTCAATTAATTGATGACTACTGTGCGGCATCGGGACAAGAAGTTAACAAACTGAAGTCAAGTGTTTTCTTCGGGGGCAACATTCCATTGACTTTAACGCAAGAACTAACCGGCATTCTTGGAATAGGTAAGGTTGGGGACTTAGGTCTCTACCTTGGAGTCCCAGCCATATAGGGAAGATCAAAGAAATGTGGGTTGGCCTATGTTAAAGGAAGAATTTTGGGGAAAATTCAAAGGTGGAAGCAATCTACTCTATCATAAGCGGGGCGGGACGTTATGATAAAGGTGGTCGCATAAGCAATCCTAGCATACCCGATGAACCTTTTCAAATTCCCGACGTCACTATGCAATGAATTAGATGCAATGATTTCAAAATTTTGGTGGGTGCAAAAAAGTGGCGAGAACTAAATCCATTGGGTATCGAAGGAGAAATTGTGTCGATCAAAAGCTGAGGGAGGATTAGGGTTTAGGAGCTTTGAGAAGTTTAATGATGCTCTTTTGGCGAAGCAATGTTGGAGATTGATAATGGATCCAAATTCTTTGTGGGCGATGGTGCTAAAAGCTCAATACTTCCCTAGTTGCTTTTTTCTCGAAGCAAAGATGGGTAGGAGAGTTTCTTGGGCTTGGGCTTGGTCTAGCCTATTGGTTGGAAGAGATATCTTGCTTAGGGGATCTCACTAACAAATTATGAAAGGTAAAAAGGTTCAGGTTTGGAATGATAGATGGCTCTCATCCATCCCCTCGAGTAGACCAGCACATTTGGGCACTGTGCAAGTTACTCGGAATTTGAAGGTGGAATCCTTGATTTGCCCGGATACTAGGGAATGAGATATCGAATTCTTGAAACCATTTGTGTTGCAGGGGGACTTTGAGGTGATCTTGGGGAATTCCATTGGTGACCCAATGCTTCGGGATAGATTGGTTTAGCTTTTCAAGAAAAAAAATGACTTATACGGTCAAATCGGGTTACCATTGGGCTATTGCTAGGAATCGACCCCAAAAGAATTTGAGTTCTTCTACATCAGCCACCATTCCAATCTCTCTATGGAAATTGGTGTGGAGCATGAAGGCTACACCAAAAATTAAGTGTTTCATGTGGAAAACTCTTCATGCGACTATTGCCACCATGACGAATTTATTTAAAAAATGATCCTCTCCATCTCCTCTATGTGCCATTTGCAACATTATGAGGAATCGATCGAACACCTTTTCCTGCTATGCCCATGGGTGAAAGTGGTGTGGTTCAAGGAAGCCTTGAATATTAGGATCAATCGAGAAAAAGTCACTTTATGGGTAAACTGGTTGACTGATACCTTGGCGTCGGCCAATGGGTCAAAGAATGAATAGAGAAAGTTGGTGTCTTATATTGCTTTTACATGTTGGCAAATTTGGAAAGCAAGATGCAACTTTTTGTTCAACCAACAACCAATCAATCCAAGGCAGGTATTAGCAACAATTTCCATCTCGGTTGGAGCTTTCACAGAAGTTACCCAATTGCCGGGCACTCACCCAACACCCATTACATGAACTACGGAGATTACTGCCAGTTGGACGTCAACGAACTCGAGGTTTATAAAGATCAATATGGATGTGAGTTGGGAGGCAAGTTCGAGTTCAGGTTTTGTAAGGGTGGTTGCTCGAGATGAAGAAGCCAACTTTTTGGGTGCCTGTAGATATGGCATGAAGGCTATACGTGTTGCTATGGCGAAGGCACTGGCTATCAAGCATGGTTATGAATGGGTCACCAAATGGGTTATAATTCAATTATTATTGAGTCTGATTCCTATGAAGCAATCTCATGCCTTTGGGACTCACCATCAAAGGGCAGTTAGGAAGCTTTCCCTGTACTACTGAAGTGTATCAGATTGGGGGGGTCTTTCCAAGACTGTCGCTGGTCTTGGATTCCAAGATTGGCCAACAAGGCTGCGAACCTTTTGGCGTCTCGACGATGTAGGGAAATGTGCAACTTTATTTGGGTTGACAAACCTCCATCTTCCTTGGTTCATGTTCTTTGTAATGATGGTCTTCCTTGCCCCCACTAGGTCCTTTGCTGGTAGTGTAAGGAGTGACACTTTAGCATTAAATGCAGTGTCGTGATCCATGTATCTCCTTGCATTACTTGATTGTGTTGTTGTGTCCGGCTATTTGCCTTTGTGTAGGTCTCCTTGTAAAACTTTGGCATCTTTGCCTGGATTAATGTTATCCAGTTTACCAAAAATTAAAAAAAAGAAAAAGAAAAATCTATTATAACAGGTAGTAAACTTCCAAGCGCACTTGCACAACAAACCATTTTAGTGAGTTAACTTCTCGAGCACATCGAAATGCAGTATGCTCTTGGCAAGGTATCTTGAAGTAGGACATGAGCTAATAATGATATCTCTTTCCAAAGTTGTCCCTGCAAGCAACCACTTGATCAACCTTGAACCAAGCATTTAGACAACTTGCATGTGAAAATCCGTATTTCTGAACGTCTATCATCGTGGGGCAATTTGAAAAAGGGTATATCTTTCTTGTAGTGCCTTCCATTCCTCTATATTTATTTTGTTTCATATAGTATTTCCAATGTATATTTTTTAAAGGAGAAATTAGGTTATTATCCTTCCTTTTGCTATTCCATTGATTAAAATCATATTCCTTTTCAATTTTTGATTAAGGTCCTTGGGTATTAATAACATCATTAATTATTTCGATAATAAATTTTTTTATTTATTTCTAAATATATTCATTTAATGTTAAAAATGTTACAATTAGTATATTTATATTTATGACTAAATTTTTTATCATATATTTTTAGTTTTAGTTTGCACCCATTTTTAATTTATATTTCTTTTTTAATTTGTACCAATTTTCTTTTCAATTTTAAGTTGTACCCATATATTAAATTCTTTTTGTGCCCATATTTTTTAAAGTTTATTTGTATTTGTACCCATATATATATATATATATATATATATATATTAGCTAAATGTACCCATGCTAATTATATGTACCCATTCATGTAAAACTTTTTAATCTTAAAATGTACTCATTCTTAAATATACAAATTTGTTATATGTAAAATGTACCTTTTTTTATATCAAATCTATTCAATTTTTTTAATCAATTTTTAAACTTATATGGGTACATTCTTTTTTCTTTGATTTTAAAATGTATCCATATCAAGTTTAATCGAAGAAATTTACTAATATCATTAAGCCTAGTATCTTTCTTTTTTTTTTTTTTTTTTTTTTGTGATTTTGAAGAATGTACCCATGTTTTGATACAATAATTTTTTTGGTTAATTTTGATGAATGTATCCATGTTTATATATTCACACGCACACAATAGTATATTTATATTTTAATATTTTTAATCCCACAAATTATGGTTTTTTATTTAAATTCTCATTTATATAAACAACTAAAATTTCTAATTTTTAATTTAAAAAATATAGTAATGTACATAGAAATAAATTATCAAATTGATTTCAAGGACCTCGATCAAAAATTAAAAACCAACAAGGTTTCAATCAAAGAATATTCATAATTAAGGATCGCATCCAAAGTCTCCATTTTTTAAATTGCATGCAGTCATTCTAGTAAGACCACACGGCCCAATATTTTATCTTACCATTGTTGTCAACTTTAGAGTAGTTGATATATGCATACATATCCTATCTTGGTGGCTTTCATATTAGGAGGACACAAGTGCAACAGATGTCCTTGGCAAGTTAGAGCCGACACCATTCAATTATTCATTCCAATCTTATTTGCATTGTCATTACATTGGAGCTTGAGGTTGCTCCATGTGTGTACCATTCATCCTCCTTGAGTGACATCTATTATCCACTTGGCAGCCAACACTACTGCCCTAACAAGTGTCAAGCATCCAATGATACTGGACACCTCCAGCTATACATGCCGACTCCTGTCTTATATACATACCTTCTGCCACTTCATTTCATTTACATTTCCTCAATCCTTTCCCTTCTTTTATTTCGTTGCATGTAACAAGCATGCAATAGTTTTATATGTGTGTATATTTTATATATATATAGAAAAAACCTTTGAGAGAAGAGATTCTTCTTTTTTTTTTTTTTTTTTTTTTTTTTAAATAGGATTAGTAGTCTACACTACATCGAACTTTAATGATTCAAACCATCTATTTTTCAAGTTGCACCTCATAGATCATCCTTGCAAAATATTAGCTAAATCAAAAAGATTTAAAATATGGGTTCAAAAAAATTAACGAATACTTTGTTATATAAGAAACAATGAAATTTTATCTTGATAATTAAATAGGCAAACAATTTCGGATTGAATTGAATTTTTACAAGGATGATCTATGAATCGAAACTTACAAAATAGACTGTTTGGATCATTGAAATTCGATGTGGGGTGGACCCCACCTCTAATCCCCATTTTTTTGAAAAAAAAAATGAGGATCCCTATGCATAAAGAGCCTTATATATATATATATATATATATATATATATATATATATATATATATATATATATATATATATATATATTCTCTCTCTATGTGTGTGTGTGTGTGTGAAGTACTCCGGAGTTCTTATATATTTGGTTAGTGAATTGTTTGTGATTGTTCATGGAGCATGAGAACTTTAGTGTTAGGTTATCTGAGGGATAAACGTATGGTACACGGGGACATTAAGGCGGAAAGGTCATTTTAGGGGTCACATGATGAGCTGCATATTTTGAAGAATAACCAACATGTGAAGGGACGATGTGATATGGCACTACATGTATAATGATTTGACATATTACACATATTTTCTAGATTGTGTAAAACTACACGCTTGATTGGCATATTACATATTCTACTCATTGAGCTACGGTGGTTGTTGCTCATCCCTCACCCTTTTACTTTTCAGATGAGTTATTTGGCAAGACCGTGCTAGATGAGCTGGAGTTGTGTTAGGCGAGAGATTTAAAAGTTTTTATTCTTTTTGTACACCCTGTAAAGTTTTTTTGGAGTCATTTTTATAAGAGAAGTTTTTTTTTTTTTTTTTCTTTTATTCGCACGCCAGGCATGGGGTCATATTTATCCACCAACTCTAGGTTCGGAGTGTGATAGTGCACTCCAACCTTGAGACTATAGACGAAGCACTCCAAAGAGATGTGACTAACATGTGCAGGTCACCATTCACTGATGAGATTGAGCGAACAGATCTTCCTCGTAAGTTCACTATGCTTCACTTTACTCTATTTGAATGAGACGAGGATTTGGAAAGACATCTCAAGCGTTATTGCAATGCTATGTTCCTTTACAAGAACAATGATGCTCTCATATGCAAGATTTTTGCTACAACTCTGCAAGGAGAGTGAAAAAACTGGTTGCACACCTTGGCGCCATGATCAATCCAAAACTTCAACAAACTTTTCTTGGTTTTCCCTAAGGAATATTCGTCCCACCGCTCAATCAAAAAGAAATAAGATCACCTTTTCAACTTTAACAAGGACTCAAAAGAGACAATCCATAACTATGTCAGGAGGCTCAAGGCGAAGAAGGTCAATATCGGCGAATGTGATGATACAATAACCAAGGCAGCATTCAGAAAAAATAATCTAGCTGACCACCCTTTGTCTGGAGAGTTGATCATGGGTTAAGATTTTATCCTGGGAATCTCTTATATTTTGACTAAAAAGCATGCACCATGGGATGAAGCTAAACGAGCCCAAAAAGCTTCCGAGCAATCTTAAAATGACTCAGATGCAGTTTAGAAGAAGATAGATGAGAAGCAACCCAACATGAACAAGTCAGGGAACAAACTATTGACTTTTTATTTTCTAACCCAGGCTTTGATACGAAGAAGAGAATGCTTTGAATAATAATTGTATTCTTCTCAATGAGAGTACATATATAAGGTGTGCAATCCTAACGTAAATAGGAAAAAAAAAACTAATTACACGAGATTAATATCTTTTAAGAATACTACCTAAAATACAAAGTCAACACAAATCCAAGGACAGTTGCCTAGTAAAAGAAGGCCCAATGCCAAAGTCAGTCACCAAGTTGCCACCACCCAGATTCTTTGTGACTTGAAAAATGAATCTTGGTTCAAGCTGCCATCAACCGTGAAAGGAGACACCGCCAAGTTGAATCAAACAAAGTATTGCACATTCCATCATGGTCTAGGCCACATAACTAACAGTTGCATAAAATAGAAAGAATACATTGAGAGGCTAATGAAGGAAGATAGGTGCTACAAGTACCTAGACAAGTAAGCATCACATCCCATGTGAGATGCGAAAACTAACACTGAACCCCCTCCAAAGGTGATTCGGATCAATAGCATCTTCGTCGAGTCTAAACATTTGGTGGCCACCCACAATTCCAAGAAGATGAGGATCGAACAGACAAGATCTTTTTCCTAGATTTAAGTTACGAATATGGCACCTAGCCAATCATTGGCTTCACTGAGCAAGACGTCGAGGGAATAAAATTTCTCCACGACGACACCATGATGATTTTGGTTCAACTAGCCCATGCCATGGTTGATAGGATGATGGTTGAGAACGGCATGACAGTGAACATACCCAACTGTCGATGATTGAGAGGATGGGCATGGAAAGTACTATCAAACACAATGCAAATGTCTTAACCGGATTCAACGATTTCACCTTGGTTGCCATTGGCATGATTGTGCTTGACATACTCACCCCTCTAATTGTCTCCTCATAGACATTCATGATCGTCATGGACCCAGCCCTTCATAATGGAATTTTGGGCCAACCTTGGCTCGTGAAAATCAGAACTATGACATTCATTTGTGGTTGACATGATCCAAAACCATTCATACATTCATTTGTAGTCGAGGAAATGGATGAATATGGTTTCAAATTTGCGTGATTTTTGGTAGACAAGATCTTTGAGGTAATGATTAAAATATAGACATTTGGATCATTGAAATAGTGAGCTCCATAAATGTAAGTAAAAAACGTGTGCCCCGAATCCTAACCCATATATGTAGGGCTGGGCACGGGCCGGGCCGGGCCCAAATTTGGAAGAACCGGACCTACCCGTTTTAAAATGTAACGGGCCGGGTGTAGGGATTTTAAGTTTGGGAACCGGACCTAACCCGGCCCGTATCAAACGGGCCGGTTCGGGACGGGTCCACGGGTCCAATAACTTTTTTTTTTTTTTTTTTTTTTAATCTGGTTATGGGCATACTAAGATTGAAGCAGAATGAGGTGTGGTTCCAGTGCTGACGAAAAGGAAGAAGCTTGTAGAACCAAATAGCAGAATGAGGTTATGTGCATACCAAGTAGAATTGCTTATACGAAACCCCTGTCAAATTTGAGGATACACAAAAGAACCAGGAAAGAAGCAACTAGGAAAGGTATCAGTAGTTTTACGAAACCCCTGTCAATGGAAATCAATATTTGTTTCACAACATGATGCAATTTCTCTCACATAACTGTCGATTCAATAGTATCATCAGTGCGTCTTAAACTCTCGAACTTTTATCCTAATAGTCCTCTTACCATCTTTCACCAAAACACCCAAACTAACAAATCACACAATTAGAATTAGATAAAGAGATTCTAAATCCAAATTAGCACAAATGCTGAAGACCATTACCGTGGTGTCCTTGACTTGCAACAGCATGCAAGGGATCAAACCCGGACCGGTTCTTCTTCGTAACGGTCTCCCGATTCGAATATTTCAATAGCTCCTTAACCACATCAAGGTGCCCTTTATCCGCCGCCGTGAACAAAGCCGTCTCTCCCAACTCATTGACCTCATTCACTACCGCCGCCCGAACCTCAGCCACCTCCATATCAAACCCCGCACCGCTAACTGTCCCCACAATCTGCGAATCGATATCGCCGAGAATCTTCTTCACGGCGGCTAGATCCGCGCGCTGAGCCGCCAAGTGGAGCTCTGTGTCGTTGTGCCGCCCGGTGACCTGCTTCAAGTACTTCTTCTTCCCCTCCTGGTCCATCCGCTTTCCGGAGTTGGAAAGCACCAAAGCCGGCGCCGATGTCGTGGAAGCCTGGAATTCCCATCGGTCCGGATCAACCTTTCTGAAACCCTGCATGCATTCAGTTGATGAGCAAGCCTTGAAATTTCCTGAACAAGGATGTAATCCGCAATCCCAACTAAGGATTTAATAAAATAAAACCATGATTCATGACCAACAGAAGAAAGGGAATTGCGTAACAAAGTTAAAAACCTGTAATCGTATATATGATTCTGATTAATTCCTAATTTCCTACACTAAACCCAAAAGAATTACAGTACTAAGCAAGCAAAAACAAAAGAAAAATTCCATAAACAAAAAGAACCCGTCTGCAATTTCAGCATAACATGAAGAACGATCCAAGAAAACTCATGCTTTTTTTCAGTACTTACATATGTATTGAGCTGACGAATGAAGCTGGAGAAGTTACTGTGCTTGAAGTATCGAGGAAGAAGAGTGACGGAGAACTTGTGATAGTCCCACACAACGAAGCTGTTGCGAGCTTTGCTCCAGGAAACAATGGCGTCCGTGGAAGGATCCTCCACCATTTCAAACGTCTTCGTGAGAAACGGCGGCGGACCCACCTCGTGCAGCCCCTCTATTGGCTGCGGCGAGAAGCTTGAGGACGACGAAGACGATGAGCCCACGGTGCATGTCACAACCTCTTCCTCTTTCACCAACACTCCATCCATGGTTATTGGTTTCCCCAAATTAGCTATTAGCAGGAATCTCAGCACCAAAAGACTGGATTTTTACATGTGGAAGAGGATTTTGAGAATTGGATTTCTGGATTTGTGCAGTCATCGGACCCTTCTCTAAATCCCCATCACCTCCTACAAGTGAACACTGAAGTCGTGTCGTGTCGGAGAAGGTGGACGGAGGAGCGGCGCCGCGAATTTGAGAAAGTGTTGGAGTGTTGGAGAGATTGAGATTTGAGACTGAACACTGAAGTCTGAAACTGATTTGGAAACCTAGGTTACAAATTAACGGTTCAGATTGAATGATAGGTTATCATTCAATCTCAACCGTTGATTATAATATGAAACGGGCCGGTCCGGGGCCCCGTTTTTCTAAGGTGTAGGAACCGGCCCGCCCCGTAAATAACCATGCCCCGGCCCGCCCCGCCCCGTTTGTTCCCAAAAAAAAAGGGACCCGGCCCGTACCCGCCCCGAACCCGCCCCGAACCTACACTACCCGCCCTTACCCGCGGTTCCTTTACCCGTTTGCCCACCCCTACATATATGTATAGGTTGATTTGGATAGATGAAATTGATTATTGGGCCAATATTCCCTTTCTAATATTTTAGCATGTATAACCCATATATGTATAGGTTGATTTGGATAGATGAAATTGATTATTGGGCCAATATTCCCTTTCTAATATTTTAGCATGTATAACCCATATATTTATGGGTTGATTTATATAGATGAAGTTGATTATTGGGTCAATATGCCCTTTTTAATAGTTTAGCATGTACAGTAGGGTCTATACCCTCTTTTGTTTAGTGGGGTCTACATTCTCTTTTGTTACATTTTTTTTTTTTTTTTGTTTAGTACAATTGGTTAGGAACTCATATTTAATTTGAACTTAAAACTTCTCACTTATATGAAGACAAAGATAATTACTGCCAACAAACAGAAGTGCTTGCCGAGAAGGAGAAAAGGGCAGAGGTTGGCCTAACGACTAGGGCTGGGTTCGGTTTTTTTCGGTTCGGTTTTTTCTCAAAACCGAACCGAACCGAAATTTTGGTTCGGTTCGGTTCGGTTCAAATTTTTTTCGGTTTTTTTCGGTTCGGTTTTTTTTCGGTTTGGTTTTTCTCGGTTCGGTTTCGGTTTTTTTCGGTTTTTTTTTTTTTTTTTTTTTTTTTTTTCTCCCTCCAAAATTATTATTAAAAAAAAAAGGAAATATGAAAGTTCACATTCATATTAATAGGCCAGGCGGAATGAAAAATAAGGAGGAGGAGGGTTAGGGTTACAGTTAAGGGTTTTGTTAAAAAGATTAAAAAATTAAAAAAAATCTCACAAATCCTGGAGGCATGAGGGTTCAAACCCATGCCTCCATGCTTGTAAAGTTTCACTGAAACCAACTTGGCAACAGGTTCTATTTTGTTATGATTGTATGACTAAACTATTTATAAATATTCAAAAAAATTATATATATATATATATATATATATCGGTTCGGTTCGGTTTCCGAGCCTCAAAAACCGAAACCGAACCGGTCAGATTCGGTTCGGTTCGGTTTGACAATTTCGGTTCGGTTTTTTTCGGTCTCGGTCCGGTTTGGTTTTCGGTTTTTTTCGGTTTTTTGAACCCACCCCTACTAACGACGGTTGTCGAACAACAGATTTGTAGGAGTTTTGAATGAAAAATAAACTAGGCTTTTCCTCACATAACGAAGGTTGAGGGTTGGGCCTTGGGCCTTGGGCCTTTTGGCCTCCGGTGACTTGAAACAAAAGCCATTGGTTTTTTAATCAATGCACCTTATAAACATCAATTCAATTTCAATTGGACGTTGAGGAATTTCATCTTTACCAGAAAGGATATAACTGCTCTTGACAGTCGCAACGGCAGTTCAAGAAAGGTGTTTCAAGTCTTTGTAAACGCAACCTTCTCCAAGCACAAAGTACATCAACAAAAGACCCTATCTTTCCATTATCATGCTATTATATTTTTCTTGAGAAAAACACTTGTACGTTCGCCACTTTCAAGTTCCTGGTGTTAGGAATTGGATTAGATAAGAGTAATCCTTGTGGACAAGGCCTAACGAAGTACAAGCATCCGAGTAGATGCGAAATTCTGTCTATAGAGGACATTGCAACAATCCGCAAGCCTCTATCTATTCATATTGTCAGTTTTGGAAACTCACTTCTTTTTCTTATTGGTAGTTCCGATCTCACTTTCATATACTGTTATAAGATTTGTATGTATGCATATTTATGGTCTTAGAAGTTGATTTGAATTAATCATAAGTATCTGATACTATATATCGAATCATATCAATCCGTTAGTTATTGTTATATCATACTTACATTCTTATATCATTAATAAAGTTGCTATAACTTTAGCTTCGACTATTATATTGAATTTTTTGTTGTTATACTTTTATATCGTTACATTGCTTAAATTCTGACCGGGCTCCAACCAGATTTCGCCGAAACGCGAGAGAGAGTTCCATCATGAGGGATGGAGTGACGGAATGCGTATGTCAAGTCCGTATCTACTAAGCCTTGAATAAGAATGGTGTTTTTTACTTGCAAGCAACGTGTGCTTAAACGTTTTCTTTGCAAGCTACCTTAGCTTGAACTTTGAAGTGACCAAGTAATCAACGTCCACGTCATCCCTTGGCTTGCTTGTACATAAATATTCAAGTGTTTTTCCTGCAAACATCTCCACACGTAAATGGCATGAACAAGTCAGGCAGAACCCTTCAAAACCTATCCATATAAATAAACTTATAATATGGTCGACTTCAAGCCATCGATCATCCTTGAACATATTCAGAGATCATTACTTAACATCTCAGGCAGGTGACAATTAGGGTGGAAGTTCATCAATATGCCTAGGAATGAGTTCTGGGGTTTCAACAAATTGAGAAACATTCTTGAACTACTTCGTCGCAATAGATCTTCGATTGGCAAGGCATCGCCTGGACCGTTCCCAGCTACAGCAGTTTCTAAGGTTGACCAGGGTTATTCGATACAGCAAGGCTTACGGTATTTAAGTGTCAACAGCAAACCATGGACAAAACTCGATACAAAAATGTAAGGATTAGTCTTTGATTAATGGTCTCAAATTATATGCTAGTTGATCTCCTCCGTTAAACATTAGTTTTCTCTTCCAGATGATAGAAAAATGAATAATTTTTCTGCTTGATAATTCTACACTCATATATTATAGGGTAAACAGTGGAAAGGAAAAGGCTCAACAATTACAACCAGCAGCAACTCCTACTAGGCTCGGCATCGGTCAAAGGTATGAACTGATTCTCAGACATGTAAAATTTTGTCCATAGATCTTCCAAAGAAGACCAAATAGAACCAGCTCACTCAATTCGCGTCTGATCCTGCATGATTTCTCGTCTTTCCCTGCATTAATTGTTCTTCAAATTAGAAATCGAACTGTTTTTTTAATCTCCAGATCAAAGTTTCTATGATTCTATCTCTCTAGCTATATCTATTTTTTCTTTGTTTGGAAAAGTATACATGCTATAAAGTATAAACCAATATTTTAACATGCTGACAAACCAATGGATACTAAAGTACGCTTCTAATTTAGTATCCAATACATGCAGGGTAAAATGGATTTTGGGATCCATATTGGCACTAATCCTTCCTTTTTGGATTCAGAATTGGGGAAAACTCAAAAGGATTGAAGGTACGGAAAATCTTTTTCGTTTGAACCGGTCATGTACATAGGATCAATAAATAATACAAATTGAAAATAAATTTGTTTTGTACAGGAGAGGCAGAAATGGTTGTGGAAGAGGTAGAGAAAGTAGTCGAGGTTGTAGAAAGGGTGGCAACTGTGGCGGAGAAGGTGTCCGAGGACGTTGCCGACGAACTCCCTGATAATACCAAACTAAAGGAAAAGGTTTTACTGGCAGAACATGTTTTCAAAGTGGCTGCTAAAGATGCTAAACTAGCTGAAGATTTCATTCACAAGGTCTTGCAATGGCAATTCATCCCCCATCTTAATTTCTTCGTATATTTTATTTACATTTTATATGCTTCATTTTTTTTTTTTTCCCTTTCTTTTTATGGGGTTTTTTTTAGCATCTATATGCGCATTTGACTGATTTATAACTCTATTATTTTAAAATAATAGGTGGAAACATTGAAGCATGATCTGGAAGACTTGGAGACAATAGCAGAATCCATTGTTGATAATAATAACCATAAGATTGGGAAATGAAGGAAAGAAAATGACTATTTGGAAAGAACCGATCCCCAAGACATGTACATATTCTTGTACAATTTCTTGATAATATATCACTTGAGAATATGATGTTCAATCGACACATTGGCGCTCTAACTGGTTTGATTCTCATTGTTTGTAGGCTTCACCACTTGACCTTCGAAGAAGCTTAGTGAATCCTTTGATTTGTTGTTTGTAAGGCGTGTCACCGTTGACTTTTGTCAACAGAAAGGATACATAAATGTATTTGTGATACTTGTGCCACAAGGAAATAAAACTCCCTTATCAAATGATTGTGTCAAAGCTTGGTTCGATTTTGACTCTTTTTAATGTCTTGTATGTTAAGGACTTTAATTGTTTTTCGATATAATACTAGAAACTACAAAGATGGGGTTGGACATAATCAAACACATTACTTCAATCATTCACAGCAAAAGGTAAAGACAGTAAGTAACAAGTACAGAACTGAAACTGATATTGATAATACCGAATATCACAAGATAAGTAAAGTACATACACAAATGAACTTAAAAATATATATATAACTCTTATTGGATTGAATTCAAGACCATTAGATTGGAAAAGTTGCTTTCTTGTAAAGGGTTTCATCCAAAGAGACAAACTTATCTAATGGCCGGTAAATCGATACTACACAAAGATATGGTAGTAGAGCAAATTTTAATTGGTCTTAAGAGTCTAAATGAAAGGATTCCTAGAGTTCTAAAGTCTTGGTTTCAAGTGGTCTTTTGGCAAGGAAGAAGGAATGAAACAAGTGAAGTGAGAGAACTTTGGTTTGAAACTTGTAGTTTGTTTCATTGAATGATTCGTGTGTCCTTTGCTTTGCGCATTTAATTTGTATCTATCAACCTTTTACTTCCTTCTTCAATGCTTCTTATGTCTTCATTTGAAGTCGACGTAGGATTACTTTTTAGAAAGTAAGCACCAATAAAAAGTAATCACCAATAGAAAGTAATCCAAAATATATGGGCTGTGAATCTAGATTAGCCTAACCAAGACGATGATTTTGCTTAAATTTATGATCACTTTGCCTCCAAAAACACCAAAGTTCTTTACATGCAATGCTACTAGCTTCGAGAGTGAAAAATGGTGCTTGACATCTTTGATTAGTCAAAAGTAATTCGGACGGTCATTTAATATTATGGTCTAATAATATTCTTTTTCGCTTGTAAGTGAGAGGTTTTAGGTTCGATTCTTATCAAAAGTGAATTTGAACTACATTATTGCTAGTCCATTGTGACGCTTAACTCACTTCCTCTCCTTAGCGAATATTAATATTATTTGTTAAAAAAATAATAATTTGGGTTGTACTGTTCATTTAAAGTAAATTAAAGGCCCAAACTCCATTTCCTATGCGAATCATCTTATTTGGCCAATAATATTTTTAGTGTAAACAGTGTTGTTAATATGGCGCTGATGTTCAATTGTTATATAATTGTCCACATTGTTTGTGTTGCTCCATGTCTTATACCATTCAGGATATAACTAGTTTGGGTCGTCTGATTTCAATCAAGCGGTACCCAAAACTATGCTTTGTTCGTGTCCTTCAGTCCAAAAGATGCTCAAGTACAAGATAAAACAGGATCCAAATATTGGATTTTGTATAAATACTAGTACTATGGTATAGTAGTATTCATTTTTATCGATAAATGAGAGATTTTAGATTTGATTCACATCAAAAACGAATTTAAACTATATTATTATTAGCTTATTGTGATTTGTAAGATTAAGCTCAACCCCTTTCCTCAGAGAAGATAATATGGTTGGGTAAGAAAACAAACAAGTCGGATTCGGGTAGACCCGTTTCTTGCAGCTTGCAACTAGTGAGGGAGATTATTACAAATTATACGGCAGTTCGCTTGGTTGAGCACGAGACACACCAACCACCACTGAAGAAGAACGCGGAGAGAGAGAGAGAGAGAGAGATCGGAGACCCCAAACTTCTTCTAAGATCGCGACGACGTCGTCCCAGATCCACGCTCCATAATGTCTTCAACATTCAGTGGCGATGAAACGGCGCCGTTCTTCGGCTTCCTCGGCGCTGCTGCTGCCCTCGTTTTCTCATGTAACTAAACTCTAACTTCAATCTCGCTTTTTCTCTGTGTTTTTCTCTTTGCAATGTCTTTGGCTCCTGAGAAAGTTTAGATCTAGTTTGGATTTGATCATCTGCTCCATTCGGCTGTCAATTGAACTTGGTTTTTATAATATCAAGGAATTAACTGAATAACTTGGATTTTCTTGCTTAAATTTTTGGTTAATTATCATTTGGGACCCTGAAAGTACAAATCTTTTGCTAGAAAGGGGCTAAATTTGACTATTATTATTCATTTAATGGTCGGATGATATGCTTTGTGGAGTTTGTTAACATGGATCTCAAACCCCATTACTCAAAAGAGGCTGATTGATCTGTTTCGCTTGGTTTATACATCATATGTTCATGTATTGCCCAAAATTTTAGAATCCCAAATATAGGTTTAGTGTGCTTGATATAAAGGCGGCTTCGTTGGGGATTTGTTTTTCAAGGTATGGGAGCTGCCTATGGCACAGCAAAGAGTGGTGTTGGTGTGGCATCCATGGGGGTGATGAGGCCTGAGCTGGTGATGAAATCCATTGTTCCGGTCGTTATGGCTGGAGTTTTGGGTATTTATGGCCTTATTATTGCTGTTATCATCAGTACTGGGATTAACCCAAAGGCCAAGTCATACTACCTCTTTGATGGTTATGCACATCTCTCTTCTGGTCTTGCTTGCGGTCTCGCTGGACTCTCTGCTGGAATGGCAATTGGTATTGTTGGCGACGCTGGTGTAAGGTATAAGTTCCGCCATTTAAGTGCATATGCATATACATAATTGTTTCTTGTTGCTTGCTGGTGTTTGTTTTTATTTTTTATTTTTTATTTTTTTTGTATGCTATATCTAGACGCTAAAAATAAGTATCATTGGAGTAGATCCTGTACAAATTATTACCCCTTTTTCTGTTTCTTTTCGATTAGTACTGTCCTTTTATCAAAGGCAGATAATAATTAGGGTGGCCATTTATCCTATAAACATGCTTTTCAGCAGTGAACAAAGTTGATCTAACTGCACAAATAGCAATGGTGGTATTTCTTGTTTCCCTTTCTTATATATGTTTCTTACATCAACTTCTGGGTTATAGAGTTCGTTGTTCAGCTTTTTGTTACTGACTGTCACTATGAACCGAATTACTTAACCTATTGATAATTCCGGAATTAATATGCAAAGCAGATTTTCACCCAAGACTAAATTTATAGATAAAGAGATTGGTCTGATAAGGGATTATCATTACTATTGTCATTGTAAACTGGAAATCCAAGGAAGGATATTAAACCCCAGAGTTCATTTTAATTTGGAAAGTTGAAGTCCAATCCAAGGATTGTAACTTAAAGCCGTGACAGATTAGAACTAAAATCAATGATAAATCTTGGTCTGGAAATGGATAATGAAAACATTGTAAACTATTCATGGGCTGATAAATTTAATGTTTGTGGCAATGTGAAAAGTTATAAAGTCCAAGGTCAGAATAGTATCTTAACTCTAGTAAAACATATTTCTCTGAATATAGGTCCAAATGTCAATGTATGTTTGACATGTAAGATGAAAATATCATTCTCAAGAACAACTATTGAGATTGATTCTTATTAGGGCTTGGAATCAGTTGAGATTTAATATTAAAGTTGTCTTTGACAACTAGTATGGTGTTTTGGTATAACTGTAATCTGTAGTGCCCTGAATATGATTCTAATGTCTCATGTGTATCTGTCACGCGTCTCAGAAAGTAGTAACAGTGACGGAGTTTGTAACTAGTATAATTTGGTAGACAACTGGTATAGTGTTTTACTATAACTTGACAGCGTGGGTCAATAGCAGTGAACATGAAAAGATGGCTCGTAAAGTTTTCATGGCTCTGTGAAGCTAGTTTTCGTCACTTGAGAGCAGAAGTGCAGAACAACTAAAGTTTTGTTTGGTTGTTGTGCTTCATAGATATCCCCTAATCTTTCCTTAAATGTTTCTATGTGATTTGAGATTTAGTCTCAACCTAATTATAATTAGTGAAGCACCTCCGGAGTAACCGAGCTTGTTTTGCAGAGCTAATGCACAGCAGCCAAAACTCTTTGTTGGGATGATCCTCATTCTCATCTTTGCTGAAGCACTGGCCCTCTACGGCCTCATTGTTGGCATCATCTTGTCTTCTCGATCAGGGCAATCCAGAGCGGACTAAGAAGTGACCGTGCGTCATTGATTGCTTATTAATGGCACTTCAAGGGGAAAACTTTTGGCTGCTCTCAGGTTGGTGGTTGGATGCTGCTCGCTGGTTCCGAAAGATTATGTTCGTGCAAGTAACGGGCCTTGCCTTGTAGTAGTAAGATTGAAGTTTTCATTCAACAGAATAAAAGCGTTTGAAGCTGTTAAGGTTTTTTCATCTTTTGGTGAATTTTTCCGCGAGAACCATATGACCTGGTATAGATCCATAATTCTAAAACTAGTGCATGTTAATGGATAGAATTCACTTTTATCAAATTCACATTATTGTAGCAATATTATTTTAGGAATCAAACTTAAGGTACTTAATTCCTTGTATTTGTAAAGCGGCAGCACATCTAGTGGCCTCCTTAGCCTTTTGGGAGGGGGGCTCTTATGAATGAAACTATTTTAAGCTAGTGATTGTTTAACACTTTGGCTACTGATGTAAACGTGTCAATTCGAATTTAATAAAATTTTGTACTTTGATGAAAAAAAAAAATTCCTATATATATGAATCAACTCACTTAAAGCGAAAGGCTTAAATACCATTAATTTTAGGACACAAAGGTAATTGTATTGCACCCTTCTAATTGGGCATGTAATAGTTTGGTCCCTGTATTTCAAGGAGAAATTAGGTTTCCATTCCTCTTTTTACTACTTCATTATTGATTAAAATCTTATTCTTTTTCAATTCTTTATTAAGGTCATTAGGTATTAATAAACGTCATTAATTATTTTAATAATAAAATATTTTTTTATTTCTAAATATATTCATTTAGTGTTAAAAATGTTACATTTGGTATATTTATATTTATGGATAAATTATATTTTTATTTTTAGTTTGTACTCATTTTTAATTTGCAACCCTTTTTCAATTTGTACCAATTTTTCTTTTATGTTTTAATTTGTACCCATATATTAATTTCTTTTTGTGCCCATATTTTTAAAAGTTGTATTTGTATTTGTATCCATATTTTTTAATTGATTTGTGCCTATTTTAAATTTTGCTAAATGTACCCATGCTAATTATGTGACAGCCCGTTTCGGATTTTTCGTACCGTAGGGGTAAAATGACAGTTTTGCCCCTAGTGTTTTGTTTCGTTGTGTGGTCGTTTTGGGGTTTTTGTTGGTTGATTTTGGACCCCACACACACACACACACCCACACTCACTCCTATTCTCTGCCCTGTCCCGTACTTGTCTCTCTCCCTTTCCTTTCTTCCTTGTACGGACAAGAACCAATGTGCTCGAAAACATCACGGATTGTGGAAGAAAATTGTGCCTTTGTGCTCGTGAGGTTCTTAGGAGTTCAACCATACCCATTTCAGGTAAGGGAACCTTCATTTTCACGTCAAACCCGAGAGGTCCATTTCGGAGTACTGTTCATGCACATGTAAATTCTTGTGTTTTGCGGAATTTTAGGCTTGTAGGAAGCTTGGTGAGGTCCTTAGGAGTCTCGGGGTGGTTCGTTTCAAGGTTTTGGACGTCGGGATCGTGAGTTGTAGGTTTGGCCGGATTTGGTGGAGTTTTCCCAGTGAGATTCCATTGGTTTTAGTGCTTGAAAGTGGTAAGGATTTGTTCCTCTAGTTGTAAGCTTCATTTTGGTACCAATTTCGTGAAATTTGGGTGAAAAACGAGTGAGATATGAGGTTTGGAAAATTTCTCGGTTTTCCGGCGACGGCGCCGAAGTTTGGCCGGAGAAGATGACAGAGTATTCTGTCAGTTTGGACGGAATATTCCTAACGGCGTTAACGGAATCTGTCAAAGTTAACGGAATATTCCTGACGTCGTCAGTGTGCCAGGCACGTGCCTGCGCGTGGGTGGCTAATGTGGCCGTGCTTTGGCAGGCCCGTAGGGGCGCGTGCAGTGTCAGAAAATTATTTTAAAAATATAGGGATGTTCGTGAGGTTGAGTAGATCACGTTGGTGCATTCACAAACCCCATTTGAGCATTGTATGAGAAGTTTTTACCTAGTTTGGGTTATGTGCTTTAAATTAACATTTTTATAGTTGTTTCGCATATAGGTGAGATCTATCCCGATGACGAGCGCAGTCACTCGAAGCAAGGGGGTTACGACCCTTCTACATACCAGTGAGTGAGCTTTTGGTTTTCCGTATATACCTATATACTTGTGATTTTTCCAGAAAATGAAATTAAACGTTTATATGTTTTATATGCCATGCATTATGTTTGCCCGTTTAATTATGTATTATTAGTTGCATATATACATATGTTTGGTGCTGCGGACGCACAGGTAAGTGCCAGGTAAGTTATGGTTTATGTTTATGTTTAGTAGTGATTTGAGATGCATAAAGAGCTCATAACCTGCACCCCCCGTGTTAGTACTCCCGCCCAGAGTAGGGCACAGTCCTTCACGTGATGTTCACCTCCCGCACCACACGCTCATCTTGGATCCAAGTTAGGTGCACAGTCCTATCGTACAAACCATTATAGGTGGTTCCGACTCGTAGGTGACCCGCGATTATTCGCCCAGTCTTCACGTGATCGTAGCACTTGAGCGTATTTATTTACACCCAGTCTTGTCGTACAGACCACTTTAGGTGGTTCTGACTCGTGTGTAAGTATAGTTAGTGAGTTGGAGATTTGAGCTCCAGATTCAGCCGTACAGGTCACGTTAGGTGACTCCGGCTGACAGATTTCATGGCATTGATTTGACATTACCTGAGTACTTGCATTTCTATGTAGAGGCATTCGACGTGGCATATTTCTGTGCATGAGTTATATATGTGTGCATATTCTATTTTCTAGGAAACTATACAGGTTTTACGGCAAGGGGTTAGTACTTTTGATATTGAAATGATTTTGAAAAGCTTTGTTTTTGCCCACTCACACTTTCTGTTTTGCGCCCCTCCAGGTTCTAGTTTGGATAGCTCTGTTGGTGGCTCTCGAGGGATTCACGGCATATCTGACAGATTATCACTAGTGTAGGACCACCTTTGGGTGTGTTTATTTAGTGTTGTTTCTCCCAGACTGCACTAGGTCTTCTGTGCTCTGAACATTATTTTTCACACTTACGCTTGCACATGTATGTTATTTACGCAGTGTATAGCTTGACTTTTATTTATTCATACTTTTATTATTATTTTTAGCTTCCGCACTGTGCACATGGTTACGTCACCTTCACGTGACGGCCAGCATGCCCTGATCTCGATCGGGGTGTGTCAGTTTGGTATCAGAGCATAGGTTTGGCAGTCCTGTACTTTTGTGAGTATTCTAATTGTTTTGGTGTCTTATATCAGAACTATGCCGCCTTGTAGGGAACCACGTCGCTCTGCTGAGCCTAGCTTCCCCGATGTAGCTCAACTGGGGGAAGCTATCGCCATCGCTATTCAGTCGGCGCTCCGCCCTCCCAGAAGACTCATTTGGAGACTATGTACAATCTAAAGCTGGATAAATTCGAGGGCCACGAGGGTTTTGAGGGAGCGGAGCGATGGCTAAAACATATTGAGAAGACCTTTCGTGTTCTGCATAATCAGGGGAATCTCCCTGTTGAGGAGTGGGTTGAGACAACATCTTGGTTTTTGGGTAAGGATTCAGCATCCTGGTGGGAGTAGGAGGTTCGTCGTTTGTCCCCAGAGGAGATGACTGATTGGGAGGTATTCAAAGAGTTGTTCAGGAAAAGGTTTGTGCCTCCTGAGTATATAGACCGCAAAAAGCAGGAATTCACTGAGTTGAGGCAGGGGAACTTGACGGCAAACGAGTATTACTGGAGGTTTACTGACTTGTCCCGTTATCATCCGGATGTTGCTGGCAATCCGACAGAGATGCTTCGTCGTTTCCGTTTGGGTACTAAGAAGAAGTGGCGTTCTATGGCGACCACTACCCATTGTGACACCTACCAGGAGTTCTACGAGATTCTGTTGAGGATTGAGGATTCCGAGAACATGCCCAGTGAGAGTGAGGAGGAAGAAAATGATGGTAGCCAGAGGAAAGATGACAAGGGTAAGGGTTAGGCATCGCTCGGTCCTCGCAAGACCCAGAGCTTCAAGCGGGTAGAACCAGTTCTAGTTCTTTTAGCGGTGGTTTTAGTGCCACTGGTCAGGGTCATGGTGTTAGATTTGTTGGGGGTGCTAGAGACCAGAGGCAGGGTGATGCTGGTAGAGGAAGGGTTCCGGTTTGCCGCAGGTGTAATAATCGACATTTTGAAGAGTGCAGGAGAGGCAGCGATGGTTGCTTCACTAGTGGGCAGATGGGACATCGGGCTGCAAATTGTCCCCAGAGTCAGCAGAGGGCCCCATCAGACTTTCTTGCCACCACTTGCACCGATCCAGCAGGTTCTTGGTCCTGGTAGTTATGGGCAGATGGGTTGTGATGGTGCCTATTACTACCAGGGCGATGTTGTTCCTTATGCCCCAGGACAGTATCCATATCCCCAGGATCTATATTCTCAGGGTGGTTATCCCCAGTATTTTGGTGACTATGTGCCGTATCCTCCAATTCCAGCAGGTGGATCTCAGTGCTATCAGGGAAGACAGCCTCAGCAGGGGGAGATTGCTGCGAGTAGTGCGGGATCTTCGAGGCAGTCTGGTCAACCTAGTCAGAGGCGTGGTGCACAGAGTCGTGATGGCCAGACGAGTAGAGGTCGTGGTGGACGACAGCAGACCCAAGAGTGTATTCACAATATCTCTCTGCAGGATGCTTAAAATAATCCAGACTTGATCATGGGTACGTTAAATATCCTTGGTTATTTTGCTAGAGTATTAATTGACTGTGGTGCTACACATTCTGTGATTTCTCATACCTTTGCTTAAGTGACGCAACCTCACCCTACACCTCTAAGGTATGATTTACAGTTTGCTATGCCTAGAGGGGAGAGATGTATTGTTGATTGTGTGTATCCAGGATGTCCAGTGATGGTGGAGGATGTTATTATGCCAGCTGATCTTATCCCGTTAGATATTGTTGATTTTGATGTGATTTTGGGCACGGATTGGTTGCATTTCAATCGTGCCAATATTAATTGTTACGGGAAAATAGTTACCTTCCATCGTCCTGGATTACATATGGTTATTTTTGTGGGCGAGCAGAGTGGGGTGAGACATGGCGTTATTTCTGCTATGCGAGCGAAAAGGTTATTATCGAAAGATTGCCAGGAATACTTAGCTCATGTGGTGTTGGACGATGCTGCTCCTAGTAGTGTGGAGGATGTAAAGGTAGTCAGGCATTTTCCTGATGTTTTCCCTGAGGAATTACCTGGTTTGCCGCCAGACCAAGACGTGGAGTTCACCATTGATTTGCTTCCAAGTACTAATCTTATATCTTTGACTCTTTACCGTATGGCTCCTGCTGAGTTGAGGGAATTAAAAGTTCAATTGCAGGAATTAGTGGATAAGGGTTTTATTCAGCCTAGTACTTCACCTTGAGGAGCTCCAGTGTTGTTTATGAGAAAGAAAAATGGATTTTGAGGTTATGTATTGATTACCGGCAACTGAATTGGGTAACGATTAAAAACCGTTATCCATTGCCGTGTATTGATGATTTGTTTGATCAGCTTCGAGGTGCTTGTGTATTCTCCAAGATTGACTTGAGGTCTGGATACTATCAGTTGAAGATTAGTAGGAAGAATGTCCCTAAGACTGCTTTCAGGACTCGTTATGGTCATTACGAGTTTCTGGTTATGCCATTTGGATTGACGAATGTGCCAGCTGCTTTTATGGATTTGATGAACCGAGTATTCCAGCCATTTTGGATAGGTTTGTTATTGTCTTCATTGACGATATTCTGGTGTACTCTAACTCTAAATCGGAGCATGTTCGACATCTTACTTTGGTGTTGAAAAGGTTGAGGGAACACCAACTGTATGCTAAGTTTAGCAAGTGCCAGTTCTAGTTAGATCAAGTAGCATTTTTGGGGCACGTCATTTCAGCTCAAGGTATATTGGTGGATCCTCAGAAGGTGGCAGCTGTAGAGAAGTGGGAGCAATCGCGAACTGTCACTGATGTGAGGAGTTTCCTTGGTTTAGTAGGGTATTATTGACAGTTTGTCAAGGATTTTTCTGTGATTGATTTACCACTAACGAGGTTAACGAGGAAAGATGTTAAATTTGAGTGGGATGATAATTGTGAGCAGAGTTTCCAGCAATTGAAGTATTGTCTCACTCATGCAACTGTTTTGGCACTCCCGGACGAGAGTGGTGATTTCGAGATCTATAGTGATGCTTTCTTGAATGGTCTGGGATGTGTGTTGATGCAGCATGTTAGGGTAATTGCTTATGCCTCACGACAATTGAAGCATCATGAGTTGAATTACCCTACGCATGTTTTGAAGTTAGCAGCCATCATATTTGCGTTGAAGTGTGGATACATTATCTTTATGGAGAAAAATGCAAGATCTTTACAGATCATAAAAGTCTTCAGTATCTTTTCACGCAGAGGGATCTTAATCTTTGTCAGCGGAGGTGGTTGGAACTGCTTAGTGATTATGATTGCACGATTGATTATCACCCTGGTCGTGCAAATGTGGTAGCTGATGCACTTAGCAGGAAGTCTCAGTGCCGTATCAATGCGTTGTACACTAGTCGCGTTCTTCTTCTGGCAGACTTAAGGTCCACGGGAGTGAGGCTAGAGACAGAAGATCAAGAGGTGGCTTTACTTGCTAATTTTCAAGTTAGGCCAATTTTAATTGATCGTGTGCTTAAAGCTCAGGTAGATGATGAGGAAACTCAAGAAATAATCCAAGCAAGGAATCAGGGGAAAAGGAATGACCTCAGAGTTTGTGAATCAGATGGCATGCTTATGCAGGAGGGTAGGATGTTTGTGCCTAATAATTTGGATTTAAAGAAAGCAATTCTCGATAAAGCACATATCTCAGCTTATGCTATGCATCCAGGAGCTACTAAAATGTATCATACCATTCGACCATTTTATTATTGGCCGAGTATGAAGAGGGAGATAGCGGAGTATGTTAGTAGGTGTGCTGTTTGCCAGCAAGTTAAAGCTGAAAGGAAGAAGCCGTTTGGGTTGTTGAAGCCGCTTCCCGTTCCATAGTGGAAAAGGGAAAACATTACTATGGATTTTGTGTACAAGCTTCCGCGTACGCATAATGGTTTTGACGGCATTTGGGTGATTGTTAATCGGCTTACTAAGTTAGCACATTTCATTCCAGTGAGGGAGAAGTATTCTTGGGGCCGATTAGCGGAGTTGTTCATCTTGAAGATCATGAAGTACCATGGTGTTCCTGTGAGTATTGTTTCAGATCGTGACCCAAGATTTACTTCTAAATTTTGGGTGGCTTTTCAGGAAGCTTTGGGTATAAGGTTACTTTATAGTACAGCATATCATCCTCAGACAGACAGACAGTCAGAGAGAACCATTCAGACGTTGGAGGATATGTTGAGATCTTCGGTGTTACAGTTTGGCGATGCTTGGCACAAGCGGTTGGATTTAATGGAATTTGCCTACAACCACAGCTTTCATTCAAGTACCAGCATGTCACCATTCGAGGCGTTGTATGGTAGATCTTGTCGCACACCCTTGTGTTGGTCAGAGGTCGGAGAAAGAGTTTTGGTGGGCCCGGATATTGTTGATGAGATTACTCAAAATGTTCAGGTAATCAAGTCTAACCTGAATGCGGCCCAGGATCGACAAAAGAGCTTAGCGGATCAGCATGCTACTGACAGAGTGTATAAGGTTGGCAATTGGGTATTTCTGAAGCTTTCACCATGGAGAGGCGTTGTACGGTTTGGAAAGAAGGGTAAGCTGAGTCCCAGGTATATCTGACTGTACATGATCACTGAGCTAGTTGGTGAGGTGGCTTACAGGCTGGAGTTGCCTTCTGAGCTAGCTAAAGTACATAACGTTTTTCACGTATCTATGCTTCGACATTATGTTGCGGAACCGTCTCATGTGATACCTCATCAATCCTTGGAAATTAATTCAGATTTGATTTATGATGAGGAACCAGTGACAATTCTGGATTGGAAGGAAAAGGTTCTGAGGAACAAGATTGTGAATTTGGTGAAAGTTTTGTGGAGGAATCATACAGTGAAGGAGGCTACTTGGGAAACTGAAAATCGAATGAGAGATTTGTATCCTCGGTTGTTCTTTGATCGCTAGTGGTTGCTGTGAGTGGTTATTATGAATTTCGGGATGAAATTTTTATTAAGGTAGGTAGGTTGTGACAGCCAGTCCCGGATTTTTCGTACTGTATGGGTAAAATGACGGTTTTGCCCCTAGTGTTTTGTTTCATTGTGTGGTCATTTTGGGGTTTTGGTTGGTTGATTTTGGACCACATACACACACCCACACTCACTCCTATTCTCTGCCCTGTCTCGTACTTGTCTCTCTCTCCCTTTCCTTTCTTCCTTGTACGGACAAGAAACAAAGTGCTCAAAAACATCATGGATCGTGGAAGAAAATTGTACCTTTGTGCTCGTGAGGTTCTTAGGAGTTCAACCATACCCATTTCAGGTAAGGGAACCTTCATTTTCACGTCGAACCCGAGAGGTCTATTTCGAAGTACTGTTCATTCACACGTAAATTCTTGTGTTTTTGGGAATTTCAGGCTTGTAGGAAGCTTGGTGAGGTCCTTAGGAGTCTCGGGGTGGTTCGTTTGAAGGTTTTGGACGTCGGGATCATGAGTTGCAGGTTTAGCCAGATTTGGTGGAGTTTTCCCAGCGAGATTCCGTTGGTTTTAGTGCTTGAAAGTGGTAAGGATTTGGTCCTCTAGTTGTAAGCTTCATTTTGGTACCAATTTCGTGAAATTTGGGTGAAAAACTAGTGAGATATGAAGTTTGGAAAATTTCCCGGTTTTCCGGCGACGACGACGGTGCCGGAGTTTGGCCGGAGAATATTCCGTCAGTTTGGACGAAATATTCCTAACGGCGTTAACGGAATCTGTCAAAGTTAACGGAATATTCCTGACGACTTTAACTCACGCCGTCAATGTGCCAGGCACATGCCTGCGCGTGGGCGGCGCGTGTGGCCGTGCCTTGGCCAATGTGTAGGGGCGCGTGCAGTGTTAGAAAATTATTTTAAAAATATGAGGATGTTCGTGAGGTTGAGTAGATCACATCCCATTTGAGCATTGTATGAGAAGTTTTTACCTAGTTTGGGTTATGTGCTTTAAATTAACGTTTTTATAGTTGTTTCGCACATAGGTGAGACTTATCCCGAGGACGAGCGCAGTCACTCGAGGCAAGGGGGTTACGACCCTTCTACATACTAGTGAGTGGGCTTTTGGTTTTCCGTATATACCTATATACTTGTGATTTCCCCAGAAAATGAAATTAAACATTTATATGTTTTATATGCCATGCATTATGTTTGCCCATTTAATTATGTATTATTAGTTGCATATATACATATGTTTGGTGCTGCGGACACACAGATAAGTGTCAGGTAAGTTATGATTTATGTTTATGTTTAGTAGTGATTTGAGATGCATAAAGAGCTCATAACCTGCACCCCCGGTGTTAGTTCTCCCGCCCAGAGTAGGGCACAGTCCTTCACGTGATGTTCACCTCCCGCACCAGACGCTCATCTTAGATCCAAGTTAGGTGCACAGTCCTGTCGTACAGACCACTATAGGTGGTTCCGACTAGTAGGTGACCCGCGATTATTCGCTCAATCTTCACATGATCGTAGCACTTGAGCGTATTTATTTACACCCAGTCCTGTCATACAGACCACTTTACGTGGTTCCAACTCGTGTGCAGGTATAGTTAGTGAGTTGGAGATTTGAGCTCTAGATTCAGCCGTACAGGTCACGTTAGGTGACTCCGGCTAACAGATTTCATGGCATTGATTTGACATTACCTGAGTACTTGCATTTCTATGTAGAGACATTCGACGTGGCATATTTCTATGCGTGAGTTATATATGTGTGCATATTCTATTTTCTGGGAAATTATATAGGTTTTATGGCGAGGGGTTAGTACTTTTGATATTGAAATGATTTTGAAAAGCTTTGTTTTTGCCCACTCGCACTTTCTGTTTTGCGCCCCTCCAGGTTCTAGTTTGGATAGCTCTGTTGGTGGCTCTCGAGGGATTCACGGCATATCTGACAGATTATCACTAGTGTAGGACCACCTTTGGGTGTGTTTATTTAGTGTTGTTTCTCCCGAACTGCACTAGGTCTTCTGTGCTCTGAACATTATTTTTCACACATACGCTTGCACATGTATGTTATTTACGCAGTGTATAGCTTGGTTTTTATTTATTCATACTTTTATTATTATTCTTAGTTTCTGCACTGTGCACATGGTTACGTCACCTTCACGTGACGACCAGCATGCTCTGATCTCGGTCGGGGTGTGTCAAATTATATGTATTTATTTTATGTTTTAAAATGTATCAGTAGTTATTTTGTAAAATATGATAGTAATTATGTGGGTAAATTTTTTCTTGCTATAATTTTGTGAAGAACAATATTACTCTAATATTTATTTTTAAGTATTTATTATATTTTAAAAATATTATTTGATTTTTGTTTAAAATTTCATGATTTGTGGGACGTTAAATGCATAAATGCATGAGTTAAATCTCTTAAATGATGTTACGGACCTCGATCAAAATATTTAAACTAACAAGGTTTCAGTCTAACAATTAGGTTGATTAGGGATAGGAACCAAAATGAAAATTAGGTTCCCCTCCCTCTTTTTTTAACTTCATTGATTGAAACCTTATTTATTTTCAATTTTTAAATAAAATATTTTACATGTCAAGATAATTAAATTTTATTTCTAAATTATTCATTTAGTGTTTAGAAATGTTACATTTGATATATTTATATTTATGGCTAAATTTTGCCTCATATATATATATATATATATATATATATATATATATATATTAGTTTGTACCCATTTTAATTTGCAACCCTTTTTTTTTTTAAATTGTGCCAATTTTCCATTCAGTTTTAGTTTGTACCCATATATTAATTTCTTTTTGTGTCCATATTTTTCAAACTTTTATTTGTATTCATATTTTTTTGACCTTTTATTTGTTCCCATAATTTATTAATAATGTACCCATTTATTTTAAAAAATGCACCACTTTGTTATATGAAAAATGTACCCATTTTTTTTTGTAAGTACCACCTCTTTTGTGTAAAATGTACCCATTGTTTTTTTTTTAATATGAAATGTACCCATTATATTAAACGTATCACCCTTTTTTGTATAAAATGCATCAACTTTTTATATGTAAAATGCATCCTATAAAAAATTACCAATTATTTGTATGTAAAATGTTATTAATATAAGTAATGACAAATCATGGGTTTTATTTAAGTATAATTTCTTTTAATATTTTCAACAAATTATGTGTCACATCTCGGCCCAGTCTCCCACCACATCCCAAGCTCGACTCCACAGTAGCACGATATTGTCTGCTTTAGGCCCCGACCACGCCGTCACAATTTTGTTATATTGTCTGCTTTAAGCCCCGACCACGCCGTCACAATTTTGTTTCTGGGAACTCACACGAGAACTTCCCAGTGGGTCACCCATCATGGGATTGCTCTCATGCGAACTCGCTTAACTTCAGAGTTCCGATGAACTCCGAAGCCAGTGAGCTCCCAAAAGGCCTCGTGCTAGGTAGAGATGGGAGTATACATATAAAGGTTATAGGATCCACTCCCCTAGACGATGCGGGATGTCATATTATGGATTTTATTTAACATCTTATTAATATAAATAACTACAAATATCAAATTTTAGTTTAAAAATTATAATAACCTACATAGAAATGCATTATTGTATTAATTTCAGGGACTTCAATCAAAAATAAAAAACAACAAGGTTTCAATCAAAGAAGGGTGACTTTGTATGCAATTCCTACTCGACCAGCTGCTCCTCTCATTCGCCATCTACAACAGTGAGGATGTGGGCCCATTCGTCCACAAGGCCTTCACTTCAGGGAAGCCCGAGACGTACGCCAGCATCTCTAACACTTCTCCCGATCCAAGAAGTCAGAAATCGAGGAGATTTGCAAGGTCCATTATCAAGACAACCCTCCCTCCGTTGCTTTTCAACTTCACTCCAATTAGTTGATCCAAACCATTTATTGTTACACATGTTTGATTTGACCTCCTAATCCTATCTTAATCAAACCTATTTAACTAATTTCTGTGGGTTTAATTGTGTGGGTTCTAGTAATTTCTGTGGGTTAAAGTAATTGTCTTGGGTTATCAAAACAAAATTGGGGTTGAGATCGAAAACACACTAGCCAACTCCAATCTTATTTATCCAGTCCCTATCATTATGTGTCCTTTTTTTTTTTTTTGGGTTTAGGGTTAGTTTCCTCTACAATTTTCCATCGAAATGGGCCAGAGTGGAATAGATTTTCTTGGCGACGACATGCTCTCTTTTCAAGATTGGATTTGGGGAGTATTGGGTTTTTGGGGCTGGGTCTTGGCGTACGCTTCGAGGGTTAAATCTTTCACAAGGAGGGTCATCTCGTTG
Source organism: Pyrus communis (assembly GCF_963583255.1). Taxonomy (NCBI): domain Eukaryota; kingdom Viridiplantae; phylum Streptophyta; class Magnoliopsida; order Rosales; family Rosaceae; genus Pyrus; species Pyrus communis. The sequence continues at coordinate 28,909,984 of NC_084804.1, forward strand.
TCGACAATGACAACGTAGAACTCGGATTAGGGTTTGGGTCCGAAACCGAACTGGGTTTTGGAGAGGTCTCATAATAGGGAATGTTGGGGGAGAGCTTCTCTGAGTTGTGCTTCTTCCAGTAGAGAAATGGCTTGATGCGAAGGTGGAAGGAAGGGAGGAGAGGGACAGAAAAATTGATGGATGCCTGACATTGCAATAAATTAGTGAAATAAGATATGACATTGTAACTTTTAAAACATGAGGCATGAAATTGTGATTCGATCCATAATTAAGATAGTTTTATGTAATTTACTTTTTTTTAAAATGAAATTTTTTATAGATTTTTGCCACCTCATATTTTTAACACTATTTTATTACGTTGACATAAGAATTAATATTAAATAGTAAGGTGACTAATAGTCTTCTTAATACTTCTCTTTGGACCAATATTCCATTCATGAACGCATCCGGTAGCATCTTCTCTTCACCTGACATATAGGGTTAGCCATATTTTTTTCCATAAATTAATGAATGAGGATCCTTTTCGAATCCTCTTTGTGAGGATCCCAATGATCATTCAATCACATCCGTTTATCGTATATCGTATGGCCATAAATCATTGTAAATCTTTTTATTTAAAGTTAAATATAAACAATACATAACAAAAACTTACTGCACAATATACGATGAACAGATGTGATTGGAAGATCATTATTCTAAATTATTATTGCCTCAATTCATGCACATTGTTCAGAAATTAATTTTTGTTTCCTTTAGCAACAGAAAACATGTTTTTTTTTTTTTTTCTTTTGTTGGTTAGTATGTTGGCCTTCAGTTAATTAGCTATACTATTTTTTTATTTTAAATAAATGGCTGTCTAGAAACATGATTATGCTGTATACAAGAACAAAGCATGTCATGTGTTGTGTTGTGTGGAACCCAAATCCCTTCCGGATCCCCAAAAACTAAGCCTAATGATCAAATGATTCGAACTGTTGAAATTTGATCCAACATCTACAATTATTATAACTTTTAAAGGGAGGTTCCTGTTGGTAACCTTTGGATCAAATTTTAACGATCCGAATCATTTGACCCTTAGGCTTAGTTTTTTTTAGAAGAGGAGAAGATCTGGATTCTGTTGTGTTGGAGTGCTGTCTGACAAAAACAATTAAAAAGTTTTAAAAAACTGTCAGTCTACTCTCCTTGGTGGCAACTAATCTGCTGTGACTCGTCAAAATTTTTCCAATTACTAGAAGAAGATGGTACTCCAGCTTAACAAGGTAGACTTCGGCGATCATGTGTTTGTCGTGTTCGTAATTTTTTTATAACGTATTTGATATCTCAAAGGATCGTATCTTATTAAATTTGTTAAAATAAACAGGTAATATAACTTGATTCGAAATTGATCTGATAAAATTAATGGTAATAAGACTCGACTCATTACCTGTTAAAAAAATATATATCTTCAATAAATAATTAAATGAAAAATGTCATACTAAACTATATATATATATATATATATATATATATATATATCACGTTGTCACTAAATTAACATCTACATACCCTAAAACCTTACAGTAATCATCGTCTAAGCGTAAAAGATGCAACAACGAGCGATGGCATAAATTTTTTTTTCACATTTTTCACACTTGTAAATTAATTATTATGAATTATTACACATTTTCAACTCCACCTAAAAACAATGTTCATGAGGGTTTGGAGAGTTTTAAAACTCCAAACAACGAGGTACCCATCATCAAAATGTAGAGGATGTGATCACGATCCTTTGTGTATTTGTTTTACATTTTTCACATTTGTAAATTAATTATTAAGAATGTTTTGATGCAATTTGATTTCTTTAACAAATACCAAAATACATTAAAAATTCATAATAATTAATTTACAAGAGTGAGAAATGTGAAGAAATATAGAATTGGTACATCTTAATTTGGATCTCCGACTTAGGCATCAGAGCTCAATTAGCCAAATCCCCCCCACCCCCCTTCGGCTCTCCCCCACCTTGGACGTGTGTCTTTGATCTTTGATTAAATGTGTTAAATTATTTTATGTGCACATCAAAACTAAAGATGGCGAATTTTTACCACCGTACAAATACTACCACCACTTCCTGGATGAGCGTCGTCAACAAACCATTTGCATCTAGTGAAAAAATAATTCCAAGGGGCCGATCTTGGCAAGGACAGGACTCTACCAATCCATCTTCATAAGCAAGTTGACATTATATTTAAGAATATGACGAAATTTAGGAGGAGAACTGTGGGAAAAGGATTAGATCGAAAAGCTGGTGCTTCTCCTTTCTCTTACCCTATGCGATTTTTGCTCTTGGCTCTCTCAGGAGGCTAAGTTTTGAGAAGGAAGAGAGTTGATGAAAAAAAAATAAAATAAAATGTGAATATACTTGCTTGAAAATTTTCCATCTTCAACGTACACATTAAGACAAAAAAAATCTTATACAAATGCGTCAAAACATAGGTTTTTTTTTTTTTTTTTTTTTTTTTTTTTTTTCAAAACCGAAGAAGGTCAAAGCATAATTATTAAGGGAGGTGATTTTCTTTTTCTTTTTTTTTTTAACTTTTCACGCATTCATTTTACACGTTCATCATGATTTTCATTTTTTTTTAACTTTTCAAGCATTCATCTTACATATTCATCTTTATTATAGTCGTGAAATTGAACAATTCAAATAAAAGCAACAATAATATAAAACAAGGACGTGTTGAATGAGAAAAAGAGTGTATGTTTATCTTTTTTTAATGTTGAATAAAGAGTGATGTCCGACCTATCTATTAATTAAAAAAATAAAAAAATAAAAAATAAATAAAAGGACGCGGGAAAACGTGTACGCAGTGCCCATCTAGAAGGAACGCATTATTCCTCGTATAAGTACAGGCCACCTTCGTTGATTTATGCAACAGAGTGAATGAGTGATTGGGGATTTTTTTTTCTTTTGTTTTTTTTTTCTTTTTTAAAAATGGAGACAAACTGGTGACAAACAACAATTATTCTCTTTTTCTGGGGGCCGGGAAAACTCATAAAAATATTTCAGCATCTTCCTATCCACAAGTCTGGCTTCCACACCAGCAACGGATTTTGAACTCAAAACCTTCAATTTTTTAATTTGAAGGAAACCTCACAATCCGCTCTTTACCACTGAGCCACCATCTTGTGGTCAAAATGAGTGATTGGGTTTGGTTTGTATGATTGTATAAGATATCAAACAGGTCGTAAAAAATGGATTCAAAACGAATTATGACTCATGCAACTATTAATTACGATATTGTCACAAAAGGTGGATTGACTTGTATGATTGATAACGCCTTTTTTTTTTTTTTTTTAACGAATTGCGACCTACGTCCAAATCTTTACTCTATAGTTTAGATGAATTTAGTGTTAATTATCTTTTTTTGAATAAAAAAAAGCTACATTGTAGTTTCATTCACGATACACAAAAACCATATTTTATTGATATACAATATACGAACCTTATTTTAAATTTTTTAAAAGAAATATGACTTTCATTAATTACTCTTGTAAAATGATGCACCTTCAAAATTACATTTTGATATGTAAGTTTGAAAAAGGGTAATGCAATTCACACACTCCATTTTACTTCTTACATAGTCTTGTTAATTTTTATCCATTGATATTCTTCTATTCACATGATCCGATAGCCGAAAATTGAGAGGAGCGTGTAAGAGGTAAAAATAAGTGTGTGGATAACACCACCCTTAAAAAATAGGAAGTGTTATTGGCACTCCAAAAATCTCATTCTACACTCTTCACAAGTGTATTTTTCTTTCCAAATATAGAAAGTTTGGAATGTAGAATGAGATTTTTGGAGTGCCAATAACAATTCCCTAAAAAATTCTTGAAAACTTTTCTTTCTAATATTATTATTGTTTCAAAATAAAAAATACAAACTAATTATCTTAGAGAGATTATATTCACACACCCCAAATTACTTTTCTCACACCCTTTTAATTTTTTTTAATATTTTTTACACATCACTAACACTTGATAGAAAAATATTAAAAAATTAAAAATATGTGGGAGAAGTAATTTGGGGTGTGTGAATATAATCTCCCTCTTGATTGATTGGAAAAATTGAAAATTTTCTCAAGATCGATGAGATGCGATTCATGTGAACTTAGAGATAACCATTTTAAAATGCACTAGTATTCCATTCACGATGAAGGTAGGTAGATCGTCATCGTGCGTGGGTTCCATGGTATGGAAAAATTAGGTTATTTTAGGACAAAACTAATTTAAGTTAGTGCTATCTATTCCTAGTTAATTGTTGGAACCCACAAATCATGAACGCATCCAGTAGCATCTCCTCTTCACCTGACAGATAGGGTTAGCCATTTTTTCTGTCAATTAATATTGCCTCAATGCATGAACATGATTATACTGTATACAAGAACAAAGTAATGTCATGTGTTGTGTTGTGTTGTGTTGTGTGTGACTGTGTCGGACTGTCTTACAAAAACAAATAAGAAGTTGAAAAATGGTCGTCTACTCTCCTAGGTAACACTAATCTGCTGTGACTTCGTGTCAATTTTTCCCAACTAGTAGAAGAAGATGGTACTACGGCTTAAGTAGTAAGAGGGTTCTAATCTGAGCCGTGTGCATCTTTAATCTCAGAGTTTAATTAGTACTCTTTCAAAACCATTAATAAAAGAACCTAATAGATCTTGTACCACAAGGATTCTTTATCCAAGTTTTGCAATAATGAACGATCGTTAGAGGAATGTGAAAATTTCTCGCATTTTCGCCACTAATTTCTTCATGGATAATAATACTTGTGTTTTCTTTCTAGTGGGGAAAGAGCTCATCATCGCATTTGCAAATAGCGTATAATTCACCATAGAAATTTCGTAATCGAATTCTTAGCCTTCATTTGAAGGACATCCTTACAAAAACTTACTCGAATAAGAGTTTATTTAGTCATCCAAATATATCAATTGGATGGTTCATAAAATATGTTACTCGGTACTTACATTGTTGATTTATTCAATAATAATTTTGAATGACTAAACGAACTCCGTTTCGTATTATTTTTTGTAGGGACGATCTTCAAATGAATCTTACGAAATTGAACGGTGAAATTTCTATGGTGAAGATACTTTATTTTGCAATTGAAAAAAAATGAGGCTTATTCTCAAAGGGGAATGCAAGCATTATCCTTATTTTGTTTACAAAGGCAATCAACTCTTATAGGCCAAATCTCTTTTGTCAAAGAGAAGTGGCTTTCTCTCTACATCGAGGAGAGTCTTTGTGGTTATAGTCTCTTTCTCGCTTTGTCGAGAAGAACTTTTATGATTGTTTTTGTGGCCATGACTTTGGCGTCTGTTGTTCAGATCTAAAGTGATTATTTTTGTGGTTTTTTGCACTAGGCAAAAGACAATGAGAAGAATACTCAACGTTTGTTGGACGTGACTCATACCAAGATCATCAAAGAGCAGTGCAATCTCATGGTGTCTTTAATTAGTTTTTCAACTTGCAAGGTATAGTACCTGTGATTAGAGTTTTGGGTTAAAGATTAACGGCTCTCTATTAGGAATTATATTCTATTTTTTATGCAGTTGTAGTGTTTTGGCATGTGGAGCCTCTTAAATTATTCAAAAGTACATTTTCTCCCTTTAAATACTCCTGGTTATTTTGAGACTTTGGATAGAATAAATCAAAATAGAACCAATGAAAAAAATAAACAAAAGTATGCATAAGTAGAAAAAGAAGTGTGTGGATAATATCATTTCCCTTCATAACACGTAAAACTTTGTTTTCTAAAGATTATTCAAATGTAAATTAATTAGGTCGAAGATGTGAACTTTCCCAATTTCTTCAAGATTTCTTTTAAACTTTGTTCTATAGCAAACCAATCACCCTAGCTGCTTTTCAATTGTTTAGCAGCTAAAACACTAGTTATGGTAAACAACAGATATCCATGCGATCGACAACTTGACAAAATGTAGGAGATAACCCTACGCAACAATGCATTATAAGTCGTGAGCATGCATTATGCGGTCGATCGACAAACGTCGACATATTATGTTAATTAATTTTTTTTGTTTTAGATTATATAATGTGTAATGTGCATTGTGATCCAAGGTCTTACGTGGGAAACCATGTTTTTCTGTATCCTGCTGACCCAATCATGCATTTTGTATGAATCTTTTTTTGTGGAGCTGATAAGGTACTGCTCACGTTCTTCAGTTAATGGCCAAAAAAAGTATTAGGTCATTGCCATTCCTATCGTGTCATTTTTCGGTAAAGCTAGGGTTTGCCCAGCTTTCTTTATATTGGTTATGTGGTCCAATTCTTTCTTTTTTCCTTATTGAGATGATTATGTGATCAAAATTTAAAGAAGCAATTCCTATTAAGTGTAAGTTTTTTTATTTTTTATTTATCTTTTTCATAACAAAGAAAGAGAGACACATTATATTTTACGGGAAAACAAATCCAGGTCCAAAAACTTAAGTTGTTTTTTAGATTTAGTCCCGTTTGTAACATACGTATATCATAAGAGAAATATTATTTAAGATAGAAATGAATAAAACTAATTATAAAAGAGGGTAGATTACAAGCAAACAAGATCTATTATATATAGGTAATTAAAAACGATTTATCTAAAAACGTGTAATATAGATGGATAAATCTAATCCTATCATTTAATTCCTAGTATTATAAGTAATCCTGTAATTTAAAAGATATTGCATTCTTTACAACTTTCAATTTTATAAACTTAATAAAAAAATTATGTTCATCGGACCTATTTCAAAGAAGTGGACTATTCCTAATAATATCTCACAATAGTATCCATATATACCACTGCATCATATCAAATGTTACATATTGCTAAGACGACGCAATTGAACAAAAAGAATTACATAATAAAAAAAACTTACCGTTTGGAATTAAGATTAATGAGCAACCACACATTTGAGAGAGGAGAGAGAGAGGTACCACTTCATTTGATATCGTTTCTTTTCTAGTTGTGGAATGCAAGCATTGCTCTTTCAAGTTGTGTATGTACTATTTACACGTGAATAAGAAAAGCATAGAGATGGATGCGTGGAAGTGACGGCCCGAGGAGATCGATTATTCAATGAGCCTTTGCCAACTTTTCTAGGCTAATTAAAGGCTTCCATGTGGTAGTGACTCAATTCACCACTTAAGGCTCTTTTTCTACAACGTAAACAATACGTTGGATAAATTCTTGCAGACCTCGAAGCCAATATTTATGCTTGTCACTGTTGCCACCGTTCGGCAACTTTGGCTCTTCGCCATTTTAGGCCACCACCGCCAACTTAAGTGGCTCGCCACCATTTCTGTTTTTTGGTTTTTGAGCCCTGATTGGTCGTTGGCCTGCACGAGTACTAGTCTCCTGGCAGCCGTCACCTTTTCTTTTGTCTTTTTAACAAATGAGGTTACCTATATTAAAGAAGTGGAAATTAAGCTAAACTTCACAATGGCTAGTAATAATGTGGTTTAAATTCGCCTTTGACGATAATGAAACCTAAAACCTCACTTACAAGTGATAAAAAGTATCAGTAAACCGTAATACTCAGAGACACTAATATATTGGACACGTTTTGTGTTTTGAATCCACACCAATACCTTAATAATTAAAAAAAAAAAACCCTTTAGCTAAATTTTGTTTTTCTTTTAACTAAGTTTTTTTTTTTTCAAGAGTAATATGGATCTAGAAAATTAGTCAAGGTGATTTGCGATAAGCATATTAACTTCCGTCCTTAATAAAGAAAAGAAAAAGGCTACATAATGAATATTTTGGAATGTTAATAATATTTTATTTTAGTGTGTCATATAACACAATTAAGATGGGTGGTGTTGTCCATGCACTTTCTATTAATTTCTGTCTTTTAATTTTCTTAAATTCATTCAATTCGACGGCAGAAAATTGAGAAAACTTAGTAGAACATTAAAAAAAAAAAAAAAAAAAAGTAAATAGCACCCACCTTAACAAAAAAAAGTTACACAGTCATGGCTTTTATAAAAATTTGCTTGTAAAAGAATCAATAAGAATATTGTTACTTATAAGAACAAAAAAATAAAACAACAAACGCCTCTAAATGGTGCTAATATTAAAATAGAAAGTAACGTGAAAAGTTCCCAAAGAGCCAAAAAGCAAATCTAATACGGCGCTACCTGGAATCCGAAACCTTTACTTTCATAGGTTTGATATTACAGTGTGTATAATATACAAAAGCCACCCATGTCGTGACTTAAACCTAAACCTAAACTTGTCCAAAGGATTCCCGAAAGGGACATAGTTAGTTTCTTGTTTCTCTCTTGCAAAAAGAGTATGCAAGAATAAATTATTTAATAGGTAAATCGGATAAAAAAATATGAAAATTGGGTAAAATATAAGTTTTTTTTTTTATTATTTTTTTAGCACAAACAATTACTATTCTAAACTACTTAAGAAAAAAGGAGAGTGTTTGAACCCAGTAACACCAAGGAAATGCACCACTCGCAACTAGGTACTACATCTATTTATTTAATTGATGCAAATAATAATCAACTGTCGGCTTCGACTGGAGGTGGAAAGGTTTGGTGCATGAAACGCTGGAAAAACATGCATAGGTAAAGATATTTTAATGTATATGGCAATTGCATTGCTCCATGGAAATGATCAGGTGGTGACATGCATGCACCGGACTTGCTTCCATTTTTACAACATGATTTGCTTCCATTTTTACAACATGATTTAAACCCAACACGAATTCAGGAAATTAACGAACACATACTACTTGACACGAAGATACTATGATGATTAGGGAGCCGTCCATACTACTTAACACAAAGATAGTGTGATGATGAACGATCATCCATGCATACAAACAAACTGCTGTTTTGGTGTAAAATATTTCTGAAATCATAAGATATTTTGAGCATATATCTTGTAAGGGGATTGGTTTAGGTGGGTGTGCCTAAATAACCAGACACAAGCACACCATAGGGTGCATGCTACAGCCAAGTGCCAAAAGTTTGGCACTTAACTCCATTTGGAAGTCGATCAGGTGGTGACATGCACCGGCCATGCTTCCATTCCTTACGTCCAGGGGTGGGCCGACTTAGAGAATAAACAAAGCATCATCATTCTTGGACAAACATATTAATGGAATGCAATGATATCAATCAATTTGTTAGTGTGTTCAAGATAAGTATGTTCCTTTGTTAAGCATTCATACACCTTGGAATGTGTTAGTTACCCACGCAAATGGAGCATTAATAAATGTGCAGTATGTCTTTGCTTTTGACTTCAAGCATACCTACACTTGATGAAATGGCGATATGCATGCTATTTCAGTTTAAAAAAAAAATTTGCACACTACGTGCACTATTCTTACTCCCCCCCCCCCACCCTCCAAAATTTTTTTAAAAAAATCCGCCACTGCTGACGTCACCTGATTAATATAATATAACGGATGAAGTTCATATGCAAGAGCACCCAATAAAGCAATTTTATAATCTTCCTTTTCAAAATAAAACTTACAACCTGGGCATGAAGTACTACAAACATAATATAAACCCAGCACGTTAATGAACACATTACTTGACAGAAAGATGATATGATGATTTTGATGTTGGTACAACAGGACAAGTTTACAGACTCGATCGGTGGGATTTGTTACAAACATGGTCTATATATGTTTGGGTACGCAACCTTGGCCGCTTAAAGAAGTAAGAAATATAAAGTTCTGTAAAATCAATTGTTTAGATTGAAAATAAATTTAATGAGTATTTTGATTTTCAATTCCAGGAAGGAGTTAGAATTCTGATTTCAAATTCTAAGGTTGATATATTCTTAGTTTGTGTAAGTATATTTTAACTCATTGCTTGTTTACTAATCTGTAGTCAGAATAAGAGGAATTGAATTACGGAGGAGTTGAAAAGGGGTGGAGCCAGAATCAGATTCATATTGAAATAGTTTACTAAAATTTAAATGAATATGAGTAAGAATATTACTGAACCATGTAAGTTGTTTACTAATTCACTTGAATTGGAATGAAAATCAATGTGATTTTTGAAATGCCCCTATACAATACAAGTAACCTATTTTTGCCTCGTTTAATAATCTGAAATCAGAATAAAAGGAATTGAACTAAGCAGGAGTTGTAATGGGGTGGAATCGAAATTACATTCTCGTTGAAACTATTTAATAATTTTTAACTGTTTAATAATTTTTTTAGGAATCAAAGTGGGAAGAGTACTTAACTATATAACTGTTTAGTTATTCATATGAATTAGAATGTTGCATATGGTCCAATATTATAGTGGATAGGATGTTGGGTTTGTATGCATGTGTCTCGGGTTCAAAACTCCATGTCCCCCTAAATTAATGTAATAGTTTCTCAGTCTCCTCATCCCCTTAACAATAAATAAAAAATGAACATGAATCGAAATAAATATCAATATTGATTAGAGTAATGTACTATATGTCCTCGTAAGGGGGGGTTTCGTGTGTGCGATGTGACTGCTTCTTTGTCTAGTGGACGACTTGATCTTCTCTAAGTGAGAGCAGTGGTGGGATTTGGTGGTACTCTAGGTGTGTTAGGGGTTCGCGGGATATCTAGGGTTTGGCAATGGCGAGGAATGGAAAATTGAAAATGGAGTCTTTGGCACAGAAGTTTGGGACAAGTTTATCATTGTCAGAGAATGAGAAAGGATGAATCAAGATTGAAAAGAAGGTTGTTGAGGGTGTTTTGCTGGGCTTCCATTACAGTGTTGTAGCGGAAATTTTCACGAACAAAGTTGTCAATGACAATGGGTTTATTGATCAATTCACTAGTCGATGGAGAGGAAGGAAGGGTGTGTCTATTAGGGCACTAGGTGGGGCTCGATCCATGGCTTGGTTTGTTGGTCGGCGGGATATGAGTAGAGTGTTGGAGGCGGAGAAACTATGGCTCTTCCGTGATGATTTGGTGTTGGTAGTAGATAGTGCTCGCCATGGTCAATAGGCGAAGCCCCTTCATTTGGTTTCAATGTGGGTTCAACTACATAATGTTCCTCCGCTTAATATGACGGAAGCGATGGCTTATGTCATAGGGGGTTTGATCGGCAAAGTGCTTAAGGTGGATAAAGATGATGGTCGTGACTGCATTGGTCGATTCTTGTGCATCAAGGTTTGCTTTGATGTCCGTGAACACTTATGCGTAGAGTTAATGTTGAGTTTCCGGATGATGGGGAGATTTGGATTGATTTTGGTTATGAAGGGTTACTTAACTATTATTTAATATGTGGCAAGATAAGACATGTGACTAGATGTTGTAAGTCAGAAATATTGGGTGAAGAGGTTTCAAAGGTGGATATGGCTGCTTTGTATGCCTTCAAAGGACTTGATGCAGAGTATGATCTGAGGGGAAATTGGCTTGGTAGGCGATTTCCTTGTTGGGCCAGAGGGTTGATGACGTGCATAGAGGGCCAAAGGGTCGTAATGGTCCTGCCTCATCCTCAAATTGGCGACGGCAATCTAATTCAGCCGATATAGACCACATTGTACGTCGTGCAAAGGAAGCTGAGGAGATAGAATGTCAACGGATGGGACAGGAAAAAGCTTTTGATGCAGGCCTTATTGGTGTTGGTGGTTCGATTGCGTTGGAGGCAGGACGAGTAGTTTTGGTGAACCATCTGGAAGTGGAAATAGGTATTACAAAAACTACTAAGGTGCTACAACCTGTTCAAGAGATTGATTTAAATATACATGTGATGGTTGAGACAACTGGATCTTATGAAGGTATCACTGAGATGGGCATGATAAAGACAAGGATAGGGGGTTGTCTCGGGAGTCTAACCCTTTTCAATCTCTTTCCAATAATCGAGGCTATTTCAAGAGGGGGTGTGAAACGAAGCCGAGATGATGACTATGAGCTGGATGTGATTGATAAGGTGGTATACCTTAAGTACGAAATACAAAGGTCAGGTGTTGACCAAGCGGAGGCTACCTATGAGGGGTCTCCGCGCTCGCAATGAAAATCATATGTTGGAACTGTCAGGGGATCGGGGGAAACTTAATAGTTGATGATCTTCTGGAGCAAAATAGGCTCCATTCCCTCGAGGTTGTGGCGTTACTAGAAACAAAAATCATAGTAGGAGGTATCATTATTTGAAACAAAGGCTTGGTATGGCTTGTATGCATGTTATTGAGCCTAGGGGAATTGTCGGAGTATGTATTTGTTTTGGAGAGATGCCAAGGATGTTGTTTTAGTAAAATATGGGGATTTTTTCATTAAGATGTTGATTGAAGACGTGGTCCAAAAATGTAAGTGGTGGCTTGTCATTGTTTATGCTAGTACGGATGATTGAAAAAGGGCACAACAGGTGGGTGTATTAACAGAACGAATAGCTAGCTATCCAGAGCCATGTTTGTTAATAGGGGATTTTAATGATTTATTATCATACTCTGAAAATGAGGGGGAAAATTTGCTTAGGGCTGCAAGTATGCGGTATTTTCAGAATTTCATGATGAATACAAGATTGCTAAACTTAGGATTTGAAGGTTACCTTTATACATGGTGCAACAGATGTGAGGTGGGTTTTATTCAGGAAAAGATTGATCGGGCACTTGCTACGAATAAATGGGTGCGATGTTATCAGCAAACGGTGGTTAAGCATGTGGTCCTTGAAAGGTCAAACCACGCGATGTTAATTCTTTCGACTAAGGTGGAGCAACCTTAAATGAGGAAGAGGTTTATGTATGATCTGCGATGGAACCAGGAGGTACATTATGATGAAGTGGTCCGAGCATGTTGGGGTGGTGATCATGGTGGTTCTATTGCCTATAATTTGGTGTCTAAATTAAAAAGTGTTCGTCATGGCTTAGTTATGTGGTGGAAAGAGGCGGGCCAAAATGAACAGAAGGAAATATGTTGGTTAAAGGAAGAGCTCCGGAATGCATATCAGCAATCGGTTTTTGAAGGCCAAAGGATTTGGGAGATGGAATTAGAATTAACAAGTGCAATCAAAAGAGAAGAAGTGTATTGGCGTACGAAATCTAAAGTGCAATGGTTACAAGAAGGTGATAAAAATACAAGATTTTTTCATGCCCAAACTATGAAACAGAGACAGAGAAATTGTATTCATGGACTGGAGGAAGAAGATAACACTTGGTGTAATGATAGGCTACGTATGCATGGCATTGCAATTCAATATTTTCAATCCCTTTTCTCTGGTGATCGGCAAATGTGCTTTGGGGACATCTTACCTTGTGTGCCGTGTAAGGTAGAAGTGGCAGATAACAATTTCTTGATTACACCGATGAATGATGTGGAGATTGAGAATGCTATCTATCAAATGCACCCCACAAAATCACCAGGTCTGGATGGATTTAATGCGAGTTTCTTTCAAAATCATTGGGAAACAGTTGGTGGAGTGGTGATATGTATGGTTAAAATTTTCTTTCAGTCTAGACGGATGCTTAAAGAATTGAACCATAACAACATAGTGCTAATACCTACGGTGGACAACCCAACGAAGATGTCCCAATTTCGGCCAATATCGTTATGTAATGTGGTGTACAAGGTGATATCCAAGGTTCTAACGAATCGGTTAAAGAGAGTTATTCCCAATGTGATTAGGCAAAATCAGTCGGCTTTTGTGGCAGGGTGGCAGATTTTCGATAATATTTTGGTGGTTCATGAGCTACTACATTCTATGAAACAAGGGAATGATGAAGGTATAAATTTTATGGCTTTAAAATTGGATATAGCAAAGCTTATGATCGAGTTGAATGGTCTTTTCTTAATGCTATGTTGCATAAATTGGGATTTGATGATTTGTTTTGCCAATGGGTGATGGAGTGTGTGCAAACAGTCTCATATAGTGTGGTAGTAAATGGCAAGGCTACGGGATATATAACTCCATGTAAATGACTTTGTCAAGGGGACCCGTTATCGCCTTTCTTGTTCTTAATTTATGTTGAAGGCTTCTCATCTCTTACTCATAATAAGGAGAGGATTGGAAGGATTCAAGGGATTAAGGTAAAGCACCATGTCGAGCCTCTTTCCCATGTTTTCTTTGCGGTTGACTCGATGCTTTTTTGCCAAGCCACGGAGATGGAAGCGGTGAGTGTTAATAGCTTGTTTCAATGCTATATGGAGGGTTCGGGGCAGTTTATTAATTTGGAGAAAAGTTTGGTTTATTTTAGCTCTGGGTGCTCGCAATTTTTGAAGGCCCTTCTATCAGAAATTTTAGGTGTCAAGCATCAAAAGGGTTTTGGGAAATACTTGGGTATTCAAGCAGATTTTGGGGGGGGGGGGGGGGGGTCGAAAAAGAAAGTGTTTGAAGATGTACGTAATAAATTGGATGAGAGAATTAACGGGTGGGCGGAGCAGTTCTTAACGGTTGCTGGGAATGAGATATTAATTAAAAGTGTGGCCTCAGCTCTACCTAACTATACAATGTCATGTTTCTAGTTACTTGTTCAATTGGCAAAAGAGATCGAACAAGTGATTTCAAGGTTTTGGTAGAGAGACCAAAACACAAAGAAAGGGGTACATTGGATAGCTTGGAGTAAAGTGGCGAAAGGAAAATCAATATGAGGGCTTGGTTTTAAGGAAATAATTTCTTTTAACTTAGCTTGGCAAAGGTTGGGTGGCGTATTATTTGTAACCCGGAGTCTTTCCTTGCCAAAGTTCTTTGTGCTAAATATTTTCACTTTTTGTCTTTTCTGGATGCTCCAGTGGGGTGAGGTACTTCATGGGGATGGAAATGGATTATGTAGGGGAGGAAAGTATTGAAGGCTGGCATTCAACGGAGAGTGGGGGACGGGAGGAATATTAGGGTTGTGAAGGACCCATGGTTGTCGACTCCACGTACTTTTCTTCCTATCTCGAGGCATGCGAAGATGCCGAGAAGGGTTGAGGATTCAATAGCGCATGGAGGTATTTGGAAAAAAAGATGTTATTTAAAGGTGTTTACCGCTGAGGAAGCATGTATTATCTTGTGTATGCCTCTTAGTAAATTTGGATGTGCTGATAAACTTATTTGGCATTACACAAAGAATGGTGTGTATGCAGTTAAATCAGGGTATTTGGTTACTTAAGAGATGAATCGAAATGGAGAGCTTGGTCATAAGAGTGTGGGACAATCGAGTGGTGATCAGACTAAGGTTTCGGTGTGGTCCGCAATTTGATAACTACAGGTTCCTCCAAAATTATGGCATTTTATATGGAATGGATGCAAAAATGATCCTTGCTATGCGAATGAATTTGCAACGCTGTGGTAATTGGTTGGAGACAAAGTGTCCACATTGTGATGAAGTTCTGGAAACCCAGGTACATTTATTTTTTCAATGTCCATTTGCTCGTGTGTTCTTGTTTGGATCACCAATTCAGTTGGATTCGGTTCTAGTGGAGGGGGTGATTTTTTGGATTCCTGGAAGTAGCTTTGTCAAAAATATAATGATTATGTGGAAAGTGGAAAACTATTGCAGTGGATTGTATGTGGTCCTTGGAGAATTTGGAAGTGTCGAAATAGGTTGATTTTTGACAAGATTGTTGTGGAGCCTCGTGATGCGATAGAGCTTTTGCACCAACATTGGTATGAGATTGAGACGTGTGTTGAGGAAGAAGGGCAGTAGACATGCCGACAAGTGCAGGGAGGTGGGGAGGTTGGGGGAAGATGGACTAAGCCACCGTTTAGAACAATTAAAGTATATTGTGATGGGGCTTGGTGTAAGCTGACTCGAAAGGGGGGTTTTGGGTGGGTAGCAAGGGACTTTGTTAGGATATTCAAATGAGCTGGAGGGGTGGGAAATATACTATGTTAGTCTAGTTTGATGGCGGAGGCGGAAGCGAAAGCGATGAGGGCAGCTTTGTTGGCATGTGTGGAGAAAGGCTTTGAGGTGGTTCAAGTAGAAACTGATTCGAAGATCATGGTGGATATGTTAAATGGTGTATTACAACTTGAGGCCATCATTGAAGGTGTTTTGTGGGACATTCAGCAGTTAAAGCAACAGTTGAGGTCGTTTGAATTTATATTCACTCCTCGTACCTATAACGGGGCTACGCATCAGGTGGCATCTTTTGTCACGCTTGTTGGGGGGGATATCATGTGTGGGATTTTTATGAACCAGAGTGGTTGTTTAATTCTTTGGCTTCAAATGTAAATATTTCAATTCGTATTTCATAATATTTACTCTTTGACCAAAAAACAAAAAATATCAATGTGATTACTAAAATGTTCCCATTATAGTAACCTATTTTATATGTTGATTCTTTTCTTTTTTTTTTCTTTTTTCTTTTTGTATAACTTTATTTCTATTTATTTTACTTTAACTTTGTGAGAAAAAATTTTCAATTTTTTCATTTTTTTATTTTTGATTTCTTTTGCTGAGGGTGGGTTAATGCAAAGGGAAATTTTGGAATTTAGAAATAAGTGTGTAATGGGGAGGAAAAATTTATTGTGATTCACCAAATTATAGGGATTCCAATTCCTCCAAATTTTAGAGTTGGATTCCAACATTTGCGTGGGTCCTACCAAATATTTTATTCTCAATATTTTATAAACATATTCCATAATTAGAATTCAATTCCCTTTTTTTTTATTCTAATTACCTTTTACATAAATGTACCATTAGTTTAAAGCTAACTCTAACCACCTCTGTGGAAGTATATTAAAAAAAAATCCTCCTATTATCTCAAACAGAAAGTAAGAGGTGAGAATTAAGACTTTTGAACTTTTGTATTGCCTTTTGTTTTTATTTATTTTTGTGGTAGTTAAAACTTTTATCGTTGAGTAGAATTTGAGAGAAAGATTTTTTTTATATATTTGTAGGAAAAGAATAATTTTCGCACATCTCTTTTTTTTTTTTTTTTTTTGTCTTTAATTCAAATAAAGAAAAATAAAAATAAAGAAAAAAATAAATAATAGTATGAAGAAAGAGAAAATTGTTGAGAAAAACAGAAAATTTATTAAAAGAAGTGGTCTTAACAGGTTAAAATTGTTGGCCAAACAATGATAAAGATAAAGATAATGAACATTAAAAATCTAAAGATGCCCAAAGATTCGAGGAGCCATTGTTTTCCGGACCGTTGGTATCTTGTTGTGGACAATGACAAATATGCCATTCGAGGTAGTATAATCTAGGGGTAGGTCGAGTCATTTAGCGAAATATTCGGCGGGAGACCATGCACATGAAAGCTATATGAAATTCAGAGCCAAAGAAATTGTGTATGGTTTTCAAAAAAAAAAAAAGAAATTGTGTATTTTTTTTTTTAAAAACAAAAATATTATCTATATTAAGAGTGATGGGGTATGTTTAGCCTCACAATGAGCTATCAATATATTGGTTTAAATTTGCAATTGACGATAATCGAACCTAAGACCTCTCACTTACAAGCCAAAGAAATTATTGTTAAAGTTTAGGTTGTAAACAATGACTTGTACGTATACAATTATCATTTAATGATTATATATATAATTCATTTAAATATATATAAATTATGAAATTATATGTGATTGTGGACATTGTTTTTTTTTTTTTTTTTTTTTTAACAAACGATATTACCTACACGAGAGAGAGAATATGCTTAGCCACACAATGAGCTAGCAATACTATGATTCAAATTTTCCTTTGGCAATAATCGAGCCTAAGACCTCTCACTTACAAGTAAAGAGGAATATCACTAAGTCGTAGTACTGAGTCATCTTTGTATTAAATACATATAAATATTGTGATCATGCCCCTGATAAGGATATGAATAAAAGCACAATAAAGTAAGAAAACAAACATCAAAATTCACCAATTTTTATCTACGCTTGCCACACCTCTCTCACAATTTCTCTATAATTCTCCCGTTAAAAGGCCCTACAAGAACGTGCCCATTTTTTTTTTCTAAATTAATTAATTTAATTTAGATGAAGTGAATGTGACACGCAAGAATACAAAGAAGAAGGGTCCAAGTCAAATGGTCAATCGCAAGAAATTGCGGGTAATCCACCGCTCATGGGGTTGGCCTAATTATACGGAATGGAGACAGCCAATGTCTAATCGGTCTTCATCTTTGACTCACGACTTCTTGCAAATTCAACTTTGCCATTACTCCCTGTATAGAATGGTATCTCTATTTATTACCATGGTTTGATTAACTATTTGTTGAAGAGGAAAATAATTTCAGAGAGAATGAGATAATTTATTGGAGATTTTTTTTTATTGGGGATAGACAAACCGCTAAAACAGTAGTAACCACATATACTATTCTCAATCAACAAGGGCAAAATGTAATATGTGTTTACGTAGCTCTTGGTCAAACAACATCTTCTGTGTCTTAGGTGGTGACTACTTTATAGGAAAGGAGAGCAATGGATTAAACTATTGTGGTAGTTGAAACTGCGGACTCTCCCGCTACATTACAATACCTTACTTCTTATACAGGAACAACTCTGATTGAATATTTATGTATTGTGAACAACACGCTTCAATCATTTATGACCATATCTTCAAACAAGTGCAAGCGTATCGACAAATATCTCTTCTATTACAGAGACCACCGGGCTGGGAGATGTTTACATTCATGCCTTTTGGAAAGAGCTGCTATAGTGCTGTGACTATTCTAGTAAATTACACAAATATCCTTAGTTCAATGGGGAGAATCAATTGCCTAATTAACTGAGGAATCAATGGTCTAACGGTTACAACACTTACACCAATTAATGGATGGACATAAGTGTCCTACAAAACTATTGTTTTTTTTTTTAACAGTGTAATTCATCTATAGGTGGCGGGTTCGATAGATAGGATTGATACATTAGGTGGCTTAATCCAAATTATTTTACCATGGTGAAATTCTATTGTATTGGCTATTTGTATGGGAGTTATGGCGTATACGTCTGCTGTATATTAATTTAATGTAACAAACATTTTATACGTAATGGGTTAGAATTAGATAGGTCATCGGTCCATAATTTGATTCGCTTTAATGTAACACAAAAAAGATAAATATAATTGTGGGGTTAGGGAGGAGAATAAATCAAGAGGAATTTTATAATTTTATATGTTTATAATTTTAACTTTCTTTTTTGGATTTTTCTATATAATTTTTTTCCTTCTATCTCGAGCACAAATTTATAATTAAAAATTAAAATTTAAGTGTTTACCAAACTGACTATCACTATGTAGTTTTAAGGGTGCTTTTGTTTGCTTTCACTAGTCTTCACTGGACTATATTAGATTCCGTAACAGTGTAGTCCTATGTTTGTTACCCATAAGAATTAGCTTTAATTGGATTAGAAGGGATTCATCTTGACTAAGCGTCTCGCTACATGTCTTAGCGAGACCTCTTGAAAAACAACGTACTGCTAAGACCATCATATAGAGAGTTACTCGTGTCCTCATTCTACTCAACTATGTCATCTCCGACGACGACTCATTCCCCTCCTCCGCCTCCTCGTTTTCCTCCTCCGACAAGTCCAAGACCCTTTCTCTGCCTTTTTTCGCCTTGTCATCAGCGGCTTTGCCAAGCCTTTGTAGGTTATTGGGTAGTTCATGGGACCCAACTAGCGATCCTCGAATGGGCACCACAGTCATCTCCGTTGATGACCCAGATTCCTCTGTTGCCGATAACAATAGCCTCGACTGATCAGGTGTCATCCACCATTCCTTGACCCAAGCCTTGAAGAATTTCAACGAGATTCGATTTTTCCAGATCGAGCTTTCTAGCGACGAGCTAGGCATCAACGATAATGTTTTGGTCAAGTAGAAGACCGATTTCGATTTCAACTGAATTTTGTGATTGTTTTTGTTTTGTGATATGGAAGTTGTGGAATTTGGAGCTTTGATTAATTGAAATGAATGATTAGTGAGCCCAACTTAGTCTAGTCTATGCCACTTCAACTTAGTCTCTTAAGCTAGTCTAATCCGAAATATTCCGTCACTACAAACCCACCCTAACAAATAATAATCCACTCCTCCAATCCAATCCAACCCAAAGCAATAATTGAGTCCAATCTGACGTCTCAAATGAAACTTATAAAAGTAAAAGTTTGATTTTTAGAATGACACAAAAACCAGTGACTGTTAGTAATTTCATGAACAAAACAAGAGCCTTATCTGAAATGCATGCAAGGTCAATGTCGTCTATCTAAAATCATGCACAACGTCCAGGATCTGGTAGCTCCCCACACGATCCTTGAAAGAGATAAAGGGAATTGCGTTAATTTGGTAGTCACATGCACGCAAGCCATGGCGCTGTCGCTCCAGGAGAAGAACTCACCCAGATACCACCCCCAGTGAGCCAGTCAATACCTAATCTCTTTTATTTTAAATCTTTTAGTCCATTTGTTACATGACTTAAGAGAGTGATGTGCTTCCTCTTAACTTTTGCTGGGTTGACAGTGTTTGTTTTTCATTTTTAGCCTTTGGGTCATGCTTTTTAGCTTCCTTATCCATTTCATTTTCTTTATAACGTTGTTTACGTGTGAGATGCGCGTCACATAAATTATCTCTCGCTTTCAAGACTCTTCTTGGAGTTGTAATCTTTTTAAGATTGAGGTATTTGTCGGTTTTTCCTCTAAACTTGTATAGAGGTGCCAATTTATATGCACTGAACCATAATTTTAGCCGATTAACCCCTGAATTTTTATAATTAACCAATTTCCCCTCTAAAATTTTATAAATAGCCAATTTTGCCCCCCTAGTGTTAGATTTTAAAACTTTTATCCATCCAAATTTTCATTCTTTTTATCCCATACAATTGTTATGCGTTGTCTACGTAATCAAAATGGGTAAAAAATTAGATGAAATTTTTTAAAATCTAACGTCATGGGGGAAATTGACTATTTATAAAAGTTCAGGGGGTAATTCGCTAAAATTAAAGTTTGGAGGAAAATTGACACTATACAAATTTAGGGGACAAATCGACAAATATGTCTTTAAGATTTTTCTAAAAAACTAGAAAAATAGAATTTCAGTTGTTGATGAAAAGTTAATGCAACAAGTTTTGTGAAAACATTAAAGACTTCAAAGTATATTAACGTAAATTCGTTTAAAAATATATGTACTTTCACAATTTTTTTTTTCGATTTAAGATTCTTTTTTACATAAATCCAATAACATATAGAATGATATTTTATCAGATGACGAAAATAAAAAAATTCTTGTATACTTTGATGTAGATTTAATCCCTAGTATTTTTCTCCTAACAACTATCTAATCCAATCAACCAAAGCTATCGTTCAAATACAACAAAAACCAAGTGAAAATTGAAAGTGAGCAAGGAAAGTCTAGCGAATCCAGTGCATGACCTGCACGTGACACTATTTCCATCTGAGTTAATTCTCTTCATATTTTTTTTGGAAATGCCAAAGCCAATTAGTGAACAGAGAATCTAAATAGAAACGCGAGCGGCAACGAACTCATACACACGTGGCAGTATAATAGCCGTCCATCAAGAAAAGAACCCCCCGATCTTGCCTCGGTAAGAAAGTTCGCGCCACTTTCCTTCTAAAAATACCGCGCTCCTCTCCCACTCGCGGCGATATTTTAAAACTACCCCCACTTTCTCGCCGCGGAATAAATTGGAACCAGGAGAAGCCTCGGGGCCGCTTCGACCCAAGAGTGGGTCCAAATCATGCTACACGGCCACGCGGCAACTCGACAATGAGTCGTAAATAAAAATCTAAATCTTACGAGAAACTCAGTTGAACCACTCAAGAAACTCATTTATCAAATATTTTTTTTAATCAACGTGTTTGTTGTTTCATTAGTTATGATTTTTCTTACAATGAATTGTCACCGGGAGTTTTTGAGGATCATCTAACATAGTATTGAGATTGATGAAGATAAAATAATCTTCGCACATAAGCAATAAAAGTAACTTGGAATGGATTTAGAATTTTTTTAATGGTTCAAAATTATTACATATTAAGTTATATAGCTCATTAATTATTAAATTTAACGTGTAGTGCATTCAATATTAGGTAGGGTAGTAACGAAAAAACCCTAAAATAAAGATACTTATTGGTGGAGGGCCAAATAACCCTAATCCCTTTGATTCCCCCCTATATAAACGCCCCTGGGCTCTCATGCAAATCTCGCCCCTTAACAATTCAGGCTTCTTGAAAACCTGTGTGTAAGAAAAAAGAAACGTCTCCAACTCAAGAATCAATTTATTTTTTCTAATTTTACCAGCACTTTTCTCGGCCTTTCCCGGAAAATAAAATTTCCCAAATTTAGGTGCCTATTTTCCATTTTCCAATTTTCTCAGGTGCCAAACAACCCACAAAAGCCATTCCCTCGTCCTTATCCTGTGACATGCACTGCATGTTTGGGTCCGATTTCGGTGCTTAAAAACCTGTTTTCTGGGCCGCACAATTTCATCCACTTCATTCCGAAACGTTTCTCTCTCTCTCCCCTGAGGTTTCGGCGTGGGGATTTCAGATCTGACTGAAGGGTTTCCGGGTTCCTGACAGGTTTCCGTAGGCCCCTTTACTGCTCCGTTTGTGGGGGTAGCCGGGGCTCCGGCCTCGGCGGGTTTTAAAGCCCCCATTCATTACAAACTCACAATTCAACGATTTAAACCATAACCCCTAAGTTTCTCTAATTTTTTTTTTTATCTTAATCTCATTTTTTGATTGACTAATCGTCGCGGAAGAAGAGATGCCGGCCCTGGCTAGTTGCGTGGATGCTGCTGTGGCGCCTCCCGGCCACGCTTTCGCCGGGGATAGCTCTCTTCCCGCGTCGCCGTTCTCAGGCTTACCTCCGGCGACCATCACCACCGCCGCCGACAATTCCCATTGGTCCCCTTCCCTATCGTCCGACCTCTACCGAATCGATGCCTGGGGTGGGCCCTACTTCACCGTCAACTCCTCCGGCAACGTCGCCGTCCGTCCTCACGGGATGGCGACTCTGCCGCACCAGGAGATCGATCTGCTGAAGATCGTGAAGAAGGTTTCGGATTCAAAACCGGAGTGCGGACTTGGGTTGCAGCTGCCGCTCATTGTTCGCCTCCCTGATGTGCTCAAGGACCGGCTCGAGTCCCTCCAGGGCGCCTTCGAACTGGCGATCCGGTCCCACGACTACGGCTCCCACTACCAGGGCGTGTACCCGGTGAAATGCAACCAGGACCGGTTCGTCGTGGAGGACATTGTCAAGTTCGGGTCCCCGTTCCGGTTCGGACTGGAAGCCGGGTCGAAGCCGGAGCTCCTCTTGGCCATGAGCTGCTTGTGCAAAGGTAATCCCGACGCCCTTCTCATCTGCAATGGATTCAAAGACCTTGAGTACATCTCTCTGGCTCTGTTCGCCCGCAAGCTCGCCTTGAACACTGTTATTGTTCTTGAGCAAGAGGAGGAGCTCGATTTGGTTGTTGATTTGAGCCAAAAGCTCGGCGTACGACCCGTGATTGGCGTCCGGGCCAAGCTCAAGACCAAGCATTCGGGCCATTTCGGTTCGACTTCCGGCGAGAAGGGAAAGTTCGGACTCACCACCACTCAGATTTTACGCGTTGTGAAGAAGCTTGATAAGCTGGGTATGCTTGATTGCTTTCAGTTGTTGCATTTTCATATCGGGTCTCAGATCCCTTCGACGGCCCTGCTCGCTGATAGCGTATCCGAGGCGTCGCAGATATATTGCGAATTGGTCCGTCTCGGTGCCCACATGAAGGTCATAGACATTGGAGGCGGTCTGGGTATTGATTACGATGGATCCAAATCTAGTGACTCGGAGATTTCGGTCAGCTATGGCCTTGAAGAGTATGCCTCCGCCGTTGTCCGAACGGTTCGGAACGTATGTGAACGGAGGTCCGTGAAGCACCCGGTGATTTGCAGTGAAAGCGGCCGAGCCTTGGTTTCCCACCACTCGGTTCTCATATTTGAGGCTATTTCTTCCAGTGCTTGTGATGATGCTCCTTCCATGTCCGCCTTTGAGCATCAGTACTTCATTGAGGGTCTGACGGATGAAGCTCGTGCCGATTACCTGAACCTCTCCGCTGCGGCAATCAGAGGTGAGTACGAGGCTTGTTTGACGTATGCTGATCTGTTGAAACAACGGAGTGTTGAACAATTCAAAGAAGGGTCTGTCGGTATTGAGCAATTAGCCACCGTCGATGGGTTCTGTGATACGTTTTCGAAAGCAATCGGGGCATCTGACGCTGTCCGTACATACCATGTGAATCTCTCGGTATTCACTTCAATTCCAGACTTCTGGGGTATTGGGCAGATGTTCCCCATAGTCCCGATTCACCGCCTCGATCAGCGGCCGGCGGTGAGGGGAGTATTGTCAGACTTGACCTGTGACAGTGACGGGAAAATCGACAAGTTCATTGGCGGCGGGTCTAGCTTGCCGCTGCATGAGTTGGAAGGCAATGGTGGGAATAATGGCGGTGGGCAAAAGTACTATTTGGGGATGTTCCTGGGCGGGGCTTATCAGGAGGCGCTTGGAGGAGTCCACAACCTCTTCGGTGGCCCGAGCATTGTTCGGGTTTTGCAGAGCGACGGTCCCCACAGCTTCGCGGTGACGCGAGCTGTGTCAGGGCCGTCATGTGGGGACGTCCTGCGGGTGATGCAGCATGAGCCCCAGCTCATGTTTGAGACGCTGAAGCACCGCGCGGAGGAGTGCGGGCAGGGTGACGATGGGGGAATGGCCAGTGCGGCTGTGGCCACCAGCCTGGCCCGGTCCTTCCACAACATGCCGTACCTGGTGTCAGCTTCTTCTTGTAGCCTGACTGCAATGAATAACCATGGGTTCTACTATTGCAGCGAGGATGATTACGGCGACATTGTTGCTGATTCGGCGGGGGCTGCTGCTCCCGTTAGCGAGGAAGAACAGTGGTCTTATTGCTGTGCTTAAGAGTCTCAAACATCCCTTTAGGTTGATGTTGGTGTGTCTGCTGGGGGTCGTCTGTTTAAATTTTTATTTTTATTTTTATTTTTATCTTTTTTTTTTTGGTTTAATGTTTAATGAAGAGCAAGGGACGTGATAGAGAGAGAGAGAGTCCTTTGTAATTTGTGGCAAAAAAGTAGGGGGAATGGGAGCCGAATCCGCCCTTTTGTAAATTTGGGGCCTTTTTCCCCTGTTCCTATGTTTCTTAGTAGACTTAAAATGTGTTTGGCTTTTTCAGATATTAATTGTCTTGGAACCAAATCTTTTTTTTTTGCCTTTTGTTTTCCCTTTGCATGTTACTGTGTTTTCTTACCGGTGCTACTCATGATGTTCTTGATTGCTTTAGCAAGGAAAACTAATGAAAAGTGCTTGAAAACTTTGAGTTTTAATCAAAATGATAAAAAGATGTTGTAAGTGAATAGTACCAAGAATGACTTTTTTAAATAAAAATGTCATTTTCGTTAAAAGTGAACAATACCGGTAGTGTTTCGTTAAAATTCCCTTCTTTCTTTGCATGTTAGGTCAGTTGATTAAAGTCTTGTTTTTGAACTTTTTGTATTCAAGTTCGAATTCTCTTTGCTTGCTGTAGTTTAGAATTGTTCATAGAGGAGGATTCTCTTCCTTCTTGATCTTTCTCCCATTCCCTCCTCTCCTAGTTGAACGGTTACGATTAAATCACGTCAACATCTTATATTGATTTTTTAATAAAAACAATAAAACAAAAAATAAAGTGTGAGAGGAGGGGAGGGAATGTGATAGGAATAGGAGGGGAAGGAATCCTACTCCATTGTTCACAATTATGTCTTGTTTAAAAAAGAAATTTGTGGGCAGTTTGGTTTGGGTAATGCTATGTGTTAGTGTAGGAGAATCCGGTTATGATTTTATTGGGCTAGGTTATCTAAAATCCTGTGGCTAGCTACTTGTATACCTTCACTTGTTTTTTTTTTTTTTTTTTTGTCAAATGGTACATTTGTCAGATTAAATGTTAGATTAGTAAACCGATGGGGTTCGAACTTACGCTGTGATGCAAGGGCAATACTTCTCTTCTCTTCATTATTGTGGTAGAGGGCCACCTGCTACACCAAGTCACTTAACTTGTATATATTTGCGCATTGTGTTATCAATTAAATCAATTACAGTTATAATTCTAGATTTCTCTTTCCTGGCAAAAACCCTAGCCTTATTCTCCCTTAACCATCCCCCTCTTCAAACACTTTTCTTAAACTTCTTCTTCCTTAAACTTCTTTTTGCCGTGCCTATTCTCACCCATGGCCACTCCAATCCTAGCGTTGCTCACTTCCTCAAACTTACCGATTTCAAATACCTCAGTTGGCTTTGTCAGATGAAGCCGTTCTTTTTTGTCACAATTTATTTGATTATGTGGACGGCACAATTCAGGCCCTTGCCACTACTTTTCCTGATGTTGACAAAGAGCCCGTCAAGCCTAATTCAGATTTCGCTTTGTGATTTCATACTGACCAGCTGGTAGTCAGCTATTTGATTTCCATTCTTTCTAAACTTATTATTCCAACCACTATCGGCAAAACCTCTTCTCAAGCGATTTGGGAGTGTCTTCATGCACACTTTTCTCAGGCTTCTCTTGCCAATGCCACCAATATCCGACTTCATCTTTTGGCACTTACGAAGGGCTCGTCCATCTCAAACTATCTTTAACAGGTTGAGTTTATCGCTGACTCTCTGGCTGCTATCAATGGACCTATCTCTAATACTGATTGGGTAAGTTCTGTTCTCAAAGTCCTCAGTCCTGACTACTCCATGTTTGTGACTGCTGTAATTAATTCTCCTCCCTTGTTGGAATTCCTTGACCTTCGGTCCTCATGTGAGTATAAATTTACTTGTCCACCAAGGGACTTCACTTGTATATATTTGTACCTTGCGTTATCAATCAAATAAATAAATTATATTCTACACTGTTCTTTACGATAAAACAATTTGGAATTATTTGGTATGGCGTTTTGTGGCGGTTGGGTTTGGTAGTGTTGAAGTGTTTGATAAAGAAAAAAGAAATGGAATGGGGTCAGTGTGTTTACAAAAGGGTTGGATAAGGAGATTCTGAGAGCATGGCTTATGGGGCCAGCTGTGTCTTTATATTCTGCATTTTTCAGTGTGATCGTCACACGAGACAGTACATCACGTGTTCCTATATAAATGGTGGGATATGTGTGTTACAAAGTTAATAACTTAAAAATTAAAATTTTTCACCACTTACATAAAAACACTTAGTGTACCATCCGTGTTCCCGTCACAACTAAAATTTCTTATTTTTTGGTTCAATAGTTTTCTGCCCCCCAATCATTTTGCTTGCGTCTGCCTTTTGAGATTTTTTAATATGATCGAAACACAAAAGGTACACCACATGTTATTATATAAATGATGAGATATGTATATTAAAAAATTAAATTTTCCACCACTTATCTAATAACAGATAATGTGTGTTTCGATCACAATAAAAAAAAATTTCCCTTCTACTATTCTCATCGAATAATACTGTTTAAGGTTTTTTCCAAGTACTATTACATTACTAGTCTGAAACGCTTCATCGTGATGAATCCGTTTCAAACTAGAACGTGTCATGATGATAAATCTATTTCATGAAAGACCTCATGCATCAAATGACAATTTTATTTCAAAAAATGAAATAAAAATGGTTTTTTAACTCGAATTTAATGCACACATTCTATAGAAATTGTACTCGCTTGACCATGACCGCAATTTTGTGGGCTTATGGTGTAGGCTTGTAGCATCGAGTCTCGAGGCATGCTGTGGTCAAGATTGGCTGTGACACATGTTTTATTCAAAAGCTGGTGGTTGTGAGTCTTGTGACTTGCGAGGCACGAAAATTAAAGATGCAAGTTGGAAACTTGGGAAACTCAGCAACTGTACAATGGAAGACTAGTCACTATTAATTAATTAAAGTTTCTTTGTCAACCAAAAGATGATGAAAATATTACTTAGTTTTCTATCACATAAAAAAAAATGATGGGCAATAATATAATTTTACATATCCAAAATTTACTGTTTTTTATTGAAGCTTCACCTACAAATGATGTTAAAATACCCACTCCCCCCCCCACACTTTCTCTCTCTCTCTCTCCCTCTCTCCTTCTCATTTTCCAAAAAAATGTGTTTATACACACAAAGTGTATAAGTAAATGTTAGTTGTTATTAAAAGAATGAAGAAGAGTTCAAAACCATTACATTAATTTACAAGAGTTTAGAAGCCGATATACATTAGTAGAAACTCAACACCTTAACAAAAATGAATTCCTTGTACGTGTTTGGGAAGAAAACAATTGGACAAAAGTTTAGAAGCCGAGATGCATCGTCATTCCGTTGATGGTGGTTTGGGGTGGGATGTATGGGATGGAATATGCAAAATGCAGCTTTGTTGGACAAGTGCAGAAGATCCTTGATGATATTTTGTGCCCTCTAAGCGATCTTCTACAGATCTCTTTGTCTATCGGTTCCCTCAATTATGATCTCGTTAAATTTTTTTTTTTTTTTATTTGTTATTTTTATTTTTTTGTCGATCTAGTGATCCCTGCAGGTTTGCTTGTGGCGATTTTCCGCAAATTTTGGTAATTGAGGAGTAGAATTTTACCAACCACATTGGAAAGAAGAATACATGCCTTTATCTTTTTGGCTAAAGTGGGCCATCAGATTGATATAACTATATATTTTGGTTATTGAGATTGAAAATTGATATAAATTGTCATTGAATTTGTTCACAGTCAATCATTTTGATTATTACGTAAAACAATCTTCTTTAAATTGAGGGTATTTTTGTTCAGTAAACCCCTCCACTTGCTTTTCCATTAACAAAGATATTTTATGGAATGACCAAAATGATTGATAGTGGATAAACTCATAACCCACTTTTATCGATTTTTAATATCAAAAATTAAAGTGAGGAGTTATGTCAATCTTAGGACCATGTTGACTAAGAAAACCTTTTTAAATTAAGAAACAGTTTCCCATCAGATTAATATCGTTTTAGTTTTGAATGGAAAGGAATCTAAACAAACAAGATACAACAAAGGCTCACATCACATACAGACGCTTAAGATAGAAAGAGCATATCAGCTATGAAGAAGATCCAAATATAGATTCTTGAGCTGGAGCGAACTACGCTGAATCTATTTTCGCAGAGAATATTAGTCTTTTACCGTTGTAGGCATGAACCGCTTTCACTTATTTCGAATTCTCTTGTCAATTCATACGTGATTTGATCAATGAGATTGGAATAGTTTCCTGAGTAAAGATTGCTATTTATGTTATGTAGTTGCATTTGCTGATTCGTTTGCTGGAGGAGTATG
This sequence comes from Pyrus communis, assembly GCF_963583255.1. Taxonomy (NCBI): domain Eukaryota; kingdom Viridiplantae; phylum Streptophyta; class Magnoliopsida; order Rosales; family Rosaceae; genus Pyrus; species Pyrus communis. The sequence goes on from NC_084804.1 coordinate 28,939,165, forward strand.
AACTCAAATAATTTACTGCAGATTCGATTTCCCTTGCTGTTTTTTATGCCATGGAGACGGAACACAAGATAACACAACAGATTGGGATAGAAAGACTAAAGCGCAAGCAAGCATTATACTAAGGTGGACCTGGAAGACCATCCGCGGAGAGAATATAAAACTGTGAGATTAGCAAGGTACATGTTCAAGAAAGAAATGGTGCAGTAGATGCAATTGCCTTTTTGTTAATTTGATTGTTATTTCGGATCATTAGGCATCGAGTCTTGCTCTCATGGTGTTTCGCAACTTGGGTATACAATTATTTATGGTACCAGTGCTTTGGTAGCCTTACACCTTGAATAGGATTACTACTTCCACAGTGAAACAGTGTCATGATATAAAGTTTTGGCTAAACTTTCTGACTTGGATGTCTCTTATCTGCTATGATGAGGTACAAGAATTAACTCGCCCGATTACTAGACTTCAGAACATATGTCATAGGAAACAAAACACGCAGATAACTTCTTAGAGTTCATATATTTATGCTTTCTTTTCTGAAAGTTGGACGAAGGATTGTCGATGCTGGTATAACAATAAGTGACATCTGCTAAAACAACTGATGCATGCGTTCATACTTTGTAGTGGAGATTCGATATTCTGCTCATGGTGGTTTGCACTTTTCAGGTGGACTATAATTGAACAAAGTGACGAAGATCCTTCACGATATATAGTTTGTACCGGCCGCTCCAATTCACAATGGAGCACGTAACTAACGCGAACATGTACAGATTATATGTCAGTTGATTCCCTCTATATCGATCTTGTTGAAATTGAAATTGTCAAGAATCGCACCAAGATAATTTTTGTTTTTGAATGGAAAGGAATCTGAACAGAAAGAACGGACAGTGGCGAATGAGCATATTCAACTGTGGAGAAGATTCACAGGGAGCGCTGGACCATACTTGTCACAAGACGGAATATAATTAAGGCTTTCTGCTGCTGTGGACATGGATGCTTTGCTTGTCAACTCTCATGCATGATCTGATCAACACCTTATTTAAATGGCCTCAAACTGCAGGGTCAGCTCAAGCACTTGGTGATAAAGTGGCTTTTGTTCTCTCTTCTGGGTGGATTCTACTTTTAGTATTACTTTATTTCTTAAAACCTGTATTGAATCTGCTGGTGTCGATTGGAACATTCATTGATATGTATAATACAAGTGTAGGGAACATTTTACTTTTTTAAAACAACAAAGCTCGGGCTCTCTCTTGAACTGCAAATCTCACAAACTAACACACATACTAAACTGACTTAAAACAATCATAAAGGGAAAAGTTTTTTACACGTGTGAACTGTGATTTATTTGTAAGAGATTCCTTCAACGAAAGAAACCAAATATTTTCCTTTCTGATCGAGATTGTTGTGTTGGTTAATTCTATAATGGCCTCTCGTTTAACTTTTGATGGAGAATGATGAATTGAATGACTTTGAGTGTTACAAGACATTACATGAATTAGTAGAAAGAGTAGGGAAAAATAAAAGGAAATAAAAAGCTACCAATTAAGATGAGAACCAGAAAAAGAAGAAATAAGGTGGTCCTCAAAGACCAATCTTGGAGTTGGTAAAAGAATCAAAGACGATGGGGAATGTGGAGAGCTAAGGGAGACACCACATCCTCTTTAGCAACCCAATCTGCTTACTAAGATATTGGCATGAGATATATATTGTACGCAAGCCATGTTCAAGTGGCAATGTTATCTGGACTGTTTACTTAGGATCACAAGACACTATGTCCAAGTTTCCTTGGCGTTTCTCATGTTTCTCACCCTATTTGATTCAAAGCTCACGATTCATAGTTAGCTCACACCTCCTTGGAAATTGAAGCATTCAGATTGGTGCTTTGATGGTGTTGGTTCTAAAAATTACAAAACCTACGTGACGCGCATGCCGAGTAACTAATAAGCTAATTACGTCCTTCGATTGAATGCGGGGCGTGCCAACTTATCGGCTGAGCTCGGCCGAGGAGTAAAATTTGTTGATGTTGCGTTGAGTGCGTTGCTGACTTCTTTATCTTGCGACTACGGCCGAGGAAGGAACAAATCTCGGCCTTTGGATTCTCGAGCCTGAAGACAAGGTTGCTAGTTCTGCGAAGTTCACAAATCGTCGGTGCCGGATTCGGTCACAGTGATTATATTCGTGAGAGTATAAGCACGTCGAATCGACACTAGACTGTACGGACACAAGTATTCAAAGGTGATGTATGTCTTGATGGTGAATGTGGTTCGACCGTCAGAATGCCGAACTCTGAAACTCATTTGTGACTATCCAATCATAAAATCACTCGGCGTTCAATGCGCCGAATGGCGTAACTCGTAACACCTTACTTCGCCGAGAAGGCTAATAAGATGACCTTTGCCAATAAGGATTCGAAAACCCTTCTCGACCGAGACTTGGATAGGTAACCAGTCGACCTCGACGCAATGCTGTTTATCCAAACTGAAGGTGCTCCTCGATCGGCTGATTCTACGGCAACAGTGCTGTTTATCCAAACTGAAGGTGTTGGCTGGTTACTTTCACAGTGCTATTTATCTAAACTGAAGATGTGTCGGCAGAAAAAAGAAAAAAAAAAATCTCAAGATGTTTGAGAGGTTTTGTGCAGGGCAGTTGTGTGCTGAATTGGAGGTCCTCCGATTGTTGCATGATGTCTTGTATTTATAGCACCAAATCCTCCTTGAGATCGAGTCAAAATCATATTTAGATTGGGACTTCTTGTTCTGTTCCAACTCCACTTCGACCAATCCTACCCCTATTAGGACTTTGAACTCACCCCCTTTTTGAGGCCATATTCATTGTTGGTCGAGAATCCAAATTGCACTAGGACTTCTTCGACCTTTTTGCTCATCCGAACTACTCCTTCTTGCGATAGGACTCAACCATCCTTGCTGAATGGCCCAGGACCACTATGCAGCCCATAGTATATTTGAAACAGCTTTGGGCCGAACATAAACCTACACTCGGCCCAATAATATTATTTTGGGCCCAAACATATGGCCTTACATCTTATATAGGATTAGAGATTTACCATTGTGAAACTGAGTCATGATATCTTACAATGTTTTGGCAAACATTGCCCAACTTTTGATGGTGTGTGGAGCTAGAAAGCAACTTATATCATACTAGCTAGTTTACGACACTAAGACGTGTTATCTCAATGATATAAAGCTATGTGAACAAAAATTTATGTCTTTGAAATATTGGCAGACGAAGTTACGGTGGCAGTGTACACATGTTGTGTAAGCCCTTTTCCTGAACCAACGTATTTAGAAAGCAGTATATTCTGATGAGGAGTGCACAAATATATTTTTGGAGTATCAATAAGAGTTTCCATAAATAAATAATAAACCGATAGTATTTACAAAAGTAATAACCAGAACATCATAATATATTATATTCAAAGTAATAAAAAAATTAATAAAACAAAACATATGCATTGATAATATTAGCTATTCACAATAATTGTAATTTTCCCCAACATAATTTCTTATTTTGAAACGATTGCATAATGTCTCTTCATCCAAATATCTTTCTCAGTATAACCGACAAAACAATTGTTCATCCATAAATCACTCATTTGATTTCGTAAGTTGTTTTGCACATTATTCGTTGCAGAAAAACTCGTTTTGTACTTGTGGTTGCAACTAGTAGGATAAATGCTAGTGTCAAAGCAAGTACATTACGAGAAAGTTTGATCTATATTGTTCTTTGAGTAACTCAGGATAGTAATATGAAAAATTAATTGGAAATAGAATTGGACAAGTTTCATTAACTTTTCTATGTCAAAAGCGTATACTATATTACTTGGTCTTTAACATGCCATGCAAAGAAGTAACTCGGTAATATTCTTAGTAAACCGATCATTTAACTCAATAAGTTGCTTATCTATGAATCAATGACATCAGTGAATAAAAACACGATAATGATGCAAGTTTGTGATAAGATGAGCTTTTAGATTTGGTCTCCCTCCACTCGAAAAAAATATCATTCACATTAGAATTTTAATATGATGTTTGTCACAAAATGAAGAAACTTCATGAAGTAAAGATTCTTAGCCCCTCACCCTCATCATTTGCATATATTGACTAAGTCTATTGCATCACAATATCTTGATACTTCTTTTGTAATGCATGTGATGAATCATTAGTGATTCCTAAAAGTTGAACAATTAATAAAGTCAATTGAATCCTTGCTTTAACTTTTTTTTTTTTTTTTTTTTTTTTCAGAACCTAATCCATCTATTATTACAATTTCAAGTAGTTCTATCGTTGATGATTACATTTTAACCAAAGTGATTAAACAACTATAGTGAGAGTTTCATTGTGTATCAGTAGCCTACTTAAGAATAGTTTGTTGATTCAAATTTTGTCCACTTGAGAGCTCGTTGTTATTCTTTTGGAATAGTAATAGCATGTTTCTGTTAAAGAATATCATGAGCTTAAAAGATGTTGCCACAACATGCACCGCATAAGAAATAATAGTATAAAGATCTCCAATTTCTGAATGATTCTTTGCAACCACCATAGAGCTAATTGATGTTGATGAGCAACACAACGAACATGAAAAGCAAACTCATTCTCATCTAAAGTTAGTGTGTTTAAGGTCATTGATTGATCTCACCCTTCATATTACTTGCCCCATCACAATCTTGCCCTCACAATTTGGATATGCTTAATCTATGTCTAGAAAAGAAATCATCAATGGCTAACTTGAGTGAGCAAGATTTAGTATCTACAACATGCTTAATACATGCAAAGTGCTCTTACATGACCCATATCCACATAGCATAGTACAAGAGCTACTTGCTTATTAGAAGACTTGTCTCGTGATTCATTAATAAGAATGGCAAATAATGAATAAGAAATACTACTAGTGATTACATTAATGTTTCAAACGAAATAACACTTTTAATGTCCTGAATAACACGTGATATCAATTTCAGATTTTTCAAGAATATTTTTTAGCTTGACAATTTTTATATCATCATGATAATGACATAGCTATCACCAATATGTTTAGGCAATTAAAAATGAATAAATTAAAATAATGAAGACAAAAAAAAGCCGCGTAATGAGAATATATGCGACAAACGGAAGAAGTTTTGCGGGATAAAATAGATAACCGCCAACATGGGGTTCAAACCTAAAAGAAAAATCTCCACGTTCTACAAACTTATCCTTTTCCCACTTCCGATTGCCCCATAAGTTCAATTAATATAGCAAAATTCCCTTCGGCCATAAATAACTTTCCAACCTCTGTCTTAATTTAATTACAAAGTAAAAAAATTTCATTATTGGTCTTCTTCACTCAAGTTTTAGCTTTATCGTTCATTCTTTATCCACTGTGATGTTTCTCACTTTCGTTCAGGTTCGAGATCGTTGTAGGTACGGTGCCAATTATCTCTAATTGAATTCTTTCTCATCTATCTCATTTGATTTTATAGACATAGATGTATAGATATGCCTCAATCTATTTTTCTTATCAAATAATTACATAAGGATTTTACTTTTAGAGGTGGTATTATGTGAGAAAAGAGGCAATCGAAACTAAAGAGAGACAAATTGATGCAACAACATCAATTTACTAAGCACCAAAGTGTCGTCCCAAAGAAAGGCCAAAAAGAATAAGGAATGCCCCAAAGTATGTTGGAGAATTTAAGAACAAATGGAAACCTTTTTTCTTTGATTGCTTATTTATTTAGGGAAATAGACAAAAAAATGACCTATTTTTTTAATCTTGGGATAGAAATAGGTCAAACTGGCTATGCACAAGCCATGCACACCATGCACAAAACTGAAATTACCAAAATTACTAAAATACCCACATATAAATACTAAAAACCCTCACCTCATTGCATCACTTTTCTCATTTGGAAGAGATGCATGTTGAGAGAGCTCTATGAGCTCTGTGTTTCTGGGTTGAGCTCATATTTCAAAGAGAGGGAAGTTCAAAAAGAGGTGAGAAGAATGAGCTGGGTTTTGGCTTGACTTCATACCTCTGATTTCGAACAAAGGGATGCGCGAGAGAGGTGAAAAGAGTGAGGTTGGGGGTTTTTGGGTTTGAACTTAGATTTGTGAGCTATGTGTGTTATTCTTCCATAACCAAACATAACAAATTCTTCCATCCTTAAAGATAGGACGTTTATACCATATTTTCTATTTTAGCCGGAAAGTTCCATTTTTTATAGCAACTCTTCGACATGCATAGTAAGGTTGGGTGTTTAGTTCCAAGTTTCTACATCATTGATTTATGGAATAAATGGGTTGTTTGTAAGATGAATTAATACTTAGAAGTTAAATTAGGGTTTGTGTTTCATGTTGGGGCCTATGAGTTGTGGAATAAACTTTACTTTTTGACGTGCTACAAAGCTGGGATGGAACATTTCTAATTCAAGTGTTCAATTGCAAAAATTTGTGAAATTTTTTCCGTAATGTGTATGTGCATATGGTGTGCATGGCTACATTTTAATATGAGAAGTGGGGATGTTCACTAGTTATGATGCACGTATGTTGTGCCTCGGAATTTAGCGAGTATGACCACAACTAGTTGGCCTTGGCAAAAAACAAAATTAAGAAAAAGCTTAGAGGTAGTTAAGGGTCATGCGTGTTCACGAAATAACAACAATGAATATCATGTTTTCTACGTGCACGATTAAGCGCTGGTTGATATATGTAACAAGACTTTTTAAATTGCCATTGTAACCTTATATACGTAACAATTATGTTTAATTGTATCCACAATACCAATAGGTTGTCGTTAAAGTTTCTTATTAATGCAAAAGGTAGCTTGTTACTCGATCTCCAATTCTGTGCATGTACTGTACATATGATGTGCATGTGGTGTATATAGTGGTGACATCATAGGTGATGACGTCATTTTTCTAATTTCAGAGAGAGAGCTTTGAGCTTTGGGTTTTTGGGTTGACTCAGATCTGTGAATATATCCTGTGCATATCGTTAGCATGTTATGTGCATGTCACTGGGAATAGATGATTTTTTATGGGATTTTCAAAATCTAGGTTAAGGTGAAAGATTTGTAAACTACATTTCTTTAAGAGATTTCTAGAATCTAGTCCCCCACATATCCACCAACGCTGTTAATTGCACGATGCACATCCACAACAAAACCGACGTCGTTGCACATATTGATACAGATAACAAATTTGGGATTTTCTTCAAACTTAGAGGGAGAAGGCGTTTGTTGACGGTAGGACAGAGAGATTGTAGCAGAAAAAATGGTGTCTTTAGTTTTTTATAATGGATTTTTTTCGACATATGAAAGTTTTTTATTGCAGATTGGTTTTGACCCAGATGGGTTTTGAATGAGACTTCGAATTTGGGAAAGAAAATGATGATTTGAGGATGAAAATCCTCAATTTGCAATTTGCAACTGCAAGCACATGAATATGTTCATTTCCCAAAATGGCCAATCAGCAAACACAAACATTCTACAAATAAATCATTAAGGGGACCCTTTTTTTTTTTTTTTTTTTTTTCTTTTCAAGTTTCAACAAAGTTCTATTGCAAAATTATCACTTCCAGCCAAATCATATATAATCAAAATCAAATCTTCCAACTGGATTTTCCATTATCTTTCACTAATCTAAGAACAGCCAATCAATATCAATTTTAGAGAGAGAGGGGGACGGGGAGAGAGAGGGGGACGGGGAGATAGAGTAGAGAGAGAGAAATAAAAAAAAATGGAAGGAAATAACCTATTTATGTACGAGGGCAATTAAGTCATTTAAGGTGTAGGAAAAACCTATTTATGTCCTATTGTTGTGCATGATGTGTGCTGTTTACATATTCGAAAAGTCCTATTTTTGTCCCAAGATTAAAAAAAAAGGTCATTTTTGTCTATTTCCCATTTATTTATTTCTTTAGATGCTAGCTTTTTATGTTTCCGCCTTCTTGTTCAACCTTTTTCTTCTTTTGTGTTAAATTTTTCTTTCTTATATCTTTTCTTGTTCTTTAGATAGAAGAGAAAAAATGTTAACACGTTTGTTGCGCATACTCATTATTTTGCAACATAATTTATAGAATTAAATACATAAAACTGACAAACCTTTTGGTGTAATCCAAATTATTAACATTGGAAGGTGAAGATAAGAAACCTATTTGAAATTTACATAATCAATTACACCTTGACAGGTGTCGCTCGAAAATCCTATCAAAAAAATTATTAAGATTACATAAAGATAAGAAATATGGAGAGTTACTCATTTAGTAACACACAAGGTTCTAAAAAAAAACTAGGTGGTAGTTGGGCGACGAGGCGGGGCCTAGCGCCTATGTGGACTAGGAGGATTTAAATAAATTTCTTTATAATATATAATGATATGTTTTTCTTTTAAAATAGTGTACATATCATGTGAGGAGGGTATTTAATATAAGCAGAGCCGGTCCAGAGATTTTTGAGGCTCGGAGCGACGTAAAAAAATGTGCCCTCACTTCATATAAAAAATTATTTGTTTTTGCACATAAGATATTGATAAATTATATTTAGAAAATCACTTCAAACTCAGTAATTTAGAAAAATGGAAAAACTAATGTATTTTGTATCGAGAGAAGGAAACTAAAAAACTTCAGGCTTACAAGTAGATAGATTATGAGTTTTGTCTTCCATCTGAACTTTTAAAATGTTTTTGTATAAATTGTGAGGTGTTTTTTCTTATTTATTAACCTCGTCAATATAAGATTAAAAATATAATGATATTTTCGAGTTTTTAAGGATGTACAAGTAATGAATGGGCACCAAATTAAACCTTTTGATGACAAGTCATATGATTTGCAAATTTGGTCTAAAAATTTAGTCTACGCATTACCCTTTGTTGAAGATTAGACTTGAATTGGAATGAATGTTTAAAAATAGCAACCCACACAGTTACTAGCTAGTAATTAAAAATAAATTAACAACCAAACAAAAATTCGTAAAAATTGAAAAAAATAAACATGCACGTAGCATTTCAAACTTAGGACCTCTCGTTAATTTTAAATACAAAAACCATTGCTTCTAATTAAACTTCTAATCATTTAGCCAAATTTTATAAATTTATACTGTTATGAAAAGAAATTTGTAAAAATTGAAATTTAAATAAGCACACATAGTGTTTTGAACCTAAGACATCCTCATTAATTGCAAACAACAAAATCACTGGTTCTAGTTAAATTTCTTTGTCATTAAACCAAATTTTATATATTTATACTTTTATGAAAATGTATATAAATATGTCACACTAATAATTTTGGGCCCCAGACGGTCACCCTGCCTGCACTGGGCCTGGACCGGCCTTGAATATAAGGAGAGAGGATCCTTGTCGGATCCTCCAATCACATTCATTCATCGTGCATTCTGTGGCCAGTTTTTGTCAAGTACTGTTTACATTCAATTTTAAATAAAAAAAAATTTACAATGATTTATGACTGCACGATATACGATGAACATATGTGATTTGAGGATCTTCGGAATCCTCACAAAGAGGATTCAAGGAGGAACCTCACTCTAATATAAGTGGTCTTAAAAAGGTAAAAGAGTATAAAATAATACCAAAAAAATAGATAAAAAAATGATGATTGATTTAGGTGAGAAAAAAGAAAAGAAAAGAATATAAAATAATGAGATTAGGAAACCGTGCATTGCATGTAACCAAAATAGGGATGGTGGGACCAAAAGAACTCATCCTGTCCATTGAAATTGAACAAGAAGATGGTGGTCCCCACTTGTCCATCTTCTTCTTCCTTGCACCCTGCAACATAATTTTCCAAATTCACAAATTTTTCTAGACTCCTGCGACTTAACATATGCCTGCCTAGGCCTGCTAGCCTCCGCCCAGCCTCGCCTAGACCTTCATAACTCTGCCTAAACCCACCTAAACCTACCCAGCATTCCCCTAATACATTTTTCAATTTTGCGATTGATAACAAGTTAATCACAGCGGTCGGTCTTTGTCCAGCGCCTAGGCCCATTTTTAGAACACTGGCAACATGCGTCACTTGAAAATTCTATCCATTAAAATTATTGAGATTATATAAAAATAAGAAATCTGGAGACTTATTCATTTAGAGACAAATGGCACTTAAGGTATGTCTGGATAACCTTATTCTAATATAATTCAATTAACCAATAAAGTTTAAGAACAAACTTAAAAATAATAAATTGTTGTAAATATTGGTGGATGAATGAATACCAACAGAGTAATGTGGACTTGGGAAAAGAATGATGATTGTATTTGTGTGATACTTTCAAAAAGTGTGTGTTGTGCTTTTCAAGATGTAATTATTACATTTGTTTGGAGTTACTCTATAAATAAAGCGCTCATTGTGTTATCAAATGACACTGCGAAAAGAAAAGATCAATAACATCAGCATCTCTCCCCCTCTTTTATTTGTCATCCTCTTGTGTTATAGTTACAATGCGGTATTTTACACCCTTCGCTTCTGTCACTAGCAAAAGGTTATCTCTCTAACTTTTGCCTATCTATAACACGTTTCTCTAACCAGTTCTCATCTCCCTTCACCGAAAAATACTTTCTTCAAGGATTTTATTGTTCTTCTTCTTCCTCTGCCTCACCTGCATGATGTACTCTCGCAATGAACTGCTAGCACCATGCCTGTTTCTCATTCTCAATTTAACAATTACTTATATCTTTTGATTTCTTGTTTGGTGTAGTTCCTTATTACTAACCCAATGTGTATTTATGTTAATTTTAATGCAATCAAAGATGGTGCGGTACAATCGCCCATCTTGAACTACAAATTTAATCTTACTGCAATCCAAGATGGTGCGGTATCATCACCTATCTTGAGTTGCAAATTTAATTTTATTGCAATTTTAGGTGGTCGGTATAATCGCCCACCCTGCTCTGCATATTTAAATTTTCCTACTGTTTGAGTGGTGCAGAATAATCGCTCATCCTATGCTTGCTTTAATGAGAATGGCGCGATACAATGGCCCTCCTCATTAATCATGTAAATCTCGAGCCTGAAGTTTTCAGTGCTTATCATTTTGGCCTGAAGATCAAAATGAAAAATTTCTAAGAACCAGAAGTTATAACACTACATCCCTCCAGAATACATATTATTGCAAGTTCTTACATATCTCATTTTTCTTTCAGAAAAGAAAATGGCAAACTTGGCAAAACTTGATTTTGTTGCCCTAGACATTACTGGGAAAAACAACCTTACCTGGGTAGTGGATTCTAAGATCCATCTGGAGGCAGGGAATCTTGGAGAAATAATCAAGGAGGAGAATAATGCATCTTCTCAAGATCGGGCGAAGGTCATGATCTTTATCCGTCGCCCCCTTGATAAAGGACTAAAGAGCGAATACCTAACGGTTGAATATCCATTAACCCTCTGGAAGGCATTGAGAAATAGATATAATCACTAGAAAACGGTGATTCTTCTAAGGGCTCGTTATGAGTAGACTCACCTGAGGATCCAGGATTTCAAGACGGTGGCTAAGTACAATTCTGTGATGTTCAGAATTAGCTCCAAGATGAAACTTTGTGGGGAAAACATTACTGAGGAAGATATGCTAGAAAAGACTTTCAACACCTTTCATGCCTCCAATGTGCTCCAGCAGTATAGAGAATGAGGCTGCACTGAATACAAATAGATGATATCTATGCTCCTGGTAGCTGAATAAAAGAATGAGCTTCTAATGAAGAATCATCAGTCCTGACCTACTGGATCTGCATCATTCCCAGAAGTGAATGTTGCTTCCCTCGAAATGAACACCACATCCTTTCGTGGCAATTATTACAAACGAGGACGAGGCCACAGGCGAGGTCGGTGAAACAGGAAAGGCAAGAATCATGGTGTTCAATTTCACAACGTGATTCCAAGGCATAATTCAGGCCCAAGCTTCAAAAATGTAAATCGCCACCAAGGCAAAGCTCATATGAACAATGCTCCTAGAAACACTAAAGGGGCCTACCATAGATGTGGTGGCAATGGGCAATGGGTGTGTACCTGTTGTACCCCAAAACATTTGGTGGATCTATATCAAGCCTTTCTCAAAGAGAAGGGTGTCAAGACCAATTTTCTCGACCAAGCTAGACCAATGGATATACCTGATCCAGTGTGTGACTTATCAGGGCAGCTGAACACAACCCACCTAGATGTCTCAGACTTCATTATGGAAAGAGGGAATGAAGTGTATTGGTTCGATTGAATCATTTCTATTTAATGTACTCTTCTCATTTTGAGTAGTCTAAATGCTTGCATTTCAAAATCAATAAAGGTGGCATGTCAATTTCCTTTTATTATAAATAAATTAACTTTGATTTCCTTACTCAGAAAGCATGGATAAAAACTATGGTCATTCTCAAAACAAGAGAAATGGCGGAGATATTTGTAATGTAGATAGCGCAACCACGTATACAATACTTCGAGATCGAAAGTATTTCTTAAGCTTGATGCTTACAAAAGTAAAGGTAATAACAATATCAGGCCAATCAGACGTAATTGAAGGCTCAGGGAAAGCCCAAATCATGTTACCAAATGGAACAATATTGTCCACACAGAATGCGTTGTACGTTACTCAATTTACTCGAAATTTGTTGAGTTTTAAAGACATACGTTTAAATAGATACCACATTACAACTAAAAGTGCATAAAAAGTGGAGTATTTATGCATTACCTCCAATGACACCCAGAAGCGTATATTGGAGAAGTTGTGTGGTTTGTCGAGTGGATTGTATTATACATACATAAAGACAATTGAATCACATACTGTCATGAACCAGAAGTTCATTGATATAAAAGTTTACATGCTTTGGCATGACTGTCTGGGTCACCCAAGATCCACCATGATGTGTAGGATCATTACCAACTATAATAGACATCCATTATTGAGCAGACACATTACTATCTCAAATGATAACCCTTGCAAGGCTTGTTCTCAAGGAAAGTTGGTAATTAGACCATCACAACTAAAGGTTGATGTTGAATCTCCATCATTTCTGCAAAGAATTCAAAGGGATATTTGTAGCCTATTCAACCATCTTGTGGACCATTTCAATATTTTATGATTTTGGTTGATGCATCTACCCGATGGTCATGTAATACCCCATATTAAATATATATATATATATATGTGTGTGTGTGTGTGGGGGGGGGGGTGATTATTTCTACGTAATGATTTTATTTGATTTATTTTTGTGCGTACTTTCGATATGTGAAATACTTTCAATGTAAAATCCTTTTTTGCTACAAATTATTTCAAAAACTAGCTAGTAGTACTTCATGCTCATATGTAATTAGAGATATTTTTAGTTTGAGTTGGAGAAGGGGATTATGATGAGTTTGGCTAGATTTTTCTCACAAAGGCTAAGTGGTGTTTGGCAATCATTAGAGAATAAAGAGGAGGAGTTAGTCACTACTCTAGATAGGTTAAGGTGGAAGTTGGTAATTAATAGAAGCTAATAATTAGGGTGTAGAGGTGCGAAGCCTTTGGCTTATACGTGTGGCTAGGCGTTGAGTTTGGTTTGATATTTTTACCAAGTAGGAGTGAGTTGGCAAGTTGAGTTAATTTAGAGAGATTACTCACCTCTAAACCTTGGAGAGGTGTGAGTCTATATAGAGCCATAGCTAGGTATGTGTATGTGTTGGCATGCATGTGGCAATATGTTGTTGTTTTAGAGTGCTTACTCACTAGCCTAGGGGAATTTCAATTAATTGTCTATATTCTCTCTTCAATGCTTCAATCTATCATTCCAAATTTTCCAATGAGGTGAGAACGGGTGAGATGCATATTCCTTAGAGATGAACATGGCCCTGGATGCTTGTATCCACCTTGCATAATATTGATTAACTTCACACATGTCTCCTTGCCATTTGAACACATACTAGAGCTAAGGTTTTGCTTAACAATTGTTGTTTGTCTATTGGACCACATTTCATTGTTAATTATGAGAACAACACTTGGTGACTTGGTATTGGAACATATATCATGGAACTACATTTGGTAATTTGCTATTGGAACACATAATAGGGCTAATGATTAGCTTAACATTTGTTGTTTTTCTATTGGACCACATATCATGGTTGATAATTGGTGAGGATTCATTCTCCAAATTGTTTGGACGTGGCCTTTGGATGCAAGGAATACCTTGCATGATATTCATTAATTCATGATTAATCTAACACTTGTTATTTTTCCATTGGAACACATTTCATTGCTATTGATTAGGACAACAATTGTTGCTTTGTGATTGGAACACATTTCATGGTAACGATTAGCACAACACTTGCTTTCTTTCCATTGCCACACTTGCGGAGATTCTTTGGAGAATAAGATGTCATGAAATCTACATAAAGCAAGGATAAAAGAAACAACGGAAGGACATAGAGGAAAAGAAGAAGAAGAAAAGAGAGAGGAAGAAGAAGAAGAAAGAAAGAAAAAGAACAACTCCAACAAAAAATCATTCTCCCTTTCATATTACCTTCCTATTTTTCTTTTACATGTTCTTAGGGCTTAAAGCCATCTTTCATTGTATTTATAAGGCCCTCATATATAGTAAAATACAATGAAAGCAAAACCCAGTGGATGTAGTCGATTTGGTGAACCACTTAAATCTTGTGTGTTTATGCGTTTACATTTGAGATCATTTTCGTGAGAAGCACTTCCACCAAACTATAAAAAATCTCCATTTATTTTCACTTGAGAATGATGTACAAGAATGTACAAGAGTGTGAGACAAATCCCAGAAAAATACATGAGACTTTACCCAACAAATATTTCCATCAAACTACTATCATTTTCATCTATCAAAAGAAAGATATTCAAAAACTAGAAATTCGTCCAGACTATTTAACAGATCAAAACACCATCATCCATAGATTAAATCATAATACTTTCTTCATGAGAGTTGTTCGGCTTTATCTCTAACATGATATATCAAAATTTCAGGAAAATCCAACGGTGCGATCTTATAATATGTTTAAATTACCAACTCAGTCTCTAATCCCGCAGAAAACTGGACGGCCATGTTACGAGTACCAAAACCCCATTTTTCGTAGCTCCAATTAAAACACTTCCTTCATAAAAGTTGTTCCTTATCATCTCCTCTATAACATATCCAAAAACTAGATCAATCTAATCTATGTGCTGACTTATATCCCAGTTCGAACAGCTGATAGTTTCAGCTATATTAAAGAAGAAGAAGTAGGAGTGGTGGGCTAAAATAAAAATAAAAGATGATGTTTGGAAAGGGAAAAGCTAGAAACATGATTCCATGCCTTGTGGCCTTTGAGACATATATTTCACTCTAAAAATTATTTCTCTACATGGATGTCTATTCTTTTCTAATGAAAATAGGTTGCCTGACCATGATGGACGAGACGTTGGAAAAACATATACGGAGTGGTCTACGAGCAACATTTTATATGATGGATTATAAATTATTACTTTGTTATTAATTTTATGATTATATTATTCTTGTTACTAATCAATTTGATTTTATGATTATATTCTTATTACTAATCAATTTGATTTATGTTGAAGCTTGCAGACTTGTAAGATAAAGTGTGAGTATTGATATCTATGTGAACATGACATATACATATGCATTGCAAAGCAAGAAAAAGAGTTGTGTTGAGTTTATAAGGTGTTTGAGTTGTGAGGATATTCAAGGGCTGAAGTTTTCCTTGAATAATAATGAACCGTGTATCTGTCAAGCGTAGGGTGTAGGGCTTGAGTGCACAAATTGGTTGATTATAAAAATAATGAAATCTTGTATATGTTAGGCGTCAGGTGCAGAGCTTGAATATACAATTGGGCGTCGGAGGAAGTGTATGTTTAATAAAGTGGAAACTGAGAGTTTAACTACAGAAATTGGGTTTAAGGGATGAACGGGAGTTAACTCATATTCTAACGTATCCATAGCTAAGTGGTATAAGCATGGTATGAGACGTGCAGGCTCGGGTGCCTTAGATATGTGTTGACGGGATTAGAAGGGAGTGAGTGCATTCATCCAGTTTATTTGCCTATGTTCCATGCATCTCATGGCATACATTTTATGTATTTGCAAGAGCTACTCATTTCAATTATTATTTTAGTTGGTACTTTTGTTATGAATTAATCTGTGCACTATAGTTATTCCGCTGTGTATTTTAAAATTTTGTATGTAAGATTTTGTTGATGTATGGTGTAATTGTTATAATTTTATTTTATTTTTCACCATATCTTGGTTGTAGAATTTATTTCTATAGCTAAGATCGTTCACACCCTAACTCGTGAATAGTCTTTATTCGCGGGTCGAGACATAACAGGTCACATGTTTGTCACTTGTCTACTCGAAATGTAGTTTTTGCAAGACTTCTTGCTCAGATAATTAAGTTGTGAGCACAGTTCCCAAATTACCCCATTAAGTCAATTAGACTTGATAACGCTGGTGAATTTACGTCTCAAACCTTTGATGATTACTGCATGACATTGGGCATTGATGTTGAACACCTTATTCCTCATGTCCATACTCAAAATGATCTAGCAGAAGCATTTATCAAACAACTTCAATTAATAGCTCGCACTCTGCTTTTAAAAACAAAATTGCCAGTTTTTGCATAGGGACATGCCTTCTTGCATGCTGCATCATTGATTCGATTGAGACCTATAGCCAACCACCAATACTCATCAATACAACTTGTGTTTGGGCATCAGCTAAACATTTCACATTTACGAGGCTTTGGTTGTGTTGTTTATTTGCATATTGCACCCATAACGCAGACTGAGAATTTATGTGGGTTTTGATTCATCATCTATCATTAGATATTTGGAACCTTTGACAAGTGATATATTTACAGCTCGTTTTGCTGATTGTCACTTTGATGAGACAGTCTTCCCGTCATTAGGGGAGAAAAGACCATTCCAGAAGAACGGCAGGAGTTAACATGGGTTGTACCCACCTTGTTTCATTTTGATCCACGTAGCACTCAATGTGAAAATGAAGTGAAAATGATCGTTCATCTTCAAAGTATTGCTAATCAAATGCCAGATGCATTTAATGATGCTATGAAAGTGACAAAATCACATATACCATCTGCAAATGCACCTGCAAGAATTGATGTCCCTGTTAGACAAAATAAAGTGGCAGCGAATGATTCATCTGGTGCATGCCTGAAGTGTGGTAGACCCCCAGGTTCAAAAGATTCAGCCCATTGAAAGAGAAAGACGAAGGCACAACTAAATCCAAATGAAATCATTTAGGAAGAGAAAATGAATGACAAATTCACAATTCATGATTCTGTATTTCCAGAAAAAGAAAATGTCCTTGATGAGACACATGTCCCTGAAGAGACAGAGGTACATGAAAGCAAAGAAATCTCAATAAATTATGCTTGTATTAATGAATTGTGGGATCAGAATGAAATTATCATCGACGACATGTTCGCATTCGCAGTAACCACTGAAATCATATTAAGCGATGACATTGAGCCCCACTCTGTTGATGAATGTAAACAGAGACATGATTGGCTTAAGTGGAAAGATGCAATCTAAGAAGAATTAAATTCCTCGAAAAGGCAAAATATTTTTGGATCAGTAGTCCAAACTCCGCCTGATGTAAACCCCGTGGATTACAAATGGGTATTTACAAGAAAGCATAATGAGAAAAACGAGATTGCAAGATATAAAGCACTACTCGTTGCACAAGCCTTTTCACAAAGACCTGGAATTAATTATGAGGAGACATACTCTCCTGTAATGGACACAATTAAGTTCCATTACTTAATAAGTTTAGTGGTTTCAGAAAAAATTGACATGCAACTTCTGGATATCATCACCGTGTATCTATATGGAGAATTAGATATTGACATATATATGAAAGTCCTAGAATGACTTAAGTTGCCTGAAACAACTAACAAACCACGAGGTATGTTCTTAATCAAATTAAGGCGATCATTGTATAGGCTAAAACAATCTGAACGAATGTGGTATAGTCGTCTCAATGAGTATTTGATCAAAGAAGGGTATACCAACAATATCATTTACCCTTGTGTGTTCATTAAGAAATCCAATTTTGGATTTGCTATAGTGGTAGTATATGTCGATGACATGAACCTAGTTGGAACCCCTGAAGAGCTCAATAAAACTGTTGAATATCTAAAAATCGAATTGAAATAAAAGACCTTGGAAAAACAAAATATTGTCTCGGCCTGCAGATCGAGCATTGTGTTAATGGAATTTTGGTCCACTAATCAACTTACATTGAAAAAATCCTGAAGCGATTTGGCATGGACAAGGCTCATCCACTCAGCACGCCAATGGTCGTTCATTCTTTGGACATTAAGAAAGATTCATTTCGTCCAAAAGAAGATGATGAAATGGTCTTTGGTCAAGAAGTACCATATCTAAGTGCAATAGGTGCTTTATTGTATTTAGCACAATGTACTAGACCAGATATAGCTTTTTCAGTTAACTTGTTAGCAAGGTATAGCTCTGCTCCAACAATTTGTCATTGGAAATGAGTCAAAGATGTTTTGCGATACATTCGTGAGACAACAAATATGGGTCTCTTCTACTTAGAGAAATGCACAAATGAGCAGATCCTTGTTGGATATGCAGATGTTGGTTTTCTCTCTGATCCGCATAAAGCCCGCTCACAAACTGGATATGTGTTCATTAATGGAGATACTGCAATCTCATGGTGCTCAACAAAGCAAACATTAGTTGCTACATCTTCAAATCATTTAGAAATACTTGCTTTACATGAAGCAAGTCGTGAATGTTCTTGGTTAAGATCAATGATCCATCATATCAGGAATTCATGTGGTCTACTTTCGAAGACAGACAATCTAACTATCATCCATGAAGATAATGCAATATGTGTTGCCCAAATGAAGGAATGATTCATCAAGAGCGATAAGACTAAACACATATCTCCAAAAATTTTCAGTGTACATGAGCTTCAGAAGGCTAAAGTTGTTGAAATCAGATAAATTCGTTCCAATGAAAATCTAGCAGACTTATTCACCAAATCTCTACCAAAGTGCACATTTCGGAAGTTAGTGCAGAGTATCGGATTACGTCGACTTACCAATCAACTAAATTTAAAGAATGTGGAATCAGGGAGAGACACATATCAAGGGGAGCATCCATGATACATGCATGTTGTACTCTTTTTCCTTCAGTTAGGATTTTTCCCACTGGGTTTTTCCTATCAAGGTTTTAACGAGTCAACGTAAACATACTTAACACTATATCAACAATCCAGGTAAAGTTGTACTCTTTTTCCTTCGCTATGGTTTTTTCCCACTGGGTTTTTCCAAGCAAGGTTTTAACGAGGCAACTGATGTTAATATGTGGGCATCCAAAGGGGAGAGTTGTAAATATTGGTGAATGAATGAATGCCCGCACAGCAATATGGACTTGGGAAAAGAATGATGATTGTATTTGTGTGATACTTTCAAAAAGTGTGTTGTGTTTTTCAAGATGTAATTATTACATTTATTTGGAGTTGCTCTATAAATAGAGCGCTCCGTGTGCTATCAAATGACAATGCGAAAAGAAAAGATCAATAACATCAGCATCTCTCCCTCCCTCTTTTATCTGTCATCCTCTTGTGTTATAGTTACAATGTGATATTTTACACTTGCTTCGCTCCTGTCACTAGCAAAGGTTATCTCTCTAACTTTTGCCTATTTATAACATAAATTACTGATGGGCTATGTTTTTTACCCCTTCAATTGGAGATGATATATAAATATGGCTTGCCATAATTCATTTAAAATAATTCTGGACAGAACTATGTTTAGCCCATTCGATTGGAGATGGCCTAACAACTCTCCACTCAGATACGAGGGAAGACTGGAGGGGAAAAGGGCCCATGTCACATAGCCCAATGATATCCAAATTTGAATTGGGCATGAGTTGTGGTCCAATAACTAGAAACCAACACAAGGCGGGAACAAAAGAACAGAAGCATTGAGTTGGTGGCAGATGAGCTAAAGTTGCATGGCCCAAAGGACATTTGGACTTGGGCTGCCACCCAATAATTATAGCGTGCACAAACGCACAGGGGCGCATGTTAGCCTTTTCTTTTCATGCTCAATCGTCCTACCTCTCTTCCCGACAGAGATCAAAACGCAACCAGACAGACGGACACTGTGGCTTCTTCATCTGCTCCTCCTCCACTCTACGTTTGACGGTATCAAATTCTCAACCCTAAATTTCAAATTATTTACCGTTTTGTTTCGCCTTTAGTTTTCCAATTCACAATCTAATTTCACTACTTGTAGATCCATCCAATTTTTTCCTGCCTGACAAAAGACCCTCAAATTTCTCTTTCTGTTTTGACCATGTCGTTTTCTTTTGAATAAAAACATCAAATTTTGCTTCTTTTTTTTGAATTAAACTAAATATTAGGTTGAGTTTTGAGTAGTGGTTATCTGCAATTCCAGTATTTCATTGATTAGTTATCAGTAGTTGATTATTTGGTTTCGTGTAAGTACATTGAGCATTGTTTTTGTTTTGTTTTGATAGGGAGCTTTCGGAGGTTGATAACCAGTGTTCAAATCTGTACTCACTCAATATGGTATGGGTTTAGTTTACTATATCTCATTATTTATATAAAAGAATAGAAACTCAGTGCCAACGGGCAGCTGATGGTTTTCTGGGTTGATGAGTATATTATTGACTATATTAGTTCATTTTTAACTTACAACCATCGATTATGTGTATTACGTTAGGTGACTAAAGTCTTTACCCCTGGTTCAGTATGACTAATGCTGATTTCAGCTTTTGAGATACTAATTGTTTGAGTAGTTTTGAGTTTAACCCATAGCTTACCGTCTACTTTGCATTGTCATGTGATTTGAGAAGTTACTAGTTACGGGTTCTTTTTCTTTAAGACTGATGCTAGTCATCTGCTATTAACTTATTGCAGACCAATTTAGATATTATTATCTCTTCTTCTTTTTTTTTAACTTCTCTTTTTTGCGAATAAAAGTATGTTAACTGCTACCGTTTATTTTGGTTGGTTTTTGGGACTTGAAGAGATTGTGCTCATGCATTGTTCTCCATTCAAATTTCTTGAAAGTCTTATAACCTGGTGTTCTTGATTAACCCTGAATTTTTGTTAAAATTTGTCCATCTTGTTGCAGGATTTTTATGGATACGGGTATCATGGGACATCGTTTGAGCAGACATATCGATGTTATCCTGCATCTTTCATTGAAAAGGTTGGAATTTTCAAATATGTATATATCTCAGCACTGTTAAAGGATAGATTATTGTCCTTAGTTAAAGGCATCCTTTCCATTTTTCTTTCTCTCCCCTGTTTGGAAGAAGTTTCATTTTTCTATGTAGTTCTGGGTCCATTATTTTGTAGTTGTGGTTGAATTTATGACACTTGGTTACTGGGCTTTTGTTTTCTACTGGATGAACCCCCCCTCCCCCGTGATTGTCAGTACTTTGTTCTCACTCGTTCAATTCCTTTATTCTGATATCAAATTTTTCCTTTTATTTTCAGCCACAAATTGAAAGTGGTGACAAAAGTAAGCCTCCAACTTGTAGCTTAGTTTTGTTAGGTTTTCCCTTTATTGTGTATTTGTAATTTTTTTTTTATTTTTTTATCTTGCTTATTTTTCAGTTATAATGCCTCCCTCAGCCCTTGACCGTCTTGGTGAGTTGTTTTACTTTAGTCCTTTATTATGAAGATTTCTTTGTCAGATGAATTTATTTCGTATTACTTGCCAACTATGATATATTAATGCTAATATTGATCATAATACAGCATCTTTACACATTGATTATCCAATGTTGTTTGAGCTTCGAAATGAATCTGTTGAACGGGTCTCTCATTGTGGGGTGCTGGAGTTCATTGCAGAAGAAGGCATGATCTATATGCCATATTGGGTAAGAATTCAGCGTGTTCTAAACTTCTAATATATGCACGGCTTTACTTGTTAAAGTTACTTTGCAGTTGATTTTGCAGCCAAAAATGCTTTCTGATCTTTAACTTGAGCTGTTTCCTTTTGGTGTTTTTATTTCTTAGATGATGGAGAATATGCTCTTGCAAGAAGGTGATATTGTGCGAGTGAAAAATGCAACTCTGCCGAAGGGAACATATGTTAAATTACAACCCCATACAAAGGACTTTCTAGATATCTCAAATCCAAAAGCTATGTAAGTAAATGATTCATATGTTATTCCATATTCATTATTTCTTTCACTTGGAAAAGAAGATTTTTAAAGGTGTTATTCGATATTCATTATTTTCCTCTTATCAATTTTGTGTGTGGTATTTTATTCCAACATGTCTCTGCGATTGTTGTACTTGTGTTAATTCAATTATTTAGGGGAAACCTAGCCATCGGATTTAGGAATATTTTTGTTTTTCCAATATATCCTTATTTTTCATTAAGATATTAATCCATTGTTTCTTTGATTTGTGTGCTTAAAGGAGGGAAAGTTTTCTTGTAAAGGAGGACGCGAGATCAGTATTATAAGAGTAAATAGAATCACTGTTATAACGTAGAAATGAATTGATATGATCTGTTAGTTTGAGGACAACAAACGAGTCGATAATGCATATTTGACTTGTTAACGTGTCTTGTTGAATTATTGCGTTTCTTTGTAATATGTGGTGTGAGTGGCCTGTCTATTTTATGCTGACTACCTCTTCCATGTTCATTCTCTGAAACTGTTTATTTATTGTGAGGATCATTTCTTGATTTTGTTTCATAAGTTTTCTGTTAAAGTTCTAATGCAAAAGGCCACTTTGTACTACAGTCTAGTGGTATTCCTCTTCACTTTTAAGTGAGAGGTCTTAGGTTCGATTCTTGCCAAAGGCGATTTTGAACCATATTATTGCTAACCCATTGTGAGGCTAGGCCCACCCCCTCCCCCTTAGTGTAGATAACATTTGTTTGTTCAAAAAAAATAAATAAATAAAGTTCTGATGCAAAAGAAGTTGATTATCTTATTTGCAATGCAGCTTGGAGACGACGCTGAGGAATTTTTCTTGCTTAACCACTGGGGACAGTATTATGGTAGCATACAACAACAAGAAGTACTATATAGATATTATAGATGCGAAGCCTTCTCACGCAATAACTATTATTGAGACAGACTGTGAGGTAGACTTTGCACCTCCACTTGACTATAAGGAACCTGAAAAGCCAGCCGCATCTGGCCCTCTAAATAAGGCAACTGCTCAAGGTACAGATTTCTTTCCTCATGGCCATAAGCATGGCTGGCATAATTTTTCCGGCTTTTCTATTTGTTTATTAAAGTTCTTGG
Organism: Pyrus communis; assembly: GCF_963583255.1. Classification (NCBI taxonomy): domain Eukaryota; kingdom Viridiplantae; phylum Streptophyta; class Magnoliopsida; order Rosales; family Rosaceae; genus Pyrus; species Pyrus communis. The sequence continues at coordinate 28,962,439 of NC_084804.1, forward strand.
TTTGTGGTTGATTGGATTCCCCTATTGTTTCCTTATTGTTCCCTTTTCTTTCTCAAAGCTATTTATTTTCTGTCCTTGCTCTTTTCTGAGGTTGAGTTGGCTTATCTGGTTCGTCTCATGTATGTCAGCTTTGTGTTGGAGCATATTGTTCTAGTGTAGTTAGACGTAGGTATTATACATTTTCATTGATGAACATACTTCTAGAGGCTACACAGATACAGATTGAAATATCCTGCTATGGGATTCATTTAGGAAGAAGGTAGACTTGGTGAATGCCTGAGATTTTACCAAGTTCACTGCCACTTGGCCATCCCCATTAATTTTTAAGATCTTCCGCATTGTTTGCTACAGTTGACAAACAAATTGTTGATTAAACCTTATGGATTGAGCATTTTGACAGAATCCTCATACTATTCAACTTTTTGACACTCGAGAAATTGGTAGAAAACTTTCACCAACGAAAACCAGTAAATTTTCAATTACTGAAAAAATGTTTACATTTTCTGCTTGACGGCTGGAATGGAAAATATAAACATTCTTGCATATGGTGACTAGGGTTTTCTTCAAGTCACAGAAATTACGTAGTTTTAGTCCTGTTAATTTTGAACACTGCATGTATTTCAACATAATAGTATTCCGTTGTCCAAAAAGAAAACAGAAAGAAATTAGATGAGTTTCTGTTTTTCTTGCAGTTGAAGAGGATCCTGCTGATGCTGAACCTAAATTTAACCCTTTTACCGGATCTGGAAGACGCTTGGATGGGAAACCTTTGAAATATGAGCCAGCACCAGCTTCTTCCTCAGAGTCCAAAGACAAGAAACCTGCAGTCACCAATGGAAATGCACAACCGTCTATGGGATCTAGTTCACAAGCTACCAGTCGTCAGGCTCAGGGAAAACTTGTTTTTGGAGCAAATGCCAGTCGCTCTCCAAAGGAAACACAGAAGGTACTCTTGGTTCTCTTGTTTCATGACGTCCATCAACTAACTTTGGAATTATATTACCGACGTTGCCAGTTTGTTGTGATGCTGATCATAAATCACTCTTGATTTATTCAATTCTGCAGGAAGCTGCAAAAGAGACTAAGAAAGAGCAGCAGCCGGAAGCGAAAGAAGAGCCTAAGTTCCAGCCGTTTACCGGGAAAAAGTACTCGCTGAGGGGTTGATTGGATCGGATTATCAAACCATGTGTTGGTTTTAACTTATGTTGTCCCACAACATCTGACCTTATCTGCGTCGGATTGGGTGAATATAACAAAATTATGTACTGGTCTTAGATGTTGTACCGTTGGATAAAACAGTAGGTTTTGTCAAAACTGAGGATAGAAATACAGTTTTAGTTTGTGCAGCATTTGGATTTTTTATTTTTTATTTTCCCCTTGCAATCCACCTGCATTGCAACAAAAACGGTCTATGGTTAATCTAACAAAATTTATCGTTTGACCCACAAAAAAACAAAAAAAAAAAAAAAAAAAAAAGAAAAAAGAACCTTTCGTTAATTCGGTATACATGTACTGATGATTACAGAAGGGGTTTGTTTGGTATCAACTTTAAAACTCAAGTCATAAACTATAAGGGCCTGTTTGGTAGCATTTTACAAACAATACACTTCACATGAAATTTCACGGATTAGATCCGTTTATTTTTCACAAGCATCTCCAATGGTATAGGCAATCGAAGCAGGCAAAACAATACTAAAAAGGTTGACGTGGCTTGATGCCTACTCAATTGGCGTATCTCAAATAAGAACTAGGAGTAATTTATATATGACACTTTGAAAATGTGTTCAGATAATACATTAACCACTTAAACAAGAGATCCACAGCATCCACAAGGACCAAAATTTCACCTGATTCCTTAAATCTGAGATTCTTATAATCTGGGATACCTTGTAGCTAAAGGAATGAAAAACAAAGATGTTTCCTCTGCAACTTGTTACAACATTTTCTTTACGATAACTGATCGGGATGCATCTTTCATGTAGGTTTTGGAGATTGTGATACCCACTGCCTAAAAGAATGAAAAACTACAGATATTTCCTCCGCCAAATTAGGCTGCCTTTTGTGAAATAATGGATCTTAATGCATCTCTCACATACGAGTATTTGAACGAGAAACCCAACTCCTTGGCTCTAACTGGAAGCACCCTCTGCCCATCCAGAACCTGCAACGACCTTGTTATGCATATGAAATCAGGAAAGGGTTGAAAAGAAAATAAAGAAATTCTTACCACAGAAGCACCTTCTCCAAGGACTGCTTTCAGGGCAAAGTCCGGTACAGGCAGCCATGAGGGCCTGCCCAAGACATTTCCCAAATGCTCACACATTTCGGCAAATCGAACAGGGTTTGGTGCAGTTCCATTGATAACTCCTGAGATTTAGGTAAAAACTGTGTTCAATATGTTGAAAAGTTTCGAGAACCAGTGTCACACGAGATTGTTGAGTGAACACATATCATCATTAATTCGTTTATTGAAATTCTTAAAAGAGTATTCGAACTATTTATAAGTGTAGTTATCTCCACGTGCCAGCAAACTTTAGATGAAACCAATATCAATCCTTTGGTTCTTTGTTTCACTTCAAATCAGTAATAAGCAATGAATCTTTACCGTTATAAGATGGATTGGATAGGGCTTCATATATCAGGTTCACTATGTCATCCAGATGAATCCAGGAAAACCTACACGATATTGAAAAGGATCAATTATCCAAGATGTTGACAGGAAGGACAAAATAAACTAATAAATGCCATCCAATCAGTACGTGTGAAACCTTTAGTAACTTTAGTTTCTTCTTTATTAAAAACCCGACATCCTCGGTTGATCATAAATATCTAAAATGAAACTTAACTGACGATGTCATATTGTCTGATTAGCTAAACCAGAGCAATCTTTGCTTTCAAAGTGGCAATTGGAAAGTGTTAGTAGTAAAACATTGACTGATACCCGTCAGACAGAATTGAGGACAATACCATTGCTTTCCAGAGCCCAAGGGTCCTCCAGCAAACACCATAAAGAGAGGGATCATTTTAGCTGCAAATGCTCAAAGGTGTAAGCATGCGTGAGGCAGACTGAGATTATTAGTGTCATACGAACCACAGTTATAGATATGTATAATTTGTAACAAAATCGAGTGACATTTTAAATGTTTTTTTGCCAATATCTAACGGAAGACATGGCACACAACCGAGCGCAATGGCATTCTAGGATTCATACGGCTGACCCCACTTAGCGGGAAAAGGCTTTGTTGTTGTATATTTTTGTAACATGACATCAGAAATTGAAAGTTAGAGATAATTATGCATAGAACAGCCTGATACAATTACGAGGTCATGCAAACCTCAGTGCAACCAGATTGGTCAATGTATAATCAAACATAAAGCAGAAAAATTGCAAACCGAAGTCAATTTTAGCAAGTCTAGTTAGTGAGCAAACATTGCAACTAAGGTTTCACAGTATAGAGCATACCTAAAGCTCCACCATCATTACCAAGAACAACACCAATGCGAACGAGCGCTAGCCTAACATCCTTATTCACTTTGAGGGCAGTTCCTTCCCATTCTCTACAAACCTGAAAAGACTTACATGTTAGTTGAAGATCCTGAAAGGCTTAGATGCGAGTTAAAGATGAGGATAATCTTTTGCACAAACGAGAAGTTGCGATAGTGATGATGTGATATTCTGTCATGGACTGGAAGCTCTGTGTTGGTGATAGAGTGTATATTTAGCCGGACTGACAATATGTCCAAAAGTCCATTCTACAACTCATAATAACACTAGGCACCACGTCTATGAGTTCTAAAAAGAAAACATAAACATAATTCATCTGAGCTGCAATAGCCCTTGGCCAGTGATCCTAAAACTCTAAAACCGAGATTAAATATGATCAAAGTAATCAGGAATGCTTCTACCTATTCAGGTCGTACAGCACCATTGAAATTAGAAAGTTCAATTTTGCATTTAATTATTTCCATCATGTCATTTTTTTTTAAAATAAAAATAAAAAGTTACTCTATCACAACCAAAGGACATGGCAAGAAGCTATTATTTCAATTTCCTGGAAATTCAAACCTTATTCAGAAAATTAGTCATCCGTAACCACAAAGCCTAAAGGAGGTTGAGGTAGCATCCCCAAAAGGGTTTCAGGGTGGCAATCAGTTTGATCCAACTACATTGGCTATGTTGTTGATCAATCTGACTATGCATTCAACATCTATTTAGTATGACAGTCATTAGTCAGATAATTAAATAGTCTCAAAACATACTGGATAATGGAAATCTTAGAAGTTTTAAGCATCTTTTACCACGTCAATTAGGCTTTCATATATTCTTTTTAAAACTGATTATGCATAAAACATACATAATAAAATAATTCCATTGCTTACCTCAGCTAAGTAATCGTTCCCTGACGGACTTTGCTCATCAAATATTTGTGTCTCACTAGTACCTGACCATGATGAATAAAAAATTAAACAAGATCCAAAAAGGAAAATGAGCTTAGTAACTTTAAAGAGGCTCCTTAAATTTGGATTATGAGTCTCGAGTAACAGAAAATCATATGCCAGCTATAGGGAGATAATGAGTATTGCCTCAGCACAATGACTATATAATAGTTACTAAATGGTCTTCTAACTCACTCCGACATCAGAATGTATCACTTAAGATATTTATCAATTATCTAAGAACTTTATCGATTAACTAGCAGATCCAAGGACGCTCCAATTCCATGGGGTATTGAAATGCTTAGTCAGAATCTAATGATCCAGAAGAATAAATTCCGCATAAATGCCTACAATGTTTTACAGATGAATACTAGCACAGCAAGAAAAATAACTGAAAGTTCATGCAAACCAAGCAATAGGATGATGCAGTTACTTAATAGATAAAAAGCATGAGACTGAACGGACCATAGTAACCGACAGCTGTTGCGCTAACCAAGACTGTAGGTCGAACTGCATCTGGTAAATTGTTTATTAAATCTATGACCTTCACAACCAGTTGAAAGGCCGAATCAGTTTTTGGTTAAATAATACTCTCTTTATTAAGAAAAGGAACAAAAAGTGATTTGTATTTTGACAGCCGCATGAAATAATCAGTGTAAGAAACACTACTAACCTTCGATGTGACTCTAATCCTGCTAGTCTTGATCTCTTTCCTTATCTACAGTCCAATTAGAAGTTAGTAACTTCTAGGCATACATACATATGTTCACTTCTGATATTGAAACCCCATGAATCACATACTGTATGACCTTAGCCAGCAATGTTCCGTCAATTCATGGCAGTTTTACTGCTATAAAGTTTAAATATTCACCACTGGTACCAACCTCAGGAGACCATCTTGTGCTAATGGGCAGTCCAGCCAAATTTACGACACCAGTTGAACCTTGAATGCTGTCTTTCCACTGTGGCTCCTCTGCAATCACAATTCCTGGAAAGTCCTTGACTACAGATGGCAGGAAAAATTTCAAGTGTTAACCCAATAGAGAAGACTATCTCAATATTACCCTGGACGATAAACCAGCAGTTAACAATGATTCAAGCATTGGGGTTATTTCAATCTGTATACGAGTGTAACAACTTATATTCGGCAATTTTTTTATATTTCATAATAAACAAATAGAATCATTTTTTTGTTAAGTTACCATGTCCCCAAAAGCTTAACTATTAGGAACCAAGCCCAACAACGTATATCAAGAATAATTTAACATGAAACACTAACACTCTTTCTCACATGACGTTCACACAACAACTGAACCAAATGAGGCCTTACAGGAGCACAGTAGAAATTAACAGAAAACAGGGGTATCAATACTAGAACCAATGGCTTGAGGAACAACCTCTCTCCAAACCCCATCAAGCATCAAACAACAACACGCACTAACAATTTGTTTAAAGTATACATAAAATAATTCTTCCTTTAGTTTTTGAGTTTATTCTTTGGGATGAAGGAGGGGCTGTTGGACAGATATCCAACTGTTTAACCCATTCTAAAAAGCAGATTTTTTTTTTCTAGAAGTTGATTATCCTTCCAAGTGTTGGAAAAGTAAACACTAGCTGCTTATATATCATTGCTTTTGATGTAATGAGGAAGTGACTGGTGGAACAATAGAGCAGCTCCACTTTCAAATGATTCACATGAATTTGATTTTCTTGGTCCTCAGAAAATCTAACTGAGTCAAATTTAACTAGGATTCATAGAATCATGTGCACAAACTTACTATTCCTAGATTTCAAAAGATTTGAGAAAATAGCCAACAAGTGTAAATTACCTTCTTACCCGGAAAAATTAACTCAGACTTCGATCTGGACCGTGTCAAGACATGCACACTATGATTATCTGCATTACAAATTGGATCGAAAGAACATTTAGCTAGTGAAACTATGCACATGTAGTATGAGTTTCGGCTTCATAGACAATAAGTATTAGGCAACATAGTCTTAGTTAATGCAACCAAGCAGCACCACAACCTTGAAATCATTTGATTTGGTTGTAAATGCACCTTGTTATGCATAAATACTGAAAGATATGCGTGTCCCTTCTTGCTAGCTCCAGTAAAAAATAAGGACCAAATCAATATTCATTGGGAAATAATCAAATAACATAAACAAGCATTAATCTGAGGTGGATGCACGAAAATAAAATATAAACACAACAGAATGGAAACACTGCGTATAAGTCCGCAAGATTTCTATAATAATGGAGAAGAGAATGAGCATAACCTGCATGCAGCCTTTGCACCAATCTTCTCCCGATAAAACCCGTAGCTCCAGTTATTGATACAGTCAACTGATTTGCCTAAGACAACCTACAAGGAGTCAATCTCCAACAGGCAAATGCAACCTATAAATGCTCAAATACATTCATGTGACTTTCCAACTTTGTAACCACACACATAAATGCAATCATCCTAATCATCTGATTTATCACTCATCATCACCCACTATGTTATATAAAAAGGGCTGATGATAAGTAACTTTGTGAAGCCCAATCCCTACAAGTTCTGGACCAAACTGCAATGCAAAGAGGTGGTAAACGTTAAGGTAGTTATGTGGTAAGTCCAGTTGGTGAGGGCAATGTGCGCCCTCCTTACACCCAAGTTCGAATCCCCCTCCCGGAAAATTAGAATAGTTTAGAATATCGCTTGTGTCAGTGACAAAGTATTAAATTCTAGTAAATACTGAATCGACCAAGTAAATTTGTATAAATATGAACAGAAATGTACGTGTGCGTGTTTGGAAGGATTCATAGTTTGAAGAGCATTACCTTCTGGGGTTGGTCAGAGGCACACCAAACACTGAGCCTCCTAGTCCCACACTTCTAAGAACCCAGAAAACAAAAAAGATTAAAAACAAAACAAAGGAGAAATTGGAGAAGTGGGTAGTGAGTTACTCACAGAGAGGGGCAGAGAAACGTGAAGAGAGGTGGAGACAGTGTGGGTCCATGAGAGAGCAGTGGCTCCACAGACCTCCATTGCTGCAGCAGCTTGCAAGCTCTCTCTTTCTGCTAAAACAAGATGTTTTATTTCTGTTTTGTGAGATGGCGGTGAAAGGAACGGCTAATGCTAATCCACCGAGTCCAAGTCACTCACAAATGGAAATGTGTTTGATTCCGAACCACACCCAATGACCCAAACTAAAACAACCGCCCATTTCTTTTTTAGGGTCAAAGGAGATTTTTATTACAAAAAAACACACCTTATAACATAGGCTCAACACACATTTTAAATACAACCAAACAAGGCCTAAGACAAAAGTAAAACAGAAAAAAGGCCCAGCAACAATAAGGCCCAGAAACCAAACAGCTTCCACCAGAAGCTTCTATAGCCACCTCCACCTTTTGAAACAGGTCCTTCGGCCGATTCCCATCCTCTGTCCAGTAACACCTCCACAGATGCCACCTCCAACCCAAATTTGCTATTAGACCACAACCATAAACAAGGGATAATCGGCAACCAAGTGAACGAAGCTGATTATCAGTATGAAGTTCGTGGATATCCACGAACGACACTGTCGGAAGCGACAAACAACAAGGAGAAAGTGCTGGTGTTTATAACACTCGAGCCGGTGTTAACATCGAAACTCTACACACAATCTTCTCAAGAAACATGGCTGAAGATCGGATCAAGGATGCGCAGGGAAGAGGTTTACCTTTAAGGAGTAAAGGAAATGGGGAGACCATAGTGAAAATTTGGAAGAGGTAGCAGTAGAGGCAGGGAGAGAAGAAGGAAAAGATAAAGTAAAAGACACAGCAACCGACCCAGGCCAAAGCTAGGGTCGGTGCCACCCTAAAGTAAAAGACACAGCAACCGAACCCGGCCGAAGCTAGGGTCGGTGCCACCCGAAAATCCCAAGTTCGAAAGACTCACAGGCAATGAGAAATTCCATGGATTTTAGTGACGCATTTTTAGAGGAGGGCTGGTCGATCTCGTGTTTGACAATAAAAAAAATTAAAAGTTTTAAACTATTGAATGATGGTTCAACAAAAAAAACATATTATTGAATGATGATTGGTAGTGAATGGCACTTTGATTATCCTGATTGAGGAATCTTTTAATACTTAGACGTGTGAATAGCCACATTGATTTGAACAGATTTATTCTCTTGAAGTTCAAATCACCCTCCACACATTTTAGATAAATTTAACGCATAATGTTCCTTGTATGAAAAAACCAAAAAAAAAAAAAAAAAAACCAAAAGGATCTACCAATCCAACAAGTTAAGTTTTGTCATGTGCTAAAAAATCTTAATTTATTGATAATGTGTTAAAAAAATATAAATCATTATCGTTGACAAGTGATGTTTAACAACTTTCAACTTCAACTTATAGATCGTGTTGTATCAAACACTTGATAGTTGTGCTTCAGTATTACATATTTGTATCTAATTTAATAATTTATTTCACTCTTGTATTCTTATCTTCGGCTATTTTCAATGTTTAGGCATAAAGGTTGAAGTTATAAATTCATACTTGACTTCAAATTTGACTTCAAAAGTTATATCATCTCCAATGTGCATTCTGATTTTTAACTCTTGTGCATTGAAAATAGTTAAACTTAAAGCTAATTTTTTATTTAATTTTGAATCGTAAACCACCGTATCATATGTACATTTATCCATGATATAAAAAACCATCATCGAGGTTCTCCTTGTTGATTCCACAATAGAAGCATCTTGAGTGATACAAAGCAAGTCTTACAAACAGCAATATCTTCTTCATGAGAAACTGATGGACCTCTTGCTCTTTTGATTTCCTAGCTCGACTACGAGTGTTTTCCATATTGTAACGAGGCTAAATGGATTAAATGTACTTCGAATTAAAAGAAAGTAAAGGTATGCATTTGTAGGAGATTTTAGAACTAGTCGTCACTACTTTTCGTCAAGATATAGATTATGGCCGTTGAATACATGTTAGGTGCAAATCTTTCGAAATAAAAATGACAGCAACTATTTGAAATAAAATAGTCATTAAGCAAGAATTCTATTGTATACCATTGAATGATGACAACAACTATTTGTAGGTTGGTCTGAAGGTGATCTCTTGTTTCACTAGACACCCGCTTTCTTGAACACTTGCTCATTTGGACACCTATGTGCTCGGACACTCACAAGTTCGGACACCCATTTGTTTGAGCACTTACGAGATTAAACACCCACAAGCTCAGACACCCTTAAGCTTGGACCTTGACTCACGAACCTAACTTGTGGACCCAACTCAAAGACCATAGGTATGGCCCCGACTTATAGACTTGACCATGTGGACCTGACTTGTGGACCCACACATAGAACCAATATGTGAACTCGACAAGCGGATCTGGCTTATGTCAAGAATCAACTCATTGTGAGTGCACAATGATGCAAGTGTATACTCGCAACGAAGAACGCCACCAACTGAGTTGTCTAGTAATGAGCATAGCCTCCATCCTCGCAACAGCCTCACCGCAAGCACTACCTCTAATCGAGCAGCCTTGCAATGTGTTCTACTTTTTGCCGAGTATTGCTTCACGTTGAGCACCGCCTCATGTTGAGTTCGGCCTGCACATGGATTGGATTTGAAGTCTTTAGCCAAAAAACTCTCTTGAGTGAAGACTTGGGGGACTCTTGTTGTACCGTATATGGGGTCTCAATATTTGGGCCTCATTACATAGCCCATGATGTATGTATGAGAGGAGGGAAACTCTTAGTCTATAAAAGGAATCATTCACCCTCACTTTAGGAGGATGACAAACCTAGCCTCTCTAGCAACAAGCCTCCATATACAATGTAACTCTCATTTTATATAGTGAAACTGGATCGACACCCGTGTGGCCGTAGCCCCCACTTCAAGTGAACCACTATATGTCGTTGTGTTCTTGTACGTATGTGTGATTTACGATCGGATTTAATTAGTCCAAGATCAACCCGATTTTGTGCATCAACAAAGTTGGTCATCACTTTTTGAAATGATAATTATATTTTGTGTAATTCAATGAGGATCTTACTTTTAACCGAACAATTGTGTCAATTTTAGAGTCAAATATAACTTTTGACTCTAAATTATTCAGCCTATTAAAGATAGCCTTAAAAGTTTACAGGTTGTTTAAAGAATTTGGCATAGATTTTTTGTTATACTATTTCAAATTTCAAAAAGAGAAAGAAAAAAGGGAGATAATTCTCTAATGTAGTTTGCATCACCCATTTTTCTAGTAATATTCTCTCTTCTTCTTCTTTTTTTATTTTTTATTTTTATTTTCTTTATAGTAATTAGTAATAGGGTAAATCTAAGTTTACTATTCTTAAGTTTCGTGGTTTTCAATATTTGGTATATGAAGTTTTTTTCGTTCCAGAGTCATACCTAAAGTGTTAATTTTAGGATAGTCTCATACATCTGTTGGTCGGACCGTTAAGTCTTCCGTTAACTGACGTGGTGCCCATGTGGACAATGACTAGGCACCACGTGTCATTAAGAAGTCCACATGGAAATTAAAAATTCAAGCTAGCCCCACTTGGACATTAAAAAAATAAATAAAAACTAAAAAAAAATAAAAAATAAAAACTAAGGGTTTTTCCCATCCCCATTTCGAACCACGTTGCAAATCCCCAGCAGCCCCATCTTCGTCTTCACCATTGCAAATCCCTAGCAACCTCCTGCTCCAAACCCTCATCCTCCTCATCCCAAAACCTAACCCCATCCTCCACACCCCAAAACCCAACCTTAGCCAAGAGACGTCGTCGCATGAATTTATTCACAGAGCCCAATCCTCCAACACACCTAGCCCAAGGCCGCATATCTCTACCCTCCTCCTCCGGATCCGGTCAAGGCCTCCAAACCTTCGCTTGAAATCCGATGCCAACGTGGATCTTCCCAAATTCGACCCAAAATTTGTACCGTTGGATGCTCCTGAATTGGACCCCTACCCACATCTAGCCTGGAGACCCTGACATCTTGCAAATCCAATTGTTGTTGGTAGAGATTTGATTCTGAACTTCCTTCAAATTCACAAAAAATGGAAGGAAAAAAAATTAAAAATCACAGAGATAGAGAGAGAGAGATTGAGGAGGACTGGGAGAGTACCTGCTTTTGGGTGTCTTCGTGTAGAGAAGAAGAATTGAAAGCGAGAGCTTAGAGGGAGAACAAAAAAGAGGGGTTGGTCACTGGATTGGATGGGAGGGAGAAAAGAAAGCTGGGAGGGGAGCGGTGCCGACGAAGGAGGAGGGGGAGGGGGAGGCGGAGGAAGAGGAAGGATCGTGATTTTCTGTGTTGGGTGGGGAAGAAGAAACAGAGAGATGAACTCAAATTAGTTTTTTAGTTTTTAAAATTCAAAATTTAAAATTGTTTTAGTTTTTAATTTTTTAATATTCACGTGGACCCATGCTGACACGTGACATTCGTTCATTGTTCATGTGGGTGCCACGTCATCAGTTAACAGAGGTGAAACTTACAGAGGTGAAACTTAACGGATGTATGAGACTGTTCCAAAATTATGACTTTAGGTACCTTTCTGGGATGAAAAAAAATTTCATGTATCAAATGTTGAAAACCAATAAACTTCATGATAGTAAATTGAGATTAACCCTTAGTAGGATTATTAGAACATAATGGATTTGGGCTTTATATCCAATCCGGGCACAAAACAACCGAACAACGGAAGCCTACTGAAAAACTAAAATATTTGATAACAGCAGCTGTGAATAGTGAGAGAGAATAGTGGTGAATGAAGTGGAAGAAATGGCGATGATGATGCAGTGGTGCGGCGCAGCGGCGAGGCGGGTGCTGATGGCGGAGCAGCGCGCCATCTTCACAACCTCCTCTTCTTCCTCCCCGGCAGCAGCAGCAATTGCAAAAGCAAATGTGCTTGGGGCGCCGATGCTGTGCGGGCGAGGAGACAAGAAGACGAAGAAGGGGAAGCGATTCAAAGGGTCGTTCGGAAACGCTCGGCCGAAGAAGGAGAAGAGGATCGAGCGCATTAAGGACAAGGTTGAGGTCCCCAGGTCCACCCCTTGGCCTCTCCCTTTCAAGCTCATCTGAATTTTTCAATTTTTCACTCTCTTTTCTCTAAGGGGTTTTAGCTCCATGCATGTAATGTGGAACTCCCTAATTTTTAGGGTTTTAAGTGTTTATGTCATACCTTGTTATCAAATGGAGACATTTTTATTTTAAGGCAATGCATATTTCTGGTATATATGTTTCGATTGTTGATTTGATTGTTTGATGGGTCTCTTGGTCTTGTAATTTTGTTGTCTAAAACCACAAAATGCATGGTAAGATTTGAAATTTTGATTGAGAGCTAATAACAATTGATAGACATGGGCGTGTGTGCTCGTATCCCCCTTCCCGTAGTTTAGATTGGATTAGGTGTCGCTCGACCTACTTAGAATGGAAATGTCGGGACTTATGGTGTTTAACTGTGCTATTCATTCTTATTGGGGTTAAGAATGAAAATGGTGATTGCTGATGTAGTAGGGATTTGATCTGCATACAGTGAAGTACTTCCTTTTCTCTGGAGCATTTAGCAGGGTTCTAACTTCGGGTTCTTTGCTGAACTTGTAAATCTATTCTAGTTTATACATGTTCACATAACACGGCGTGTATTTTCAGCATATAATCTTCTAAGACTGTTTCACTTAATTGCTTGAGTAACTTTGAAGACATTTAGAAATATATCGAAGCAATTTTGTTGGAGTGGAACTGACAAAAAGAGATGAGAGCAATACGAAACGGAAATATTGAACTAGGTAGGTACATTAGAGTTCTGGTGGGTGCAATGTGAGCGTAGCATACAAGGATGGTTTGTGCATTTTATAAGATGGACACCAACTATTTACTTCAAAATGCTTTATGCATAGGAATAGGCGTCATGAGTTATGATATTCAGTTTGTGCGCGGGGTGGAAACACATTGCGGTTCAGTTTGTGACACTAGCTGCTTGCCTTTGGTATTATTCCAAACATTGGTATGATTGTGTACGGACAATAGTGGTTATGGTAGAGCTTAGTTGCCTCGGTATTATTCCTAATCGTTGAGTCAATTAGCTAGATAAATGTTGCTAAGTGATGTATAATGCTAACTTTGATTGAAAGCTAGTGACTTCATGCCTATCCCCAAATCATTTTGACTCTTGCTAGACATGGAGGGCAAACCTTATAGGTAACTTAGGTTTTTGGAGTGCCGATTGTAGATTGCCGGATGGTTCATAAATTGGTAGGGAACTAAATAATAGGACATGATTGATAGAGCATCTGGTACCAAAATCCTTTCCATCTCAAGTTTTGTGCACAACCAGAACATCTCAAGTTTTGTGGATCTTTCTAGCAATTCTGTGAGCTGGAATTTTGATTTTAGGAGAAATCTGAATGAGGTGGAGATAGAAGTGCTAGATTATTACAAAATGTGGAAAATGTTCGCTTGTCTCAATCAAGAGCGAATAACAGAAGGTGGAAACTGGACTTATCAGGATTGTTCACTTGCAAATCCTATCGCTCTTTCTTGAGCAACAATGGGATTGCGCAACATTTTCCACCATCTTCTCAGATTTGGAAATCAAAAGTTCCTCCTAAGGTCAAAGTTCTTGTGTGGCTAGTGGCTAATGGGAAACTCAACACTTGTGATCAAATTCAAAGGAGAAGCCCTTTTATTTGTTTCTCTCCCCATTGGTGCAGTTTGTGTAAAGCTAAGGAGGAGAGTGTTAACCACATTTTTCTCCATTGTTCTTACACGATTCAACTGTGGTGGAAATTGTTTCAGGAGGTTAGAGTTAGTTAGGTCATTCCAAAGGGTTGTTTCGAGCTTCTAAGTACCAATTTTGAGGCTCTAGGAATTGGGAGGAAGGCTAAAGCTTTGTGGGGTTGTCTGGTGTCGGCAATTTTTTGGAACATTTGGTTGGAGCGTAACAAAAGAATTTTTGAGGATTATTCTGGTGTGGGGGTAGCAGATCTATGGGGAAGAGTAAGATATTGGGCAGTCCTCTAGGCTTCAGTTTCAAATGATTTTAAGAATTACTCTCTTTCTCACATACTATGGGATATGTTAACAGTTGTAAAGTGATTTTGGTTGAGTTTTTGCTACTTGTAATCATATCCTCTTGAGAGATTTTCTTGTTTTGTTCTTGGTGGATTTCTTATCCACTTCTGTGTAATTCCACTTTTCTATTTTAATAAAATGTTATAGTTTCTTCTCAAAAAAAAAAAAAAAAAAAAAAAAAATCCTTTCCATCTTTCTAGTTGATGCCTTGGAGCCATAATCGCAGCTTAAATCAGAAAATATAATGTTATTTACACATGGTGTGGTGTATTAAAGCAGTGTCAAACAGAAGACTTGACGTTTATTTTGCGTACTTGTTGATTAACATTTTCATTTTTCTCTGTCGTTTGCAACTGCCTTGTCAACTCCACTGCTAGCTCTGCAATTATGCAGAGTCCGATGATAGAATAAGTGAAGCCAAACATGATAGTCACGACACCAACTGGGGATGCTAGAGGATAATATTTGCCTTCTCTTCTAGGTTCAGTTGCAAGCCTAAATCCAGTGTTGATTGCCCATGCCAGCATGATCATTGCGACGATACTCACAACCATGCGGCTGACGATGCATATCGTCTTCAGCTTCCCTGCTGCATCATTAGGAATCAAGTAAGATGAGAAGTTCAGATGAATGAAATTTCATTAATTGGTTTAAAAGGCGTTAATTTAACTCTCGGTTTCATACACCCCCGCCCCTCCTCTAGGCTCTCTCTCATCATCTCTCGCATCATATGATGAGAGAGAGTGAAGGAGAGTGGGTGTGTGAAACCGTTGTGTAAGTTTCCTCCTAGCCTGAAACTAACACCTGCTGCTTTGTATTAAATTCTCGTTTTCGGTGTTGGTTGCATTACCTTGAACTTGAGGCTTCCTGATCTCCTCCTGCTTCTTCTGCAATTGTTCTGAGAGTTTCATAACCAAGTTTGCAAGTAAAGGAAGACCAGCAGCCAAAAACAAGAAACCGAGAACTATAGTTAGAACTCCGACGCAGAATGCCCAATTGTTCGACTCCCGCTTTATCCCCGGCGTGTCTGCAACTCCAGATTCGGACCAAATGGTCCACAGGAACAGAACTACCATGACAAGAGACGTCAACACAGAAAACAATCTTGCACATCGGGTCTTGGCATCTCCTCTGAACTTCCACCGGAAGGCTCTTATGCCTTCTTCCTCCATCTTCAGCCGCGGGGCGGAGTTGGAAGAGAGGAGAAGAAAAACAGAGAAGAAACTGAAGAAATGGTTTTGGCACTGAGAAACTGTTGTGGGTTTTTTGTTTATGGGTCAGCCGAGATAAGTGGGGGGAAATTATCTGTTTTAAGTTAGTTGGGTCATCACTTAATTCAAAATTAAACAAACATGAAAGAGATGGTGGTAATTAACCATGAATTATCACCCAATTATTATGAGTTAAATACCCTGTTCCCTCTTGGCTTTGTTTTGATTGGCTGATATCATGGGAGAGTTAGAACGGAGACACAATGAGTTGAAGAAGAATACGGGTATACTCTATCTGTCACAATGATCCACCACTTGCTATTGATGGTTGTCAGTAAACACGAGTCATTAATAATGAAAAGAAAGAAAATAACATATTAGGATTATGTGCCAAATTTCACCATTAAAGGAAAGAGACTGTATTAGGAGACTTAACAATTTAATTACGTTTTCCACAATGATAGCACTTTGAAATTGAAATTGAGACGTCTCATCTTCAAATTTTGAGTTATTGTTTTCCATGCCAATTTCAAAGTTATTTCAATATTAATTAAAACTGAAGGTAATGTCAAATATTAATTATAACATCATGTCCTAGTCACCCTTCAAATTCAATAGTGTAATGATGCTGATTAGTCATAATTAGTGGAAGTCGAGTACAAGTTTATGACCAGCAGCAACACTCTCCTCAGTCTCGTGGGCGTTTCGGGTGGGCGGACGACGACCGGAAAACTCGTTTAAAATGAACAAGTGTCTTAACCCAGGGTCGATGAACTTAACAATGATGAGACTGGACTCGTTCAATCGAAGAGACACATACCAAATGAGGTCGTAAGTCGTACCTCTACGCGCCTATGTGCAACGAGATTTTTCTAACAAAGAGACCGATTTCGAAATGACTGACCGCTGCCTCGGCATTTTATTTTGCATTTTTCTAAAGGCGAATTCCAGATCCGGAAGTTCATACGGACCAAAACCACTAAATTCACTACTGGAAATGCATGCCTAGAACCCAACCCTATCAAACAAATGTGCGTGTGTGTGCGCGAGTGCATGTGTGTGGACATAGAACACGTATATGCACTCGTGCACCCACACTACATGACTCCAACCGCAGGTCTAGTACTTTCACACCGGTGATAACTCAGTTAAGGGAATCCAAATTACATGAACAGGAGAAAATTGTTCATATCAAGCGTCACGCTTAATCCTATCCTGATCCTGCAGCATATGCCGCATTGTACAAAAACACCAAACACACCTTGAAGGGGAGATACTAAGCATTTAAAAGTATTCAAAGCTTAAATCCGTCATTTGCTTAAGCAACATGTCACAGATGCTGGCCTCAATAATTATCTTCATCATCATCGTCACTCTCCATCTTGACCTGCATCGTTAAAAATAAGAGACATCAACATTTAACATCATATTATTATTTTTTTATTAGAAAGAATAAGAAGAAAAGCATTGCATGACGGGGGAATGCTTCATGTGTGTTAAAATGGGAAACACATTGCTACACAAAATAACTCAACAACATAACCCAAACAAGTACTTTACTCTCTCCCTCCTTCCTCCTCTAGTCCTTTGTTTTCTGCCTCCATCTCCCTCCGTCTCCTTTCTCAATCATTTCCCTCCCGTTATTCCTTCTCTTTGTTTCTGTTGCTTTAACTCTATTTGGGTTCATATCATTTTTTTTCTTTCTTCCTTGTTCTATTTTCACTCCCTCTTCACTTTCTGTGTACAAATTTGTTTCCTTCAATTTTTCAAGATTAAGCAGGAGTTGATGCAAGATGAGTAACAAAGAAAACAAAATTTTCAGTGTAAGACTATAAAATCGATGCGAAGATTGGTTCATATTGAACTAAAAGAGGTGGAAAAATAAGATTTTGAATTAGTGGATGGTAGAAGAACAAGACTGTTTTGGTAGCACAAGATTTGTGATTTCCTGTTAAAAATACAATGAGGCTACAAGCTGTGCTTTTACTACACAAATCACTTTAGCTATTTATTTATTTATTGGAAGTAGGAAAGAGGAAAATCTCAGTCTAGTGAAGATGTCACTAATCTGTTAATGTGGCACTCGTCATGTAAAAATTAGAAAGAAGGGAAGTGTGATTCTCAGAAGTGTGATTCTCAGTCTCGGAAGAAAGGGTGAAAACTCAAGAAAGCCAATGAACTGAGTATCCACACTGAAAAGTGTTAAAGAAACCACAACGAATAACACATATCAAGTATATAATTAAATTGCTCACCTTTATTTATTGTGAAGAAAAACATTTGAATTTTAGTCATTATCCTCTTTTCCGTAGTCGTATACTATCTCAATCTGCATTAAACAACAAATACCACCATGGTTAAACCCATTCCAGGTGCAGCATTGTTCCAGGAGGGAATAGCATGATAAACAGGAACAATGCAATGCCAAGAAATTTTTTAAAAAGTAAATAACTTTCTACTTGCAATAGGAAGCCACCATTTTGTTGGAGACTGACAACGGTAATATTAAACCAAAAAAATCGTAATTATGAAAGCAAATTAGTGCTCTAAAGGATCCTGTTAAACTTGACCAATAACAGTATTCTATCTTCCTGAATGAAATAAAGAATGATGGTAGAACGTCAGTTAAAACAAACTAGTAGGTAACTAAGAAAACTCTCAAGGATCCATTTTTTAAGACTGGGCAATAACAGTACTCTTATCTTCCTGAATGAAATAAAGGATGACGATAGAACGTAAAAAATAAAAGCAAAAAGTCAACAAATTAAACTCTTAGTTTTGAGTACTCATCTAGAAATGATAATTATGCCAGCTATTATACGACTGTAACATAAGAGAATACTTGTCCAATTCCACTTGTGCCCTCTGGTTAGAAAACGAATGCGTGACTAGTTTACTAGACACAAAGTAAACATAAGACACAACACAACAAGTGAATCAAAAGCAAGTAAGAAAATGATTGAAAAAAATGTAGATGTCCTCAAAATAGATGTGAAGAAGTAATACTCAAAAGCACAATGATAAACCGAAGAATGAGTTGTAATAAAATTACCCCAGCCGGTGGAGTAGGATTCCGGTGAAACTTTGAACCACCGGGGGCCCAAGGAACTGCACAGACAAAATGGAGAGAGGAGAAGATGAGACCATATATAAAACCATTAGTAAAATCATAATCTGGGAAACACATGGATTAATTAAGTAAAATAAAGATAGACCAAACCTATTAGAATTTACAAAAGCAAGCTCTCAATTCTAGTTTTTATCAATATACAAATGAGAACAAAGACATGGCTTTAGGGATATTTTAATAGGGCACCACAATATTGATTCCAAAAATAAATAAATAATTAATATGAGCACCAAGCTAACCAGAGACAGACATAGACCACCATAGAGATACGCATATAACTTTCTAAGCACTGATGAGTTTGTTGATCATCCAAGATAATTTCTCGAGCATAAGGTAGCTTAAACGCACTAAGAAAATTTGAGGTGAGGTTGAAACCCCATCAAATCTAGAATGAATGCCAGTTCCAAAATCCTCTCTCCCTAAACTACTACCCATATTAAAAGCTTAAAAGACATTAGAGCTTACAGCAAAAAATGAGGTCCAGAACATCAAACAAGAAACACAGAACCTATATGCCTGGAATTTTATATAAGCTGTTCCCTTGCTTTCCAATTGAGGGCAAAAGCAATGAATTTTTGTAAGTAAAATCGGCAATTTATGAAAGGGATTGTACCAATGTAAGGATCGGGGTGGCGCCACTTATTGTAAGTGGCTTCGGCATTCGCTATGAGTCTATCAACGGTGTCAGGATCTTCCTGTAAATCCACACCAATCAAACAATCAAACCATCAATCAAAAGGGTACCTTAATTCATTAGCAAAGCAATCAAAAGGGTACATTTATTCAATACAGAAAATGCAGACAAGCCAAACAAATCAAAATTTGAAACTGAATGTGAAAAATTCAAAAGTAAACGAATCGAAATCGAAACAAAAACAATAACAACAAAAATTGGGAAATTGAATAAAAGGGAAGAGACCAACCACATGCTTGTTGGTTTCGAACCTCTCGCGGAGGGCATCAGCCTGAAAAAACAAAAAATAATCAGAAAGCGATTGAAATCGAATGCATGCAATGGTTGATGGATGGTTGTGATTGAATAATGAAGATTGTAAAAGGGGCCCGAGAGCTCGAGTACATCTGGGTAGAAGAGGTGGCGGTGAACGGCCCAGTTGAGAGTGTCTCTGAGCGCTCGCCTGTAGAGGATCCGAACCTTCTCCTTCTGAGCTGCTCGACGAGCTACGTACGCTGCTGTTGACACTCCGCTCATCTCTCTCTCCTCCCTCTCTCTCCCTCTCTCTGCAGTCTTCCTTGTTTCACGTCTTTCTACAGATGAAATTTGATGACGAAATGACTGGCTGTCAACACGGCGTCGTTTCCTTTCTGGGCCGAACGATGTTAACGTAATTGGGTAGGGCTGGGCAGGAACCGAAACTCAACCAGGTTCGAACCGGTCGGTTCGGTTTTATTCAGTATTTTCTCGGTTTTCGATATGAACCCAACGAGTTATCTAATAAACTGATTCTGAGACCAGTTTTGGATAGTTTTAGGGGTGTGCAAACAGGTCTAGGATCACCGCGGCGGGCAACGGATGAGCTCGAATTTAGTAGAGAAGAAACGGGGTAGGACGGGCGGGGCTTGGATATGTATGAGGCAAGACGGGTCAAAACTTTAGTAATACAGGCCCCAGACCGACTCGTTTATTACATACATTTGTAGTGGACAATTACCAACGAAACAACACGGCAAAAATTGTTCTTCCTTGCAAATTTGGATAGGTATTTTTACTTTTAGTGTGCACTTCCTACACTTCTCATCTTGTTTTGGTGATTCTAATATTCATAAATTATAATTACCACGAGCATACATTACGTATAATACATGTTTTTGAAAACCTGATAGCGTATGAGACAGAGGCTAAGGGAAAGACAACAAACCATTTATTGATAATTTTTACACACAACAGTCACAAAGATTAAAAAAAAAAACTACATTTCAGGAAAGCTGGAACAAAACCAGGAAACCATATTACCAAAATCACAACATAGCTTTCTAAGCTGAGCATGCCGCCTAAGATTTATACAATTCCTATAAATAATCGTAGGCAATCTGTTTCAAGTTTTGATGACGAAAACAACGCTATGTGGCCTATATGATTTGAGAAACCGCCTATCTATAGTGGTATAGTGGTATATTATATGAGAGCAGCATGTTATATAAGAGATACCATGCTATTTTTCCATCCAAAGGATCTACGCCTTGCTTTCGGCGGTGTGAAACTAAGCCCGAACATTCCCTTGAGCGCCTGACCCTGCTCTGCGAACATCACCAGCTTTGCAACAATGGCGGCGCTATCTGTAATGTGGTTCATATCCTTTGTGTTACTCCACAAGCAGTTGGCCAGCTGCAGCCTCCTGCGCTTTGAATGCAGTGCAATACCCCACTTCTGGAAGAGTCTCTTTCTCTCTTCTGCCGAAAACCTTTTCTGCATCAGCTTGCTTAGCTTTACTCTCTCCCGACCGATAGCTTTCATGCTGTGTCGAAATAAACACGTTGCAGCCATAAACCAGAACAGTATTTTAGTCAACTTGTGCACGAAATAGATGTTAGCACAGAAACAAGACATTATTCAAAAAATAAGAACGACATTGAGTAAAAAGAAAGAAAAAACAGACACGAGAGTGAACCTTGAAGCCAGTGTGAGTGCCTGACCATTTTCGACAGCTTGATCTCCACGGGAAAAAGTTTCCTTGAGGAAAGATAATCTCCTAAGTTCAACCTCCATGTAAATGGAATCCGTTGGATCACCTTTGAAGAGCAAGAAAAAGTAGGTTCGATGGACCACTGATATATAGCAAGTTTGCCAAAGTTCAAATACGGCCCTCTGCTTTCTCTCAAATTCCAGAGGCCAATCAGCAGTTTCTGATAATTCCAGCATTGGGTCTACTCCTACATCTTTCACATTCTTTGCAAACTTTTCCCCCGTCTCTTGGTCCTAGCACGCACATACAGATACATGTCAAACAAAGCAATAGATTTGTGAGAAGCTGACTAGCCCAAATGCCTTACAATAAATAAATGCAAATTACAGTATAACTATTTGTAAATAAGTTGTGAGGGCATGCAACTTAAGATAATTTATGAATTTGTAAAATTCCACATCCACGCAAGCCACATTAACCTGTTGAAACGTTTAAACGTCTTTAAGTTTATCGATTATCTCCAACATGGAAAAGCAAATGTTGCAATCTCACCCCAACTTTGTTGATATAAAAATTATGAACTTAAAAAGTGGGAATCTTGAGAGAGTAAGACTAATGCATAATGTTTCACATTCTCATGCATAAGTTCTCATGAACTTATCACCTTCAAGGATATTATCTAATTATTATAACAAGCAAAGACAGACACAAAAAATGATGGGGTTTTTTCTAGTGGACAAACTCAAAATTAAGGCACATTCTCACCTGACCGTTGACAAGTTGTCTGTCATTCTCAAGCTTTTTGGCCATTTTCTTTAGTCCCGTGACAAAAGTATGAACACTGGCAATATCCTCATCTGCAGTCCGTCCTTCTAACTCATCCACGGCACTCCCAAGGGAAGATTGAGAATCATTTCTTGACAACCTTGCGCTGGAATCATAATGTAATAATGGAACCTTCCTCCCGCTAAAACCTTCTGGTCTCCCAGGAAAGCTTTTCTCAAACCAATTAGGTGGGGTTCTCTCCGATTTATCCGGTGAAGATGAGCCACCCGTGAAATTTTCTCTACAACTCCAGCTCCTAGTTAACTTTAGGCTTCTAGATTGTTCTTCAGGGTAAGGACTACCAAGAGAATCAATCGTCATTTGTACATCACGTAGTCTCTGTTCGAATGTGCCATATGTAAAACCATTTTGCATCTGACTCCCTTCTCTATCTGCATTCACTGGGGTTGATATCATTTCTTGACCTGCTAAACTTGCATCCCCAGATGTTACTTCATTTTCAACAGTAGATAAAGCAAGGGATCCAGAATTCTTGTCCCTGCTTGACTCTTCCATCTCAATACAGCGGACTTCTTTGCAGTAGTCATCAGTATCTTCTGCAGTCCCACCTGTGGGATCCTCTACACTCTGGCATGAATCAGATCTAAATTTCTCAAGAATCTGTCCGTATACCTCCTCAGGACTGCTCTCACCGTCTCTGTCATCAAAATGAGGATTGCTGAACTTTCTGACGCCATTCATATAATAAGGATCAGCCACACCTGATGATACTGAGCCTTCATCATCTGACACATCCCCAGCGTTCCATTTAGGATTGAGATTATCTGAAGGCTGAAAGAGAAGAAACAAGCAAGAATTAGAAGAACAAAGGTATATAACATGTAATAAAACTCCATAGTAAATAAGCAAGAATATGTACTTGTCTGGAATCGTTATCCTTTCCAACCATCCGCAGTAAATCCACCACCCGTGATTCAGCAAGATCACATTGCTTTTTCAGCTCTCTAATTTCCTTGTCCATCTGAAAAAGGTCACAAGTCATGTCTTGGTTTAAATGCATTCAATTAGACACCCACTTGTATCAAAACGTGGTTACAGATTCCAAAAATGGGCATGGATGAATTCGAAGCCTACAGCACACTTACACCTAAGCTGAGTACATGAGTCAAAGCAGCCCGTTTTATGATCTTATAAGAAGCACAGAATAAATAATGAAATTGTGTAGATACTAGGTACATGGAGATTTCCTAGAAGCAAATTCAAATTATTCAATACGTCTAAACTACCGTCTTCCAGACCTATCTTCTGAAATGAAATTCTTTCAATTGCCATCTGCCACGGGTCTTCAGAAATGTCTCCATAACTGTGCTTATATTTAATTCCCATTGACAGGTATTATTCCCTAATTGTAAACTTTCGAAGAAAGAGAATCATTACCTTTTCAATCTGAAGATCTTTCTTTCTAAGCAACGCTGGGTAATCACAAGTTGAGGAAGGGGGGCCAGGAATCCTCAACTCACTCTCCAATCTAGCCAGCTCTTTCTGTAAATGTTTAACAAGGGCCTTATCTGACATGACTACATTGACCTGTGCTTTTGTAGTCACTTCTTTTGCACAACAAGCAAACAAAAGAGTGTTTCTTGTTTGTTCAACATGGCTTCGTGTGGGGCTCAAAGTGCAAATGATGGCAGTTCTAGCATTACCACCCAAGGCCGGCTGCAGTATGCGTGTTAGCTTAGAATCTCTGTAATTGATGTGGCCATTCCTTCCTTTACTGCGTACAAAAATATCAGATTTGAAATCAAAGGTTCAAAACAGGTTAGTACACATGCATGTAGATAAACATAATTAAAAAGAAAATGTCCAGAATAAATAATAATTTACTAGACCTTTGCCTGTCAAATGAACTTGGTAAAGTATATGACATAAAGGAAGGACGGATTATACAAACCTTAGCTTGCGAATAACAGTGCTAAGAGTTAGTAAACTGCGATTAATGTGGCAGCCTTCTTTTAATCTCATCCCAGCAGATAATGCCTGGGCTGCACGCTCGCTTCCTGCCAAGTCCACAAAATTCTGCAACAAACCCATGACTTCTGGATTTAATATCTACTTAATATTGCAAATGGAAACAATGAAATTAAATTAACAGAACATTTTATATATTCTACCAAGTATCCAATCTAGAAATAATTAATATATACCACGCTAGCTGCAAGGGTGGTTGAATTGCCTTTGCCTAGGAACTCACGAGCAGAACTTTCAATTGCCTACAAGTTAAAGTTGGATTAAGCAAAGTAGTCTAAGGCACTGCATATGAAATGAATATACCCTTATCAAAGAAAATCCAGGGGGAGGGGCATACCAGTTTAATAATTTGATGTGATCTAGAGCTTTTTTCGTTTAATGCAGTCTCCCCTATCTGTCTTTGAGCTGAAATAATACACTCAAATAATTAAGATATAATACTTTGTGGTAAATGCAGTATTTTCTCAAATGATTTACCTTCACAAATAGAAAGGAGCTCCTTTAAATGGTTCCAGTCCCTCAGAGTTTCCTCTGTGATTTTCTCTATTACGGTTCCCCGCTGATGAGAATATGCAAGTGTTAAAGCAAAACTCATATACACATGAAAATAACTATCTCAAGAAAATAAAAGTAGCAGAAGGCACCAACCTCAGGATCATCTAGCAGCCTAAGCGGAGTATTATCTGTGCTTAGGAGGTCTCTAACAGCTTCATTGTATATCTCAATAGCTGAAAACTTAACAACAAAAGCTCGTTCCTCATGCTGAATGAAATAGCAATCTTTATATTAGTGTGGTTTGCATTAGAAACTGTCTTTATATTATTAACGTCTGCAAATAAACAGTAGTCAAGTAATAAAATTGAAAAGAAGCAAAGCATCAAACTTATTAGTAATCATTCTTACCGCATGTATATAATCAAATATTTCTGCTACTGTGAACTCTGTTATACCATTCATAGTGTACGTTTTCCCACTGCTTGTTTGACCATATGCAAAAATACTTGCTGAGAAAGAAAATTTTGGTGTAAACTTTTCACTAGTTGCATAAAGAAAGGTATCAGAAGGACGTCAACACACAGATCTATATACTTACAGTTGATACCATTGACAACTGAAAGAGCAATTTGTTGGGCTCCTTCATCATAAACCTGCCTTGTAGAGCAATCACCCCGAAATACTTTGTCTACCATAAAAATATGAACAAAGATAAATAGATAAAATAGTTAAGATGTATCCCATAAACCAATGAACTATGACAAAACCATGCATTCCCAAAAATTCAAGCAAAGGCCAGTGCTGGACATTAACGGTAAGCAGATGTACCATTGTAAACTCAGACTCAAACACCTATACGAAATTACAGTGAGTACACTGTATACAGATGAATATATTCTTACCAAATGTATAGGCAGTTGGAAATGTAGACCCTTCCCGCAGCGTGTTTCGGTATAAGATGGTTGTGTCATTGATGCATTCCCAATCTGCTACTTCACTTGCTGCAACCTCCTTCTCACTCAGAGGCCTCAACCTCACCAAAACCAGAATCTTCTCTTCACGAGCAGTTGCTCCTTGCATCTTCTCCCACTTCACTAGATCTTCCCCACCAATTGCCCCCATTATCTCACTTTTCCACCCGATGCTCTTGTCAACCCAACCGCCAATTAATCAAAGCTTAACAAACAGAAAAATCCCATCGAATTTCTGAAAGTGGAAAAAAACAAGCTCGGTGTTAAAGTACTCCAAGCCACACTTATTTCCCAAAATGCAAGATGATTTAAATGTTAAACACAGGGTTGTTGCACTTGCCAAAACATAAATTATGCCCGTCGTTACCACATTGTTTGCAAAAAGAAGTTAAACCATGGACATTACCCCAACCACCTCAGAAAAAGAAAAAGAAACATAAAGAAATGCTAACTAACTACGGGTCACATCAGCAACAACAAGCTAAAACAACCATAATTAAAAATACAAACACCCCCAAACGCCAATCACGTCCTAAATCTGCAACCACAAGCCATTCGTGGCTAAATCCAACCACCCCTGGAAGACAACAGCCACAAAGAAAGTTAATTATAACTAAAAGTTTATTAAGATTAAGGGGTTTTTAATTTCCTTCGTCACGCTCATTCGTCGATTCTAAGCTTCATTTCCACCACATTATAAAAAAGAAATATACAATGTCATCTGTATTATCTTTTATACATCATCCAACAGCGACCAACATGAATGTCAATTCGAAAGTGGCGACCCACTATATGCTTCAACAGCAAGCAACCGGATACCCGTTTAAAATTTCGTCAACCGACGACCGAAACGTTCAACATTTCAGAGAGAAAGGGTCCCCCAAAGCTTCAAACTTTAACAACCAGAGATTAACCCAGATGAGATCTTACCTTGGAAAACTTTCCCGACGACTTGTCGTGCCAGTCTGCACTGTGAAGCTTCTGCTCCTCTGATTTGTGCTCTGCAACACCAAAAAAATACAAAAACTTAATAATATCAAGAAGCAGTTTTTAATAATATTAAAAATTAAAAACTAAGATATCAATGCGACAGAGACGGTGGCACTGAATCCCAATTCTAACCGTTATTTACTTCAACAATAAAAAATTAATTAAATTAAAAAATAAAAAACCCCAGAACAAGTGTGACAAAATCGCTCTATTTTTTATTTTGGTCAAAAAAATGCCCCTCCGAATCCGTTTTAATTACCCTTTTCGAGCTCGAAAAACTCAATGCTTAGTATTTGGAGCTCCTTCTGAGGAGGCGATCAAAAGGAGGAGCAGAAGGCAAAGGGAAAAAAAGAGCAGAAAAAGCGAATGCGGAGGAGCGGAACGAAACGGCAGCGTACTGGAGGTTTTGATGTAACAGTAAAATGGGGGATAGTATTGTCACAGTTCCGCTATCTAGTGAAAGCTTCTTTTCTCCTAACAAAATAAAAACGAGACAGTTCGGTTGCTTGCTTTGGTTCTAGAACTCCAGCTTTCACTGTACTGTTGGAAATTGAAAACACGGTTTTGCCCCTGACTCTTGGTTTTCTCTGGCTGGGGTAGGCACGGGAAAAATGGAAATGCTGGGGAGCTTTTGGGGATTTAGATCCTCTTAATAAGGATTTGAAAGATCTTTGCATTTTATCCGTGCATCATACATAGTTAAAAATTATTTTAAATTTTTTATTTAAAATTAAACACAAAGTGTCTTTATCCGGCTTTAGGGATAGATGAATTTGGGGGGCCCTCGGATGGGCGACACGTGAGGAGGTTTGATTGGTGAGGTGGTCTGGATTCTTGTAACTGTTGGATGGGGAATAACAGGCCGTTGGATTTTTCGGTTTTGGGTGGTTGTGGTCGACGGTCGGGATTGGACGGTGGATTGCGGTTGGTAAAATGGGAAGAAAGAGATTACGTGTAGTTGAAGTTCTTTTTGAGGCGAAAGTTGAAAGTGAAAAAGGGAGGAAAGGAATGATGGCGTAAGAAGATTAAAATAAGATGCCTTAATGATGATAGATCAATGTGACTTTACTAAAATAATCATACATTAACATGGGTGCTTATTAGAAAGGAAATCATAGATTAAAAAGTATGATCAACTCTAAATGCACCATAAAATCTAAATTCAACATGACTTTTCGGCCAACACGGTGGCGTATAGATTGGTCCATTTTCTAATTTTAGTTCTTGTTAGTTTGAGGAACCTCTTAATTTAATCAAAATTCAGTACGCTCTCTTTGATTTTTTGTAATTTTTCGAATAAAATTGATATTGTTTCACCTAAAAGAAATACATCAAAGCCTTAAAATCATATGTAAATCTCTTGTCCAATTAAGACCCTAATTCATTTCAATGAGATTTGAGTTCAAAGGGGAACTCATATCAACAAGAAAAACATTAGCAAACTGAATAAGATTTGAGAAGTGTGTGTGTGCGCGTGCAAATGCATGTAGATAATACATATGCCAATGCATTTATTTTCATACGCAAAAAACACGTGGACGTATGTACTATCAACATTCAGTGACAACTCACTTTGGGTTAAATATTATTCAACCATAAAACAAGGAAGCCTCTAGCCTACTTGAACGTGTCTTAAATATTGTGCAAAATTAGAGAAAAAATCTTCACCGAGTAAATGGTTAGCAGTGTATCGCTATTCTCATATTTCTTTTTATTTTTTACACATTTTTATTAATTTTTTTCATTATTTTTTTGAATTCATCGATTCAATATTGAAAATTGAGAGGGATGTATGAGAGATAAAAATAATGTGTAAATAGCACCACCCTTGTAAGTGATCCTTGTAAGTTGTTGGTCGAATACTCTTTGATAGGGTGCATTTTTGCTCATCACCCTCAAGTGGTGGTATGCTCACTACCTTACTTAATACTATTGGATGAGTTTAAATTTAGAGATTTGTGTCTATCAACTATATATATATATATATATATATATATATATATATATATATATATATATATATATCTCAAAATTCAAACTCATTCAATAGTAATAAATAGGATGATGAGTACC
The DNA here is from genome assembly GCF_963583255.1 of Pyrus communis. NCBI lineage: Eukaryota > Viridiplantae > Streptophyta > Magnoliopsida > Rosales > Rosaceae > Pyrus > Pyrus communis. The sequence continues at coordinate 28,991,259 of NC_084804.1, forward strand.
ACCATTGGTTAAGAATGATGAGCAAAAGTATTTTCATCTTTGATACGAGTTAGTAACTTCTCAACCAAAGCAGTGGGATGAGTTCAAGACTGTCATGCCTAGAAGCATGAGAGCATTTATGGGCTTGTTTGGAATTGCTTTTGAAATGACTAAAAGTGCTTTTTAGAGAAAATATTTTAGGGTTCCAAAAGTACTTGAAGTGTTTTATGCAAAAAACACTAGTTATGTGCTTTTTTTCAAGAAGCACTTTAAGTGGTTTTTTAGGATTTAGGTGCATTTTTACAAAGGATTAGTTCTAAAAATATTTTCACCAGAAACGCTTTCAATTATTTTAAAATTGCTTCCAAACTAGCCCGATATTGTTTGTAGACAATCCTTTAGGGCAAATCCACCCCTAAAAAAATGTGTCAGCACCCAGCTCATTTAATCCACTCAGTGAACAATGATATACCCCAATGAACAGTAATAGGCCAAATGCATCTCCACCCCTAAAAAAATGCATTGACACAAAGTCTAAAAAATGCACTGGCACCTAGCCTATTTAAAATATTATTAAATTTTTTATAAAATAAAAAATAAAAAAATTGTTTTAATTTTGGATAGGATTTTTAACCAATCTTATCATGTCATGTGTCATTATCCGAATGTACTATTTTTGTGAAAAGATTCCACTAAGATTTTCAACCAATCTTGACGTGTCACGTGTCACTATCTATTTACAATAATTTAGCCAACATTTCGATAAGATTTTCAACCAATCTTGACACGCCACGTGTCATTATCCGAACATACTATTTTGTGGATAGATTTCCAATTAGATTTTCAACCAATCCCGACGCGTCATGTGTCACTATCTGTTTACAATAATTTAGCCAAGATTTCGATAAGATTTCAACCAATCACGTAATGCGGCATGGCATTGTCCAGAACCTCATCCTTTCTTTTCTTTTTTTGTTCATATAAATCCTACATCCCTACATTCATCCTCACACCAAACTCAATCCTTCTTTTTAGCTCAGATTCCTTCTTCATCGTTTTCAAATCTTGAGTTCTTACAATATCTTCTTCAAGGAGAGTGTATAAACAGGTTGAGGAGCAACATAAAAGATTGTAGGCACAATAGGAAGAATTGGGCAATCTCGAGGAAGGTGGAGGTGGAGATGAGGCTTTCGCAATGGAGGAGGATGAGGATGATGACCATAGAAGGCAGAGGGCCTCACATTCCCGCCATGTCATGGAAGCTGTGGGTTAGATAGCTAAACCCAGATGTGCCGCAAACTTTGATAGAAAAAGGGAAATACGAGGTAAAGATCTCTTGGAAGATTATTTTATTCCTAACAGTGTATTCCCTTATCATATTTTTAGATGTTGTTTTATAATGCAATAAAGTTTGTTCGACAAAATCATGAGTGCTATTTGCAACAATGATCCATACTTTATGCAAAAAGATGATGTTTTTCATGTTCTAGGTCTTTTTCCTAAGCAAAAAGTTACGGCTACCTTGTGAATGCTTACATATGGAACATCTGTAGATCAAGTGAATGAGATCGGGAGGATGGGAAAAACAATTGTTTTGGAGTCCCTAATGCGGTTTTGCTCTGCAATTAATAAGTATCTCCGAAAACCCACGCCAAGGGACATGCGAAGGCTTCTGAGGAAGGGTGAGATGCGAGGCTTCTCTAGCATGATTGGAAGTATCGACTGCATGCACTGAACTTGTAAAAACTGCCCAAGTGCATGGCAAGGAGCTTATGGCGACAGAAAAGGAGCCAAAAGTCATTTTGGAAGCGGTGGTTTCATAAAGTACTAAAAATGAAGACGAAATTACATAAAGTACTAAAAATACATACAAAACTATACAAAGTTTGTGGAGCTAGGATATATGGTGCTAGGATCTGTGTAGCTAGAACCCCCTCGACTTCTTTCCACATCTCTTCTCATTCGCACCACGTCTCTTTTTTCCAATGTCTAAAAATATTTGAATTCAGAGGCAGTCCTACTAGAGACTTGTTCATAATGTCACCATCTGCTTGAGCCATCCTTTATTCTCTAAGCATCTCATTTTCTCGATTAAGTGCTTCTCTAATCATCTCGTTTTCTCGATTAAGTATTTCTCCTTGTCTCTCAGCCGCCACATCACGTCTCTCAACAGCTGCTAATATTGCTGCCATAGCAATAGCTTTTTCCTCATCTCTAGCCGCTTCTCTCACCATGTTAAATTCACCTTGGCGAGCAAGTTCGTCCATATATTTAGTGTAGTCATTTTTGGAAGAACTGCTTTTTTTCTTTGATGCCTTTTTACCTTGAGGCCTGAGGGACTGACGAGTCGGTTGGGTCTCCGGCACTTCTTCAGGTGTCCCTTCCGTCTCTTCAAATGTGTCGCCTTCTTGTTTGGCCGTATCTGCTTCTAGCGAACTGTATAGACCTATGCCGTGCATGACAACTGTTGGACCAGTTGCCACAATTCTATATTTGGGGCAATCTTTGACAATTTGCCAACATTCCCATTTGCTGAATGATTTGTTGTGGTTCTTTGCATTGTAGAATGCTTGTGCTTGTAGTGTCTATAAATGGGGTATAAGACAATATTATAAAATGTGGGTGTAACACAAATAAATAAATTAAAATATTGATGGGGTGGAACACATATAAATAAATAAAAATATTGTCACCTGATCTGCTAAACTTGTCCCGTTATGTAGATTACCGGAAGCATGAGAGATGGCGTTTTTCCAAAAAGTAAAGGATGCGTTGAGTTTTTTCCAACAACCTTGAAGACATTGACTACTTCTGGCGTCTTTTCCATGTATATCGCAAAACGGTTTTGCAAATTTACTCCACATTTCTCGTTTATCCATCTCATTACCTGTAATCAAGTCATGAGTAGTGTGAACCCAGCATTCACGTAGTCAATTTTTTCTCTAAAAAATTATATGAAAGCTTTGGTAGAAAGTGTTGAAAATATTGAAATGTGGTGTAAGGTGGAAGATGAGGGTTAGGTATTTATAGAATTTTTTATTTTTTCATTTTTTTTGTATTTTTTAACAATTTTTCATAATTTTTAATTAATTTTTAATAAAATTTAATTTATTTAATTAATATGGACTGTTGGATTTGAAAGTTTCAAATCAAAGAACCTATGCGTTGACATGTGGCGAACGGTCATAATTTTGACCGTTATGCCTTTTTTTTTTTTTAATTTTTGGGGGAAAAACGTGGACCGTTGATCTATTGATCGGACTATCTAGATCAAGCCACATCACTAACCGTTGGATGTCAAATTCAAAAAAAATTTATCGTTGGAAATCCAACGGTCCAAAAAACTAGCCGTTGGAAATCAAACAGCTCAGGACGAGCCACGTGGCCTCCCCATCTATTCGCTGAGTGCGCCTATACATGCAAGCCTCAGCTCTGAATTCTTGTCGACGACGCGCGCCCAGTTGCGCGTGCTTCCCACTCACCTAGCGCAAAAAAAAAAAAATTCAAATGCCTTCTAACGTTACGCTGACATCAGCATGGCGTCAAATGGGCCGTCCCATAGGTTTGTCAATTATGGGCCTGCCTCTGGCTGGCTTGGGCTGAGTGCCAGCCTGGTGGAGCAAAAAATAGAGAGATCAGTCCATTTTTCAAGCCAGGTGTTAGCCTAAGAGCATGGGGTGGAACTGCTCTTAGGCATGGAATCGTAGAGTCATGCTCTCGCACATCAAAACACAAAAAGCAAAAGTTGTGATTTAACCAAATTTCAAACGCTCCCATTTGTCATCCTTGCATGAGGTGAAATCCAATGTTGGATAACTTAACTTTGATTTCTTAGCATCATAATAGTTGAGATACTTCCTTTAGTTGGAGTCATTTTAATATGATAGAAAATCATAAGCACAACCAATTATATACGAATATATGTGTGGATGATTTTCATCAATGATAATCTCTCCAATGAAAAGCGTCCAATATACATACTAGGCATGTGAATTTTTTTTTGAAAAAGGGGACAACTAGTGGCAATGATTTCACCACGATTGTTGTTAGATCCCACATCGCCCAGGGGAGTGATCATTATATGTATATTCTCATCCCTACCTAGCATGAAGCCTTTTGGGAGCTCACTGGCTTCGGAGTTCATCGGAACTCCGAAGTTAAGCGAGTCGGGCGCGAGAGCATTTCCATAATGGGTGACCCACTAGGAAGTTCTCATGTAAGTTCCCAGAAATAAGACCGTGAGGGCATGGTTGGGGCCCAAAGCAAATAATATCGTGCTACGGTGGTGGAGCGGGCCCAAAATGTGGTGGGCCCGGGCTGGGATGTGACAATTTGTCATGCCCCGATCCCGACATACGTCCAGGATCGACACGTGATGAATTTAATGGTATTAGAGCCTAATCCTGGCCATGGTGTGCTGACGAGGACGTCGGGCCCCTAAGGGGGTGGATTGTTAAATCCCACATCGCCTAGAGGAGTGATCCTTATATGTATACTCCCATCCCTACCTAGCACGAGGCTTTTTGGTAGCTCATTAGCTTCGGAGTTCATCGATACTCCGAAGTTAAGCGAGTAGCGAGATGGGTGACCCACTGAGAAGTTCTCGTGTGAGTTCCCAGAAATAAACCGTAAGGGCGTGGTCGGGGCCCAAAGTGGACAATATCATGCTACGATGGTAGAGCATGCCCGGGATGTGGTGGACCCAGGGCCGGGATGTGACAATTGTCCACCCTTCTAGTTTTAGTATGTGAATCAGCAATGGTTACCGTTAGTCACAACGGTAAGGTTTACGGTGTTGTTGTCTCTAGGCACTAGGCTTTACCATTGCACGTGTCCAATCTGCCAATCTTGATCCAACAGAAGATATAATTCCATATCGAATGCATAAGAAAATAGGAAAACTAACGAAAAATCCAAAAAAACTTCATTTTTAATGAAAAGCCCTTTTTAAAGGTATAGTGAATAGTACTAGGGAAATGTATAAATGTGGTTTTTCGTTAAAAGTGAACAGTACCGGGAGTGTTTTGTTAAACCTCCCTAAGAAAATAGCTATTATTTTCCTCTAACCAAATACTTTTAAAAATTGTTTGGTACTCTACTTGAATCCAACTTTTTAAATTAAAAAACAATTTTCAAGTTTTAGGCTTTAAAAACTTGTTTGGTAGGACTATTTTCAACAACTAAACTCAAGACTAACTCAAAAATATAATCTATTATCTAAAAACATAAAAAGTGAGTTTTTTTAGTTTTTAAATTTAAAGACACTTATTTCTTTTCTCTCCCTCCTTCTCTCTCATCCAAATCTCTCTCTCTTTTCTTTTTTCTCTTCTCTTATTTATTTATTTATTTATTTTTTTCGTCTCTCCTCCAATCTACTTTCTTCATTTCCTCAATTATTTATCTCACTCATCTTCCTCTCTATCTCGTCCGATCCTCTCTCTTCTTTCTATATCCTTCAATTATCTCTTACTTTGTTTCCTCCTCTTGCCTCTCTCTCTCTCTCTTCTGCAACTTTCTCTTTTTAGATTTCTTTGTCTATTTTAAGTCGTAAAAGTTAAAATTTTTAAATTGCAAACCAATCAAGTTTTTGAATCTTAAAGAAAATTATTTTCAAGAAATATTCTTAAGAAATGTTTTGAGAAATGATAAGAAATTTCATATAGGATACCAAACAGACTCTTAATTTAAAGTTTGTTTTTAATTATTTTAGATCTATTTTTTTTAGTGTTGGATTCGGATCCTTTGTTAGGATTTTCTCTGCTAAAATCCGCTTGAGTTTTGCTCTTCGCTTAACTAAATATTAACAATCTTACAATCATATTTAAGATAAAGTGGAAATTTTTGGAATCACATTTAACAATCAAGAATGAAAAAAAAGAAAACAACACTAGTCTAGTTCGGCGATAATTATTTTTTTGGAGATGATTCCAAAGTTTCAGTTGACGTATTTAAACATAAAACTCAAGTTCTCTACCATATTGAATTAGTAAATCAAGATATTTGGCTCTTGTCATGACAAATTTTCAATCTCATTTTCACCATACTTACGAAGAAGCAAATATGATTGAGATGGTTTTGCCGATTTAAGAAATCAATATGACCATTCTTTGGTATGGTTGAATACTTTTTCTCATGTCATATATCTCACACTCTGTTTGGATAAAGAAATTTAAGATTGCTTTGGAATTTTAAAATGACGCAAAGTGAAATGACAGAATTTCATTTTCTAAAAATTCTTAATTTTCTTGTTTGGTTGACTAAAAAAACAATGGAATTTGAATACAAAATTTGTTATTTTTAGACTCACTCATAGAAATTTAGAAATAATACATATTTACATGGAATTTAAACTTGAGAATTAGAGGTCATAAATTCCAAGTTATTTTTTTCAAAAAATTTTTAAATTTCTGTGTTTATAAACCAAACAAGGGATGTCAAATTATAAATTTTAACTTTGTCACAATTTCAATTTTATTTTCTTTATTCAAACATAATGTTACATTGCTGTTTGGTATGTTTGGTTTACTCGGATTTGGATCCTCTCCTGAGCTAATGAAGAGGATCCTCCTCATCAATTATCCTTAGCCGTTGGATTTTTATCCAACGGTTACAATCATTATAACTTTAAAGGACCCCCCTGTGTGTAGCCGTTGGATAAAAATCCAACGGCCAAGGATGATTGATGAGGAGAATCCTCTCTATTAGCTCAGGAGAGGATCCAAGTCCTATTTTTCCATCCAACATTTTTTAAATAATAATATATTTTAATGTATTAACATATAGTGGAGGGGTCTAAGACTAGGAGCATGGATCACGGATCACCAACTTTTTGGCTGTCAACTGATTTAACAGTGAAGAAGATGAGTACTGGAGTAAATTTAAAAGGAAGGATGTGCTTGCCTTTGAGACTTGAGTGCTTTGAGCCGATTTGTCTGTTGACTAACACCAACAATAATGAAAGATCAGGAGCGGGACTCGGAGCGGGAGTGCACATTCACATGTATGCATATACGGGCCTTTCAAGAAAAAGGATTCTAATTCTTTCTAAAAAATGAGGATTAGTTATGGAACCTTCTACATCGAATTTCAACCATTCGAACTGTTTATTTTATAAGTCTTGATTCATAAATCATTCTGCAAAAATTTAATTCAATCTGAAACTATTTACCTATTTAATTATCACCATGAACTTTTATTGTTTCTTATAGAACAAGGTATTCGTCAATTTCTTTCAACTCAAGTAGATGTCTCAAATATTTTTTATTTGACAAATATTTTGTAAGGATGATCTATGAGGTGCAACTTAAAAAATCGATGTTCAGATCGTTAAAATTCAATGTGGTGTGGACCCCACAACTAATCCATATTTTCTTTTAAAAATGGCTCTCTTCCCTTAAAGTCCTCCTATGTATATCTATAGTTCCAAATTATTAGCATTTAAATTCTTGTGCAATCTTTCCTATTATTTATTTAGGATTTTTATAACAAATGGTCTTGAAATTGACTCGCTCCATTAAGATGGTCTCTGAAATTGGATATCGATCAATGTAATCTGTGAAAATGAGTGTCATACATTAATATGGTGCATACGTCACAATTTTGTCAAAAAATTATGTTATATGCTAATGTGACACATATCTGAGTCCGACAAGTTTAATAAATACTAGCATATGGGCACACACAAAGTGTGGGAGAATTTTATTTTTATTTTTATTTTTTTGAAATAGAAGGAGAGAGGAAGAGAGTGAGAGAGAATGTAGGAGTGGGAAGTTATTTATTTATTTATTTATTTTTAATTAGAGATATGTTATGATTACATGTAGGTAAGACTTTGAAAGAAAAAAAAAGCAAAATTTGGTTATGTGAAATTACATTTATGCCCCATATTTCTTATTCATATTCTGTTTTAATTAGAGGGTTAAACTGGTAATTTCATAGAGTTTTGGTTGACAATGAGTGTTTTTATTAATTATCAGAGATTACTACGTGAATAAATTATTCAAAATAAAGAAATAATTTAAACCTAAAATAAAAATTAATAAACAAAACCATTAGATTTTTAATCTAAATGGCAATATTTAATTAGGTTTATGGGACTCAATTTTGTGTCACATTAACACATAACAGAATTTTTGACAAAATTGTAACGGAATGACCACATTGATTTGTTATATCCATTTTCAAGTACTACATTACTTGATTTTCAATTCCAAAGTCTATCTTGATAAGATGTATCAATTTGAAGAATCCTTTGTGATAAAAGCTCATTTATTTATTGCTCATAGAGCTTTTATGCTTAAAAATAAGGGAACTTTAACAAAAAAACTTCTGGTAATATTCATTTTAACGAAAAATCATATTTTTACACTGAAAAATCGATCATAGTACTATTCACTTTACTCTTTATTTTATCTTTATCGTTAAAACTCAAAATTTTCAAATCATTTTCATTACTTTTCTTTAAAAATAATTTATTTGGTTGATGACTTCAAAGTTCAAACGATGTTACCCTTTGGCAAAAGTTGTTGGGTCGTTAAGGAAGTTCAACATCATCCGACAAGAAAGGGGGTTCAATTTCAACTACAAAACGCGTTCCTTTTTTTGTGTACGTGCAATAAGAAACGGTTTGTTAATGTCAACTAAAAAAGAGGTTTGTTAATTAATAAATAGAGTTATTTTATAATAGGTTTTTTCCCTTTCTTTTACATACTGAGGAGAGTAATAATACATACTCAGAGTTGGTGATTCTACTAGATTGTGGTCACGAGTAAGGTAAAATTTCCCATAACCTATCCAGACCCAAAAATGGTGGATAATTGTAGCTTACCATCAGTTGTTCCCTTTTATATGGAAAAAAAAAAGAAAAACAGAAAAAAAGAAAAAAGGAGAGTAATAAGACTTCTCTAATGGTAATGTGTTGTTCAGTCCAACATTTTGGGTTGTTAAAGTAGCTCTCTTGTTAAATAAAGAATATATTGGCTTGTTGGCTAAGATTGAAATTGACTAAACTCCTAAATGAAAGCCTAGCCAAATGATTTTTTAAACATGAAAAAAAAAAAACTTATTATCCTAATCGTATTATTTAAGAGCATTTTGACGTTAGTGGTATTCTTCTTTACTTATAAGTGAACGGTCTTAAATTCAAATTTTATAAATGACAAATTTGAAACCAATTTGTACTTTTACTCTTTGGTGGAAATATATCAGTATACGGAAACCTTTAAAGGAAGGGATCCTCATTTTTTTTTTTATAAAAATTGGGATTAGTTGTAGGGTCCACACTACATCGAACTTTAACGATACGAACCATATATTTTTCAAGTTGCACCTCATAGATCATCCTTGCAAAATATTAGCCAAATCGGAAATGTTTAAGACATCTAATTGAGTTCAAAGAAATTAACGAATACTTTGTTATATAAGAAACAATGAAATTTTATCTTGATAATTAAATAGGTAAATAGGTTTGGATTGAATTGAGTTTTTGTAAGGATGATCTATGAATTGATATTTACAAAATAGACGGTTCGGATTGTTAAAGTTCGATGTGGAGTGTACTCCATACCTAATTTTCATTTTTTTTAAAAATGAGGATTTCTTAGCATAAAGGGCTGCAATACATACCATGCAAACTACTGCAAGTCTAAAATTGCTAAAGTTGAAACTATTTGAAGTAGTGGATTCCAAGCTGAAATTACATGGAAACATTCAACAATTCATGTGCCCCTCGACACTTGGTGGCATGATTTGAGGCATTGCAAACGCTGACAAAGGGGGAAAAAGAAATAGAAGAATTGAATCGCGTTCAAGGACAAGGCTTCTGTTTGATCGTTAGCGTTTGCACGCGTGCCTATTATAGTACATGGGTCTACAAGCCGAATGATTCCTTGTACACCAAATAATTACAAAGATGTTCTTAGTCAAGTCAATAAGAAGAAGAAGAGAGAAAAAAAAGAAAAAAAGAAAGATGTATGGCGTTTTTACGTAGGTAGAATAGAATGGGAGAAATGGGAATTACACGCATTTTAAGTGATTCAAGTGTTTACCAACCTTTGGGGGAGTGAAAATATATGTGGGACCCATCTAAAATTTTGAATCCGATTGTTGATTTTTCCAGAATCAAACTACCAAACAATAGGTAGTACTAAAAAAATTGTCTGCGCATTACTGCCAGTTTTGAAACCGTAATGCAGGACATGCATGGATCATTTTGACATAAAGAGACACAAATTGTTGATGATCGCACGTCTTAATGAATCAATATTCAAACGACAACAACCTCAAAATAAGATTTGACAGTGCATTGAAGACAACATAAAGTATGGAACCATCACGAAAATTGCACCATTCCAAAATCATATAAAAATCTCTAGTCAAATTAAGACCCTAATTCGATTTCAATGTGATTTGAGTTCAAAGGAGAAGTATATATATTGAAAAATTGTGCAAAATTGGAGAAAAAAAATTCTTCACCAGGTAAATTGTTAGTAATAGATGAACGCGCCTTTGAAAATTATGGATCCTTGTAAGCCATCAGTCGAATACTCTTTTGACCCGTGGTTCATTAAAACTGTGCCATTTACCGTCAAATTCTGGCATCTCTACCAGTCCTTACGTGAGATTTATGCGAAATTTAGGTATTCCTAGAAGCATATTTAGGCGACTTACTTAGCTTGTTTTCGTGCATCTATGTTGTTAATTCATAATTGTTTTAGTAGTTTAAGCCATTTTCGTGTGTTTTTAGGTTCATATGGCTAAGGAAGCAAAAAGATGCATTTTGGAGCATTTTGGAGCAAAATTGGGTTTGGAATGGATAGCATATGCTTGGAGCCAAAGTGTTGGACGAATTTGAAAGCCTTGTATGCACTTTGGACATAAAACAAAGGGCCTAGCCCAATCAAACAATCCTTTGAGCCATGCAAAACCTCTAGCCCAATCAACAACCCTTAGCCACATGCATTCACATGCATCACAACCCCAAAACCATCAAGAAACACCATTCACACACACATGCACTTACTCTTTCATCATTGCACCACCAATTCAACACATGCATTTCCACCTTCCTACTTCATCATTTCATCCACATGCACTCTCAATCATAACAATCACATTCACTCTTAAACAATCACCCACATATTCTCCCATTCCCCCTATAAAAACCCATGCATTCATACACAAAAATCACATCTCATTTTCATACACAACACATCACAAACACATCCAATCTTCCCTCATTGCCTTGAGCTACCATTCCCTTATAATCCAAACACCACTCCTCATCCATTTCCATAATTCCCCAATCCATTCAACACACCAACAACATCCCTTAGACCTTGTGCTACGACGAAGAGGAAGATAAGAGGGCCTAAACGTTCATACAATTCAAGTTTGAGTTGTTGGAATGTTTAGGTGTTTCTTTGATTCTCTTTGTTTTGTACCATGAGGAACTTCCTCTCGGCTTCATTCCATTAGATACACTCTCCCATTTCTTAAAGGATTTCGACATCAGTTTTGCTTCAAGGGTTCTTTCTTCTTAATCCTATGTTCACTCATGTTATATATTTTTATGTCAAACCTTTTGTAAACATGAAGTGTAACTAATCTCTCTCTAGGGATTCGATGTAGCCTTGCAAGATTGCCATGTAGTTAATTCGGAATTCTCATTTAATCTATCTATTTCTTGTTTCATTCTTCGATTTAATTGTGACTTAGTGTGTTGATTTTAATGCTTGATCATCATTTGAATTAACCACAGGTTGTTTAGCCAAGATTAAAGCACACATCATGCATAATCTTGGTAGATATGTGAATGAATGAAGGGAATGTTTTGCAAACATCCTGCCGAGTGTTCCCTTTGGTTTTGTGAAAGTTTCTTGTGCACTACATAGTCTTGATTAGGAACCAAAGTTGCACATCACAATTAGGCTCATGATTAGAGACATTTGATCAAATCCACACATCATATGGCTGATCATATCTAAGTGAAACAAACCCAAGAAATAAGTAGAGGGATGAGTATAATCTGACTTAACAAGCATGGACTTGGCTTAGCAATGGTGAAATCGAATCTCTAGCTTCATCTCCATTTGTGCTATCTCTTTTTATTAGCTGTTGATTCATTCATTTTGTATTTACTTCATTTCCTTATGCTTTAATTTACAATCTGTCATTTAGTTTAATCAAAACCTAAATCCCCCTTTACCTTATTGTTCAATTTAGTTAGAAATCAATTTAGTTTATGCTTTAAAGCATTTTGAGTCTTTGGTTTGTCTTAGTGTTTTAAAGTTTAGTTTTGCATTCTTTGAGTCTAGTATAGTGTTTTAGATTGTGTTTTTAGCGTTTTTGAGTCAAATCCAAGTGATTAACAATCCCTCCTAATCCCCGGTCCAGAACGATCCCTACTTACATACTTACTACAATTGTCAAAAAGAGGGTTTAATTTGTGTGCGTATAATTCTCGCATCAAATTTTGGCGCCGTTGTCGGGGATTAGAAAATTTGCTAATCCCTTGGATTGTTTTATTTTCATTTGATCTTTTTATTTTTTTATTCCAGGTTCTTAATCTTGTTTTGTTTCTTGTTTTAGGTACTAGTTTATGACTCGGAGTTTTCATCCGATTCGTGAACATATCCTGGAGTGATTGGGTTCTTCGTCCGGCTGCAAGACGTAAAAGAAAGCGCTACTTGGGAGGCAACCCAATGCACTGAATAAAGCAAAGCATGTTCATAATAAAAAAAAAAAATTAAAAAAAAAAATATATATATATAGAATAAAAATAAACATGGCAAAAAGATGGAGCCTTCACAAAGGATGTTTACGTGAAGCCCCACTACGAGCCGTCGGAGCAGAAGGCGTCGGAGCAGAAGGCATCGGAGCAGGAGCATTCCAGGCCTCAATACTTGGCCAAACGCTGGATGACCCAGGAAAAAGGTGCCTCTGGAGATAAGCCGCAAGCCTTTGACGGTCACTGTGAATTCGACCCTCAGATTCTTGCAGTTCATCAAGCTTCCTCTTCATGCCCGACGAATAGTTATTTGCAAGCACATGCAAACTTCTATTCTCGTACTTAAGCTGTTTGATCTCCTGCTTAAGACTTTCCACCTCTGCCATCAACGATTCCACTTGGCGGGACCGAGCAAGCAGGCGTTGGCGCATGTTGGACACAGAGCCTGCACATTGAACGCTGAGAGCGAGAGACTCTTGAACGGCCAACTCATCGGACCGTCCTGAAAGCAGCCTACTGTCCTTAGGAGTAAGGAGGTTCCTAGCTACTATCGTAGCTGTTGTTGCATCGGTCATCATGGAGTCTTCACCTGAAAGAGGACCATTAGAAGATAAAAAAGATGGGCGCCATACATTACCTTGACGGGGCGCAACCGGATCGCTGCTGAGACTCAAATCTAAGCTAAGGTTCGATGAGTTAGTCATTTTTCAAAAGTGTTCAATGAGAAGGGGTGGATGGAGTTAAATTTCGAAGGGCCGGAGACGATTTTCAAGAATGGGAAATCTTCAGAGTGTGTATGTTGGCGGTGATCGATAGCTCTATAAAAAGCCAAGGCGACGCGTCCACCGATTCAAAGAGCCTGATTTTCCGGCGTAAGTTAGGCGACGCTCCCTCAGCTTTTCAGAAAACGCGTTCAACTTTGTCAAAAGATTTCTGACAAAGCTGAAAACACGTGGAGGCCATCATCACAACTACACATCTTTAGCCGACAAGCGCAAAGTTCGGCGACGCTTTCTCTGCTTTTCAGAAGACGCGTGCAGCTTTGTCAAAAGGAGCCGAATCTGCACTACCACGTGTCATTCAGAAAGCGAAGGGGCGTCGTTCAGAAATCGAAGGGGCGCCTGCTCAGAAATCGAAGAGGCGTCTTCAAAGATCGAAGAGGCGCCAATATTTCAAAAAGCCGGATTTACGGGATCAAAACGTCTGTCGACAAGGGTAAAAGAATGGTACCACCACTTGTTATTATCTCTATATATGTCGACCTTCATCTTTTATGGCAAGGAAAACCTGAAGAAAATGCCCAACTCTCCCTCACCTCTGAGGGCGCACTCCCAGCAAAGCCTTTCGAAATACTCAATTCTTTCTTCTTCCCCAAAGATGATACCAGATGCCTGGAGTACAGATGACCCAGGAGGAAACGGCGGATTGAAGTGTGCTGATTCATTCACCGCTTCTTCAAAAGCAAAGGTATCTCATATCATCAAGGTCAAAAGCAAAAGTATCTCATATCATGCTCTTTCCCTGTCTTTTTCTTTGTCCTTGTTCTTACTCGCATGGCAAAGTGAAAGAAGCAATCAGCCAGCACTTGGAGTCAGTCTTCTGTTCTGGAGCCAACTGCCTGGAATCTATTCCTGATTGCTTACCTAGCATTGCTCTCGAGTAGTCATCTTCAACGGTTGATACACTTCCAGAGAAGGGACCACTCCTGCAAAGATTGAACAAAGAAACAGATAAAAGGGGTAAGCTCAGACATTCGGGGAAGACCAAAAGAATCCTGCTGCCCAGTTCAAGATTATGTAGCACAAAGGAAAATCAACGAGTTGGAGGAGACCAAAAGAATCCTCCAGCCCAGTTCAAGAGTAAGCCTGTGGAATCACCATGATCAATGCCTCAATGCAATTACCAAGGAGAAGATGGAATTTACACTCTATAACCAGATTTGCGTCCCTAAACTCTTCTCTTTGTTAATTACATTCTGCCATGTTTAGTATGTTTAGTTGTTGTTTGTGTGTTTACTTATGTTTTGTGTGAATCTATGCTTAAAACATTGAGGACAATGTTTGATTTAAGTGTGGGGGGGGGGGGGGGGGGTAACTAAGTATATTTGATGCAAATTCGTGGGATTTTATCACCCATAACTTCAAATGTTGTTCCTTGCTGTTTTAAGGTGTTTTTAAGTTGTTTTAGAGTGTTTTAGTATGTTTTGTTTTTATAACTCCGAAAATCACATAAAAATTTGAAAAACATGTTTTAAAAAGCCTAAAAAGAGTGTTTTGAGTCGTTTTTGTGTGTTTATGTCTTAGGGTAGCTTCCAACACAATGACATGGATTTGGTTTGTAATTGCATGACGGTTAAAAAGAGTTATAAACATAGAGAAAAATTTGATTTACTCTTGGTATATGCTTGGTTATGGTTATAATGTATGACTTCACATGCAATCATAAAAGAAAAATTCGTTTTTGTGACATGCTTGAAGGAAGGAACTCAAACAAATGCTACAACCCTGTGAGACTCGAGCCATTACCTTCTTTGGAGAGTTATTTTCTGTGATTCTTTGTTTTCTAAAGTTGTTGCATGATCTCATTATTCCTTGCTTGGTTGCTACTTAGAATGCAATTGTATCATGATAGAACTAAATGCTAGAACTTATATCCATTTCATTCAAAGCATGACATTGAATTGCATAACATATATCAAGATAAAGTTGTGTAGTTGCCACCATAGCCAAATAGCCTTACTTCCCATATTTCGTATTTGTTGTAAGTTTTAACCCCTTTGAGCCTTGTTTAGCCTATGTTCTTTGTTAACCCATGTTATCCTTACCTAGCCTAGAATAGGACCATCCATGCCTTTGTTCTTAAAGCATAGTAAGCATGACGGAAAATGAATTCCTTTTTGATTAATATGTTGCAGAAAATAAGTGTGGGGGAAGGATTATTGATGAGAATTGTTGTGCCATAGGCACGGCTAAAAAAAAAAAAAAAAAAGAAGAAAAAAAAAAAATTTGAAAAAAAAGAAAAAGAAAAATAAGAGTTGTTTGAATTTCCCCTATTAGTCTAAAAGTTATTTTCCGCGCTCTAAAGGGAATTCTAAGTACCTAATTCAATACTTTGCTCACTATTGCTTTAAGAATGTTTGTTTATCCTTCACCTTTCATTGTTAACCAGTACCCTAGCCCCGTTACACCCCTTTGACTTCTATCTTGATCGTTATGTGTTCAATAATGTGGAGTTTGGATTTGATATGAGCTTATGGAATCACTGGTTCTCATTCTAAGTAGTAGCATTCCATTCATGAGATCATATTCATGTCATTATCGTAAATCCAGAAAATGCTTTCTTTGTTATAACATATGTGAGATACTAGTCTTTCATGTTTACATCAATCTCTCACATATAACTAGTGTAGGGTGTGTAGTCAGAAAATCTGTGTGAAAATAGAGTGCATTCTAGTAAGGAATTGAGTAAATTCTCTAAAGCATGTTACTACATTTGAAATGTGTTTTAATTGCTTAATTGTGAACTAGTATGTGGTGACTATGATTAAGAATGTACTTAAGTGTAAAGATGGCTAAAATCTGTGAGAATAATGATTTTTAACTTGTCATGTGCATTGGAAATCCCTAAGACGGTTGTTGGAAGGTTTAGGTTGTGTTTTACTTGTTTAGTGTCGTTTTGTTTATTTGTTATTATTTTGTTTTGCTCGAGGACTAGCAAAAGCTAAGTGTGGGGGAATTTGATAGGAGCATATTTAGGCGACTTACTTAGCTTGTTTTCGTGCATCTATGTTGTTAATTCATAATTGTTTTAGTAGTTTAAGCCATTTTCGTGTGTTTTTAGGTTCATATGGCTAAGGAAGCAAAAAGATGCATTTTGGAGCATTTTGGAGCAAAATTGGGCTTGGAATGGATAGCATATGCTTGGAGCCAAAGTGTTGGACGAATTTGAAAGCCTTGTATGCACTTTGGACATAAAACAAAGGGCCTAGCCCAATCAAACAATCCTTTGAGCCATGCAAAACCTCTAGCCCAATCAACAACCCTTAGCCACATGCATTCACATGCATCACAACCCCAAAACCATCAAGAAACACCATTCACACACACATGCACTTACTCTTTCATCATTGCACCACCAATTCAACACATGCATTTCCACCTTCCTACTTCATCATTTCATCCACATGCACTCTCAATCATAACAACCACATTCACTCTTAAACAATCACCCACATATTCTCCCATTCCCCCTATAAAAACCCATGCATTCATACACAAAAATCACATCTCATTTTCATACACAACACATCACAAACACATCCAATCTTCCCTCATTGCCTTGAGCTACCATTCCCTTATAATCCAAACACCACTCCTCATCCATTTCCATAATTCCCCAATCCATTCAACACACCAACAACATCCCTTAGACCTTGTGCTACGACGAAGAGGAAGATAAGAGGGCCTAAACGTTCATACAATTCAAGTTTGAGTTGTTGGAATGTTTAGGTGTTTCTTTGATTCTCTTTGTTTTGTACCATGAGGAACTTCCTCTCGGCTTCATTCCATTAGATACACTCTCCCATTTCTTAAAGGATTTCGACATCAGTTTTGCTTCAAGGGTTCTTTCTTCTTAATCCTATGTTCACTCATGTTATATATTTTTATGTCAAACCTTTTGTAAACATGAAGTGTAACTAATCTCTCTCTAGGGATTCGATGTAGCCTTGCAAGATTGCCATGTAGTTAATTCGGAATTCTCATTTAATCTATCTATTTCTTGTTTCATTCTCCGATTTAATTGTGACTTAGTGTGTTGATTTTAATGCTTGATCATCATTTGAATTAACCACAGGTTGTTTAGCCAAGATTAAAGCACACATCATGCATAATCTTGGTAGATATGTGAATGAATGAAGGGAATGTTTTGCAAACATCCTGCCGAGTGTTCCCTTTGGTTTTGTGAAAGTTTCTTGTGCACTACATAGTCTTGATTAGGAACCAAAGTTGCACATCACAATTAGGCTCATGATTAGAGACATTTGATCAAATCCACACATCATATGGCTGATCATATCTAAGTGAAACAAACCCAAGAAATAAGTAGAGGGATGAGTATAATCTGACTTAACAAGCATGGACTTGGCTTAGCAATGGTGAAATCGAATCTCTAGCTTCATCTCCATTTGTGCTATCTCTTTTTATTAGCTGTTGATTCATTCATTTTGTATTTACTTCATTTCCTTATGCTTTAATTTACAATCTGTCATTTAGTTTAATCAAAACCTAAATCCCCCTTTACCTTATTGTTCAATTTAGTTAGAAATCAATTTAGTTTATGCTTTAAAGCATTTTGAGTCTTTGGTTTGTCTTAGTGTTTTAAAGTTTAGTTTTGCATTCTTTGAGTCTAGTATAGTGTTTTAGATTGTGTTTTTAGCGTTTTTGAGTCAAATCCAAGTGATTAACAATCCCTCCTAATCCCCGGTCCAGAACGATCCCTACTTACATACTTACTACAATTGTCAAAAAGAGGGTTTAATTTGTGTGCGTATAATTCTCGCATCACTAATGCATCATTGGTTGAGTATCACCAAGGATTTACCGATAAATCCTATCACTTTTCTTCCACCGTTTTTACCAACCCTTCGAGTTAGGAAACCATAAATGGTTTTGTTTCTTTGGTAGCACCTATTAGTTTACCATCTCTTATAATTCCTACGAAGTTTACTTCGTCAAGATTCTAGAAATGTCTTGAGCGACAACCTGGTGCTAAAGTGGTAGCACTCGACGGAAGATCACTTGGTGCTAAAGTGATATCTTCAAACGTACTAGTGACCGTTCTGGATCAAGAGGAAGATCGACTTCTGAGTAAGTTCGTTCCAAAGTAGATTATTAGCAAGTTCCTCTTCCAGCCTTGTAACTTTCCAACCAAATTTTCAGGGGGTAGATTGTGACGACCATCCCTACTTTTCACTGTAATTTCTTTTCCATTGGTGTAAGTTGACGATTTTACCCTTTTTGGACAAAAGTGGGATCTGACGTGGACGTGGTCTTTCAACAGTTATTTCTTTTTCCTGGTTCCATACTTAATTAGCACTCATTGTTACGAATGCATGAGCATGTGTTAAACCCGAAACGAATTCCTAACAAAAAAGTTACGCTCCGTTACAGTACATTAATTATGGGTATTTTTGTACACGCGCGTACAAAATATCAGTGTCGGAAACATTGTTAAGGATACAGATTTTGTACATTTGAAATTGTACAAAATCTGAAAAATCATTTCCCTTCCCTAATTGGTGGATTTGTGCCCCCCATTCCATCCACCAATCAATTTCAACATTTCCACCATTTCCTTATCTCCATTCATTTCCCTTGTTTTCCTATTCACCAATCAAGTGCCATCCTCAAAACTAGCACCAATCAGTGAACACCCTCCACAGACCCATCACCCAATCAAAGCACTCAGAAGACTCTTTCTCTCTTTCTCTCTTCTCTCTCTTCTCTCTATCTCCCCGAAAGCTTTATCTCATTCTCTGTAACATACACACATACACATGCACACTGAACCACCATCATCGTGAACTCCACCACCATGGTTCATTCTTCGGTGGCCTCACCACCCTCAAGACCCCTCCATCTCGAAACCAGACCTAGCAGAGGTCTCTCCTCCTTTCTCCTTTCCTGCACCTTGGAACCACCATTGTTCTTGAGTTATTCCGACAAGTTCTCACCATTCACAGCTTAGATAAGCCTCGGGAAATCCTAAAAACCTTCATTTCATTCCTTTAGGTTGATTTTGATCTCATGTACATGTCTTGATTGAACATTTTAGTGCAGAAAACTCAAGAGGGGGATACTACTCAGTTTTCCAACAAAGGAACCATGACCATTTGGTCACTTTCAGCTCATTTTTCCGGCCAACCTCGACCACGACTGGACTCCTAATAGGTATAGACATGTTCTTTATATTCATACTTCAAAATGGCTTTTGAATCACTGAGTTTGGTTAACTATCGAGTTAGAAATCAACTCTAAAAGTTGGGAAGAAATTCCCAAATTTCTAGAGAAGTTTGGCCGTGGCCATTTCACCACTTTTAGACCTAATTCCTGGACAACACGAACCACCTTTGAACTTTTAGTAAATATAGATCGATTCATTATTTTCCTAGCTTCAAATTGGTCCTTGTAGAATTGATTTTGGTTGAGAATTGAGCTCGTTAGGAGCTCTAGAAGTTGGACCAGAAACCTGCAAACATTGCATGTTTTCACAAGGAAGGCGAGTATGGTTGTACTCACGGCGCGTGTGGTGCGTGGCTGCCAGTGCAGCTATTTGTGGCGGAGCATCCGACCTCCGGCCAGTGTGTGGTCGACATATGTGGGTCCATGATGTTAAGTATATCGATTTTGTATATTCAAACCCTATGTTTGAGCAATCTACGGAGGTTTTATTTAAGCTTCCGTATATGTGTTGTTAAACTAATTAAATTGGTAATTTCACATATAGGGGAATTGTATCCTGAGGACGTATAAGGCAAAGCAAGGCTCAGAGGCTTCGTTTCAACTATGTAACTGTGAGTGGGTCATTTCTTTTTATAAGTATATGCATGCTTGCTAGTTTCCAGTTATACCTTGAAGAGAATTTACTACGTATGCCTTGCTTAGACTAAAATTACATGAAGTAGCGAAATGACGGAATTTAGGAAATTATTCTAAACCCTATAGGTTCACAGGTATATGTGAGATACCATGATTATATTTTACAGCTATGATTAATTAGTATTGCAAGAACTGTTGTGCTGTTGTGAAATGCAAAAATAATCCCATGGGATGCGCAAGTAAGTTATTTTGTTGGCTAGAATTATTGAATTATTGTGGCATGGTTATATTTATGTTCTGCTTATCATTGCTGCACCCCGATGTTAGTACACGCCCCAGGGCTAGGGCCAGTCCTTCATGTGTATGTTCACATCTGCACCATTCACTCGTCTTGGATCCAAGTTAGGTGTCAGTCATGTTGTACATATTGCATTAGGCAATTCCAACTCGTATGTGACCGCGCTTCGGCACTAGCCTTCACGTGATCGTAGTACTAGAGCACATTGATTACACCCAGTCATGTTTGTTTAAGAAATTATATGTACGAACTCGTGTGTCAGCATAGGTTGATGAGCATTCCTTATAATGTGTTTACTATTTCAAGATTATGTGATTGTGGTCACCTTGTGCTTACCTTGATAGTTGTACTTTATTGATTTTCTTGAGACTTTGCAGGTTACAGTAAGTATTTTCTTATTATACGTAGTATGTATATTTTTGGAAACTATAGTTGGTTTTATGGTGAGGGGTTATAATGTTTTTGAAAAGGTTTTTATAAAACGTTATTTTCTGACCCACTCACTTTGTTTTTCGCCTTTCTAGGTTTAGTAGCTGTGATTACGTGTAAACGAGGATTCTAAAAAATCTCAGGAGATGGTTATCTTCAGTGGTATAACCCTCATCCTATTTACTATAATGTCTTATGCTCTGACATCACATTTGAAAAAGGTTCAATCCTGCTCACCCACGCACTCTTTTGATTAGGCACTTTTAGGTTTAAATTTATTCACATCGATGCAGAAACCAAATACTCAAAGATTGAAAAGCTAATTTTGGCGTTAGTTATTGTAGCTTGGAAGCTCAAACCTTACTTTTAGGGACATCCGGTTATCGTTGCGACCTAGTACCCACTGTGATAAGTTTTGCATAGTCCAGATGCTTCTCAACGAGTGATAAAGTGGGCATTAGAACTTGGCCAATACGGATTAGCATACCAACCCTGCACGGCAATAAAGGCCTAAACATTGGCAGACTTCGTAGCAGAATTCACCCTCAGCTTAAAATACGCAGCAACTTAGCCCAAAAATGCCCCGGAGGCAACCAAGCACACCGTAGCCACACAAGCCCTACTTGGAGGAGATTTATGCTGCTTGCACGCCAACAGATCATCTAACTTCCAGGGATCAAGAGAAGGCCTAGTTCTCACTGCCCCAAACGGTTATATGCTCGAGCAGGAGATCACTCTAAGCTTCAAAGCATCAAACAACGAAGGAAAGTTCAAAGCCCTACTAGCAGGTCTCCGATTGGCGAAATACCTATTAGTGAAGAAGCTCGCGATCTATTCTGATTCCCAGTTGATCACTAACCAAACCTCATGAGAATACGCAGCAAAGCATCCAAGAATGGCCTGATACCTTGAGAAAGTATGAGAGCAGCTATCGATGTTCTGAGCGTACACACTCACTTAGGTTCCACAAGCAGAAAATGCCCACACAAACGCATTAACAGGCTTAGGCTCTACCTTAGACCATCAGCACAAGTGCTTCATCCTAGTCGAGTACTTGGAGAAGCCGAGCATAGATGAGGAATCACCCGCATTGCGATTTATCAGTAGCAGATTCTCTCCAGCTACAACAAGAGGGCGAAGATCTGGTAGTTCCAGCCAAGAGATTTTAGTCCTCAGAAAAGCCTTCATAACCGTGCACCGAGAAGGTTCCAAAAATATGGCTTCCATCTGGGAAAGTCAGTACAGAATCAGCCAAGTAGGCGAGAATGGCAGCTACACCCTCACCACTATGAGCGATAAAAAGATCGAAAACTAGTGGAATGTCTACAACTTGAGAAAGTACTACGTGTGTCCTCCCACCATTCCTTGGACCCTGTTCAAGATAAATAACGTTCGAAGACTCAAACAGCTCGACGAACAAGACCTCGCATACCGAGGACCATCAGTTGTTATGATATTACTGCCTACAAGCAAAGTTAATACATTTCTTTATTTTTCAATGCATAAATAAGCTGACCACCCCTGCTAAAGTAGAAGACGCCTCTGCCCTTGCAGATATGGCATGTGCTCTCCTATCAGGATAGGGTAAACTGATCCGGGATATCCAGATGTGGATGGGTTTTACGACTGCTCAGTTTCCTCTAAATGCATCGCTACCAACGTCAGACTACTCCTTGAATTAGCCACAATAGATTTTTTTTTTTTTTCCTAAAAAGACTTAGCCAACCAAAGGATTCAATTCCGCCAGAGCCTGGGTCTCTAATCGGAAGAGACGCTAACTGCAAGATCTCTGCCTATAAGAAAATTCACGTGACTAGATGGTACATGCTTAACGTGCAAGTCTTCATGAACATGACTCGACTCTAAAATGTTGCAATACTAGTTAAGCGACCTACGAAATCAAGTTACATTTGCTGCCCAAGAGATCCGCATCAAGCTGCATGCAACTTAAAAGATCAAATGACCAGCAGCTCAGAAGGATATGGCCTCTGAGTCACGATTTCGCCTACAACTTAAGCCTAAAACACCTCCAAGAGCCAGAACCAACGCCTAATATGGTCACGTGGGTTGTCTGCTTCTGTAAGTGAGACGCCCGACCGACGACCCAACGGTTGGCGGCCCTAGGTAATCTGGAAGCCGAGACTTATACTTATTATAACTACGTGGACCCGTCTGTTTATTTAAAACAGCACCTCCAGTCGATGGTTTACGGTTTAATCCTGCATGAGCTAAAGCTAAAATTTACGACTATAGCAGTTACGCAGACTCTTTTGCTTTCTAAGAAAAATATGTGTTCGGCCGCCAGCTCTATAAGTTAAAATTTTTGCAACATGCTTTAGGAGGGCCATGGCTCGTGCAACCGCTGAAGCTGAAATGTATTACTATAGCAGCTATGTGGACTCCTTTGCTTTCTACGAGAAACATGTGTCAGACCGTTGACTCTATAAGTTAAAAATTTCGCAACATGCCCGGGAATGCTAAGGCTCGTGCAGCCACTCAGGCCGAGATTCACGACTATAGCAGCTACGTAAACTTCTCTGCTTTCTACGAGAAGCACATGACCGACAGCCGGCTCTATAAGTTGAAAATTTCCCAACATGCCCCAGGAGGACCAAGGCTCGTAAAGCTGCTAAAGTTGAAATTCACGACTATAGTAGCTATGCAAACTTACCTACTTCCTACGGAGGCTACGAGTTCGACCGCCGGCTCTATAAGTTAGAAATCTTGCATTTTTTTTCTCGTCTAGGTAAAGCTCATTGAGTATCAAAGTCGAAACTAAAACCTAAGTAACGATGTGGGATCGACTGCTTCATTTAAACAGCTTACCTAGCCGCTCATCCTACGGTAAAGTTTTGCAAAAGACATGGCGAAATAAAAGGATGAAGCAAAGCAAGGAAAATTGTTTGTTAAATTTCTAGCAAATTGATAAACCGGCTCGAAGGCCAACAATGTTCAAATAAAGCAGAACAAAAAGGAAAAGAAGAAAATTCCTAAGTCTAAGCAAAAAAACTACTCATCGGCAGCTTGCACAATCACTAGTTTTTTTACTGCTACGCCTTTAGCAGCCACACTACTCTTAGCAGCCAAATTTTTCATCAGGTCATCCTCAGTCGTCCTTACCTAGACTGCCTGACCCTCAACTGCTCTACCAAAGGCAGCCTCAAACGAGAAGTCA
The DNA here is from genome assembly GCF_963583255.1 of Pyrus communis. NCBI lineage: Eukaryota > Viridiplantae > Streptophyta > Magnoliopsida > Rosales > Rosaceae > Pyrus > Pyrus communis. The sequence goes on from NC_084804.1 coordinate 29,015,465, forward strand.
AGCAAATCAACTGGAGCAATGAAGAAAGTCTCAAAGTCTTTCTCAAAATACTCATAATCTGACGTCCTACCTAGAAGATGGTCTACATAGCCAAGCTTGTAGAAATCGGCCTAACAAGAAACAAGCGCCACATCATAACCGACCTTCTCATTCTTCGATTGCACATTCTCCTCAACAAGCCCAATGTAAGCATCATGCAACTTACCCAGTTCCTTCTTCAGGTTCTCGCTAGCAGACAGCGCACCTTACAGATCCATTTTCTTGGACTCAAGCTTACTGACAACATCCTTAACACGAGACACTTCATCATGCATGAAGACAAATTCCTCGTCCTTGGCGAAACAAGCAGATCGTAGCTCTAAATTGACACTCACAAAGTCTTTGACCACTGGTGCAACACAACTGATTTCCTTCTCTGCAGCTTCCAACATCGCCTGAGTCGCACTAAGCTTGGCCTTAAAATGGATGACTTCCTGATGAACAGTCTACATCCGCATAGAAGTGGGAGTAGAAACATTAGACCCCTTCAAAATGGTGAATTCAGATTCGAGCTTCTCGATCTTTTTAGCAGCCAAGCGAAGTTGAGCTGTCAACACCACTTCGGTCTCCTTAGCACATTCGACAGTATTCTAATCGATGCGTATAGACTTAGCTGCCAGAATCAAAGGCTTATGCAATATAGCAATCAGGGAGGACCTCCTCGAGTAGGCAGGATGCTTCGTAAAAGAGTCTGAGTGAACGACAACTTTCCCAACACTATCATTAAACTTGGTGCATGCATCAATGTCCTCAAGTAGGTCAGCCTTCAGTAGCGCACAAAACTTGGGAAACTCCCAGCTTCAGACTCAATGGATATTTCACAATTGCCCATGTAAGCAGACTTCCCTTTCTCAGCAGACGAATAAGTCATAATGAAATGAGGATTAAGCCCAAGTGTCACCTTAGCAACAAAATCCACTTTCCCGCTCCTTATAGCGGTGAGCCTCTTAGAAGTCGAACTGAACTTAGCTCTCGATGCACGCTTCGACATAAACCTAGACACCAGGGGCACCACTGAACCTTTTCGTTAAGCAATCATCTTAGCAATGGTCGTGGATACATTTGGAGCAGCAGGTTTCACAAGGTTAGACTCAACGGTCTTTTTCATCCCATTGGGAGTAATCAAATCGATGACAAACTTCTCAGCATGAGCCCCCTCGAGCAACAGAATAAGTCATTGGCTTCTTCTTGGCCGAAAGCTCACAAGAAAGTAAGGAAGGTCTCTTCTTTCCACCCTCATTGGCAGCAGGCTCTACAACAGCGATCGGACAAGCAAACGCCTCATCATTTATCTGATTTATCTCTTTATTCGGATGCAGCCCGTTTTTTTCCCAACGAATAGGACTGAGCAGCCAACGCCACTCACAGTACTCATTAGAAATGCCTAAGGCGATCTGCACTTACTTCATATCCTTCGAAGTTCTTGAAGTTGAGCCAAATTTTGAATATGCACAAAGTAAGAAGGACGATCAATAAACTGAAGTCATGGAGCCGCTCAAACAAAAATTCAAGCAGGCCAGGAATGAAGCAATTCACTTACCACTGATAAAGACAGTCGGAACAAGCAGCTTAGGAGAAGAGTCAAACTCTCACTCTCTAGTTACCTCCAAGGTATCTCTTACCCACTCATGATCACCTTTGCAAAAAGCATCAAGCAGCTATTGGTGAGACTTCAGCTGCATCGCACCTTCCTTATGGCTAATTTCAAAGAATTACCATAACTTATTTATGGTTAAGCCAAGATCAAAGAACCTGCCCAAGTTTATGAACCCCACCATCGCACAAACTGCATTCCAGGAGAAGCGCACATTTCATGGAGCAGATCACGTCTTGAAAGAGATGTGCCATGGGAAAAGTAAATCCTAATAAATAAGTAATACAGATGGAATTTGATAGCCCTCTTCCTAGCAATGGCACCCTTGCCGCATGGTTCATAGCTGCTATCAACCTTTACCCGCTTGACGCGAACCCCTTATGGAATCGCATGCTTATACATCTTAAGAAAATCTTGAAATAGCTCATCGAAATTGATCTTGACATGCGCAAACTTAAAGTAGCCCACCTTGCCGGAAGAAACACCTTGATGGTGCAAAGGTGGAGGATATTCATCACTTTTGCAATCGGAGGAAGACATCTCAAAATTTCTGCAAAAAGGTATAAAGAAAAATATTTAGAACGAAGCTCACGAGAAGAGAAACAAAAAAAAAAAAATATATATATATATATATATATATATATATAAGACTGCAGAGCCCAACGCCAGACCCTATGGCCCAGCTCAACCCTACAGCCAGTCCATAAAAGGCCCAACCCTTATTCTTTCTCTCTTCTAGCGTGGGCCCAAACCGCTGGAGCCCAGTAGCATGCCAGGCCCCACAGCCCGGACCCCTGCCACCTCTCTCTCACACTCAGCGGGCCTAACAAAGCCCAAGGCCTCTCGGCTTAATCTGCCAGCAGGAAAGACCAGGTCCATACCGGTATCTCTCTCCCTTTCGCCTTCCATAACAAGCTCGAGCCTGCTCCTCCATGCTTGGCTTGCGCCAAGCTTGAACCCAGAAGGGCTAGAGCCTCACGGCTCACCCAGCGCACTTGTCACCTAGGCCCGAGTCGAGCCGAGCACCTGACCCACTTCAGTCGAGCTCTGTCGTCGCACCACCTGTCCATAACAGCCTCGTGGCACCCTTGCCATGTCCCTCATGCCACCTTGGCCTTGCCAAGCCAATTTTTCAAGTCCCAAGACTCCCAAAAATTCAAGAAGAAGGAAAAATTCAATTTTTTCTTACTACAGCACGGAGAAAAAGAACAACAACGAGAGACGACTCTTTACAAGAGCAAGATAAGAAGAAAGCCAGGGGAGGAGGAACAAATGTCATCTGGCTTCTCTCTTCCTTGTTAGAATTATGATTGTTCTCCAAATTTATTTAATCCACTACTTAAGGCAGAATTAAATAGGTATTGGGGGAAATTGGTTTCATTTTCCTAGAAGAAGTCTATCTCCAAATCAAGAAAGGAGATCTAGTTTAAATTGGGAAACAACTCTACAAGCCCATGCAGCTTAGAATTTCTAGACCTACTGGCCTTTTTCTACAAGCAGCCTAGTAGGTGTGAGGGCATTTGTGGAGTCTAAAATTCTGGAGGCGACGTGGACTTTTGCCCAAGAAAGACAAGATTACCCTTATTAAATGGGTAGGCTTCTCCAATACTCCCACGCGCAGCTCACACCCCTGAAGGTCCCTGCAGCTGAATACGACTACCCACAACTCACCTGTCATTGGCAAGGAAAAGTCAAAGCATTAAAGATAAGGATTAATTACCCAAATCCTATCTTTAATACATTCCTAATTGAAGATTGACTCTATTCAAGTAAGTAATCCCTATTTAAATCAATTAGGGATAATTGCTCTATTATCTCAAGATATTATTTCCTATTTATTATCTTGAGACTATTTCTCCATAAAACCTTGGCCAATAGATGCTGCCATGTGTAGGGTAAAACCCTAACACCATGGCTGGCCACTCCCCTATATATACCTCATATTCTACCAAATTTCGGTAAGCTTTGACAACCCTAAAAATTCCTAAACACTTACTCTTCTCAGAGAAACTAACTTAGGCATTGGAGATCCATTGGCCTAACCCCCCCCCCCTAGTACCTCGTGGGAGCGTGAGGCTTAGGTCCTTGATCAAAGGTGTTGATTGTTTTGCAGGTGTATTTTCGTCTAAGCTAGAGATGGCAGAAATTTGCATCGACAATTCCAAAATTTCAATTGACGTATTTCGACATAAAACGCAAGTTCTCTACCATATTGAATCAGTTAATCAAGATATTTGGCACTTGTCACAACAAATTTTTGATCGCATTTTCACCGAAGAAGCAAAATGGTTGAGATGGTTTTGCCAATATAAAAAATCAATATATTGGTATATGTTTGATTTTGCCAAAATATGGCGCAAGTTCTCTACCATATTGAATACTTTTTCTCATGTCATATTACTTACGTCACAGTTTGAAATGTTTGGTTTATATCTCCGTCCAACATATTTTCTTTGTAAAATATATTTGAATGTGTTGAAATATGGTAGAGGGATCTAAGTCTAAGAGCATGGATCACGGATCACCAACTTTTTGGCTGTCGACTAATCTAATCTAACAGTGAAGAAGACGAGTATTGGAGTTGATTAAGATAGAAAGATGAGCCTTGACATTGAGTGCTTTGAGCCGGTTTATCGGTTGTCCAACTACCAATAATAATGGTTTTCCAAAAAAAAAAAAAAAAACTACCAATAATAATGAAAGATTAGGAGTGGGACTCGGAGTGGGAGAGTGCACATTCACCTATTTAGTTTCAAATTATTAATTTATTACTCAGAGCATAAAAAATAGTTTATTTGGTAGATGACTTCAACCGTTGTTACTATTGGCAAAGTTGGAGAAAATTGTAGTAATGGTCTCTTAACTAAAAATTCATGATTATTGGTTTCTTAACTCATTAAAACATGCAACTATAGTCGTTTTGTCAACTTTGTCAGCATTCCATCAAAACGAGTCATGTTAGAATGATCATTGATCCAATTGGATTAAAGTTGAGGGACTTGCTACAATTTTTTCTCATTTGGTTTTTCATATTTTCTTTTTGATTCAGCCTCACGTGCATGGCACATGACTCATTGATGGATGTTCTAACAGAGTTGACGAAAATGATCATAGTTGTACTTTTTGATGAGTTAAAAAACCAATGATCACAGATTTTTAGTTGAAAGACCATACTCCAATTAACTTAAAATTGAGAAATCATTATTATAATTTCCTCGCAAAGTTGGGTCGTTAAGGAAGTTCAAGATCATCCATCGAGAAAAGAACGTGTGCTTTTGTATGTGTAATAAAAAAGGTTTGTCAATTTCAACTCAAAAGAAAAAAAAAGGTTTGTTGATTAATAAAATAGAATTATATATATCTCTTTCTTTTGCGTACTGAAGAGAGTAATAATAGTTTTCTAATGGTAATGTGTTGCTCAGTCCAATATTTTGGGTTGTTAAAGTAGCCCTTTTTGTTTAATAAAAAATATATATTGGTTTGTTAATTAAGATTGAAATTGATTAAATAACTCATAAACTAAAGAGATATTAAAAATTTAAAAGTGGAGGTGAATAATTTGTAATGGATTAAATATGAAGAAAACTTATTAATTCTAATCGTACCATTTGGGAGCCACTTAGATGACTAATGATATTTCTCTTTACTTATAAGTAAGAGATCTTAAATTCGAATTTTATAAATAACAAATATATCATTTTATACTTTAACTTTTTGGTGTATCAATCTAAAATTGCTAAAGCTGAAACTATTTGTAGTCCTGCGCCCCTCCACACTTGGTGGCATGATTTGAGGCATTGCAAATGCTGACATAGGGGAAAAAAGAAGTAGAAGAATTGAGTCGAGGACAAGGACAAGGACAAGGCTTCTATTTGACATGAGAGTTTTGCTTTTGCACGCGTACCTATTATTGTATGGGTCTACAAGTCAATAGGAATTGCTCATAAGTGATTCAAGTGTTTTCTAACGACTGGGGATTGAAAATATATGTGAGAGTGACTTCTGATTTTTCTGGAATCAAACTACCAAACAATAGGTAGTATTTAGATTCCGAGAGAAATCTCCATCCGGAATCAAATTTTGGTACCCAAAGTACCCTTATCTCCTTCTCCCTTCCACCTCTATCTTGGGTTCACTCCGTCTCTGTTTCCGCTGTTACAAAACAACTCCACCTCTATCTCTGCTTCTCTCCATCTCTGTCCTGGGATATAGGTGGCAGCGAAAAGGTTGGGAGTTGGGAGTTGGGAGCTGGGTCAGGTTCTGAATTGGGTTTCGATTTGACTGAGATTTTGAAGGGGTGTATTTAGGATTTTAAGGGATTTTAATTTTTTTTTTATAATAAATTTAGGAGTATTCAATCAAAATTTTAAGTGATTTTCTAAAATTCAAAATATTTTTAATCAGAATTGTAAGATAGTTTATTAAAATCCTTAAAAATCTAGAAATATTCAATTAAGATTTAAAGAAGTTTATAACACTCCAGGCGCATCCATCAAAATTTATGGAATTTATAAATCCATTAAAATCCTCAAAATCCCAATAGAATACACTACCGTAGTATGAAGGCTCTACTTTATTTGTAAGTAAAAGGTCTTAGGTTCGACTCTTATAGATGACGAGTTTGACACCAATTAAAAATAATTATAGGCCATGGAATCAAAATTTTAATCCCAATTAAACTTAAATGATTAGCAAGGAAACTGAGGGCTTTGGGGATACTTCTCTACAAAACAAATCGTCGTTAGCGAGGGTCAAATGCTGTTAAAAATGGCATATTGCTGTTGAAAAAGCTTTATATCCGATGAGAAAAGGCACTCGGTGGTTTTCGAAAACTCTGCATTGGAAAAACTTATTTTTCCAGACCAACCATTATAAATACTTCATTTCTAAGTACTAATTATCCTTCCATCAAAATTAAATTTTCATACTAGCAAACTTATTTCATATTCGACATGTCGATATAGTCATAATTACTAATATCGTTGTCGAAAATTTATTCCGAATGACGACATATGTTTTTTGCGATTATTTTTTCTACCAAAACATTGTGTTTGACCTGATAAAAAAAATTGTGTTCGATAAACTTTTTCCAACAACAAAAAAAATCTTATTTACGAGAGTGCACAGTCATTGAAAGCATCAATATCGATAATAAAAAGTGGCTGAAAATACATAATGACTTGTTAGAAATACACACAATAATATATTTGCAATGATCAAGTGTCGTAAAAAAATATATACTTTTGATGTTGGAGGTTTGTTGGTAATACATATTGGTGATAGAAAACTTTGCCAAAAATATATATGTCTGAACATGATCGGTCGTTGCAAAGTTGTTGTAAATAGATAAGAATTGTAAGATATTATCATCAACGAATGCTTGGTCGAAAATATGGTTTTTGTGACTATATTTATTATTTAGTGACAGGAAATCTTGTCAAAAATAGACAATTGTCATCGGAATATATTTCTGGACGTCCTTGTATGATATAAGACAGAAATTAGGTTATTTTACATGCAATAAAAGTAAAAGAAGAAAACATCGAGCAATCAAAATGACCATGTGCGAAGCATTGAGTTAATTTCCTCATTCATGGCATTGCGCCATTTCGGTTGCTTAGAAACCCTAGAAAAACAAGTGAGTTTACCGGAACTAATAGACGATAAGAGTGTGAGGAAAAGGATAGCAGACAATGTCGTCAGTGCAAGTCGCGGGTTTGGAGATGTCGTCGCGGAGACGAGTCATCATGTTTGTATCAGAAAATTATAGCATGTGGTCGTGGAATGCTAAAGTGGATCGTTGGGATCCTCTACAAGGGGTGCACGTGAGCCAAAGGTTGAGACGCGGGAGCTGGGGAATCTTGTGGAACAGTGCCCATGAGAGCTAACTATGCTGGGCTAACAAGAGCAACAGAAAGGTTGGATAGGAAACTCACTATGCTCCGGAGAGCGTTTACATGCAAGTTGCAACTCATGATATAGAAGGGAACTTGATTAAAAATAACATGACGCAGTGCATAGACACGATCTGTTTGGGGAACAAGACACCTATATAACCTATAAAGACGTAGGGCTTAGATCGACTCTCTAATTTGTCGAAGACATAAAGGTTTAAGATGAGGAAAACACAAACACCCGAAGACACGAAGGTAAGAATGGGAGGAAAACCAAAAAGAACAAAATAAGGATAATTCCAATTAAGCATAATGTTGGGTTTTACAGCTCAAAATTAGGATGATGTAAAAAATTAGGTTTGTGTTACCCATTTGGTTTTGGTGTCCTATTTGGGTTTGGATTTTGACTTCTTAGTTGGTTTCCTTGATGGAGAGATTTTGTTAGTTACCTATTTGATTAGGATTTGTATTTACTTCCTATTAGGATTCTTGTTGTAACCTAAGTTCTATGCACTATAAATAGAACCTTAGGGTTAGTGTATTTTGTGTGACTCATTCGTGTGGCAATTTGGCGAGAGTCAATTTATGAGTTTGTGAATTAGAGAGCACCTTGGGAGAATCTTCTCCATTAGTTTTGGGTTCTCTACTCGTTTGGTTTAGGGTTAATTTGTGGGATTTGGGTTGTGAGAGTTTAAACACTCTTTTGTATTCTCTGTTTGTTTAATGAAATTCCTCATCGTGCTTCGCTCATGGATGTAGATTTTACGCCGATCCACATAATCTCTTGTGTTAGTTTGAGATTGTTTGTTTTAGCTTTCACCTACGACATTGATATTGGTATTTTGTTAGAATTCGCTTCCATTTGCGCATAAAAGTACAACACATAGAGTAGGAAGAAGATTGATAAGACGGATGTCTGTAATGGCAGCTTCAACCAATAATGGCCCCATAGTGTGGCGTAAGGCCCGTATTAAGGTGACTGTATGGCAATGCTTACCTTCGGCAATCCCATTTTGTTGAGGCGTATGAAAGCAAGAGTACTATTATTCAATGCCCAACTTATGAAAAAAAAAAGTAGAAAATGATTGATTAGCATAATTTGGACCATTATTACTTTGGAGAACCTGAACAGTAGCATGAAAAATATTGCGAGCCATAGCCACACATATTTTAAAGTGATCGAAGACTTCTGAATTTCACTTCATCAGATAGATCCAAGAGAAGCAGAAAGATTTATTGATCCAATAAATATCACATCAGAATGAATGATATAAAATCAGAATGAATGATATAAAATAAAGAGTAAGCACAATAATAATTATTATTATTATTATTATTATTATTAGAATAAAAAGGAAGTTGCTCTGACTTGCTAAGGGCATAACCCATACAAAAAGATTTATTGATTTTGACAATAGAACGGTAAACGAGAACATAAACGGGACATAACTGGTGACGAAAGATGATCAAGTCTTTGGTGCCAAGTGAATGATGAAATGGTGGCAAGGGCTTGGGGGACATCAGAGACAGTAAGCGACAAGGATAGAGGATAAAGCCCATCCTTACTTGGGCCTTGAAAGAGCAAGAAACTAATATCTAAGTCATAAATTTGATAAAAATTAGGAGCTAAAACAAAAAAGACAATATTTTCTTGATTAAAGCGAGCAACACATACAAGATTTTTTCGAATTTCAGAAATAAGAAAGACATTACAAAAATGAAATTTAGTAGGACCAAGAGTGAGAGAAACGAAACCAGTATGAATAATATTCATCGTCTTACCATTACCCAAGTAAACATTGGTTAAACCATTGTAAGGTTGAGAAGCCGAAAAATTTGAAGATGGACCGGTCATATGATGAGTGGCACGGTATCTAATAATAATTTGGGGGCGGGTGTAAAGAGTGGCAGCCAAGGCGGAAAAGGTGCGGGTCTAATAATAATTTGGTGATCCAGTCAGTTAGTTGTTAGTTTGTATACTTACTTTTATTCTATTGTAGCATATCAACATAAATACTAGATGTTGACTACCAATTAAAAATGTTCAAGGTACATGATGCCGCTACCAATGACTAAGAATGGGACCATGAACTACCTATCAAAGCTTCTACACTTTGTTGGTTTGTATAGTGCAATTGAAGAATATGTTAAAGTCGGACACAATTTTCATATGAAGGCAACCATTTTGAAGAATATGTTAACAACCGAGCACTGTAGCACTTTGGACAGTGATAGCAAGATGATAATTGAACAATATGAAAAAGATCAAAGGTGCTTTGTATTTGGTGACATCAAAAAGGTGTTGATTGCTGGTATATGTGGCAATCCTAATGAGAGGAAATATTTGGAATACGTACCACCAAAAGAGAGAACGAAGAAAACAACATTCATGTCTAGCTATTTCTCATATGTGGTTGACCGTGTTACTAAGACTAGAATTGAGGCATCCATAAAACTGCAGTTGCACAAAGATCAAATGAAGAGCGTGCAGACTTTGAAAGTTTGGTGTGTCTTTATTTCTATAACACGCTCTTGTTGTGCAAAAGTTCTACCCAAATTTCGTGGAAAATAGTGGGTATATGTGAGAACTTGATTCAAATTCAAACATATAATTGGGCAATGGCGATGACTGAGTGTTTGAACAAATCGCTGGTACACATTAATAAACCACATTTAGTAACAGGTTGTGTTTCGGCTTTGTTGGTAAGTAGAGAGTTTGATTAAAATGTATTTGTAAGATTGCTCTGTTAAGAATATACGTCGAATTTATGCTATTTTATTTCTATTATCGATAGAGAATCTAAGCCACGCTGAGTTGTGACAAGAGGCTAGTATTTACTCAAATGAGGAAAAAATGCTAGAGAAATGTAAAGAAAAAGGCTACCGTAAAAATGGATATTAAATGGTAGTTCATCAAGATAAATCTTTGTATATGTAGTGAAATATACCTGGTTACTTTTTTTTTTTTTAATTTGGTCGTTATAGGTATTCAAGAACTTCACAAAACATTGCCTTAGCAACTAGAGTTTTGTGCATGACTAATACTATGTATTTACAAGTGATGAGCATTTTGTACTGCCAGTTGATAAGTTACTATATAAATACTTGAGGTTTGCAAATTTAGAGTGTACCATGAGTTTGGTACGTTAATTAATATTATATTGACGCATAATGGTTGTTTAGTTCATGTAGTAATTTTAATTTAGAATTTAACACACATTTGGTACGTAAAGTTTTTATTTTGAAACGTACTCATTTGATGAAACATTATATAGTGTGCGTTTGAAATGTAACAATTATTTGATATGTCTTTGTACATTATGTCAATGAGTAATGATCATTCGGTATTACACTATTACCTAACTAGTATGTTAATTCATGTTATGTTGACACATAATGATCGTATGGTGTGAAGTCTAGACTTTTCGGTTTGACTTTCCTTGTCAACATTGTAATTGTATCTCATGCTCAATCTAGCTTTAGGCTTTTCTCTATTTATGGGTTGTGTTCACTGGGAAGAAATGTTCAAGGATGTGGCGCATTTATGTTCAAAAGGTTTGTTCATGCATGTGCATTTCACGTCTTCATTCATGCTTCATTTTGACTAGCTTAGTTGTTTAGTCAAGCTTGCACGCAGATTTCTAGCAAGTTGGGCATGCAAATTGGGACATGCTCACATGAACTAACTGACAACTTTTTGCCGGTTACTAGCTTTTAGCCATGGATTTGCCCAGATTGCTTTGTGGTGTGACACGTGTTCCTTGTCCTTGCTAGCTGAAATGAAACGTCCATTTTGCATATAATTTTGGCTAGGTTTTCACTTCTTCCTTGGGGTTTTCATAATATATTGTTTAGAGAGAAAAGTTAGAGAGAGAAAGCATTTATGCTTCCACTTTCTTTTTCCTCCTCATTTATGAAACCTTAATTGCAAAACCTTATTTCATGCATTAAACACCCAATCATTGAAGAATAGGGTTGCATTATTTTTGTGGTTTTGCATTAAATTTGTGGTCAAATGTTCCTAGTTTCAAATCTTCAAAATAGAATTCTCGTTAGGTTCTTCCTTCAACAGTTTGATTGGACATTAGGAATTACTTACTTAAATGAAGTTAATCTTCAGTTGAGAATGTATTAAAGATAGGATTTGGGTAATTAATACCTATCTTTAATGCTTTGACTTTTCCTTACCAAGGGCAGGTGAGTTATGGGCAGTCGTATTCAGCTGCATGGACCTTCAGAGGTGTGAGCTGCGCGTGGGAGTATCTGAGGAGTTTGCCCATTTAATGAGGACAGTCTTGTCTTTCTTGAGCAAAAATCCACGCGCCGCCTCTAGAATTTTGGGAATTATTTTAGGCTCCACATCTACTGCTTCTTCTCCTCTTGGTTTTATAAGCAGATAGCCAACCATCTTTTCTTCATTCCACCTCACATTTCCACTAGTCAATAATATTAAGTATAAAAGTTAGGTGATGAACCTACCATTCATGAATAAAACAATTTAATTTCAATAATATTAAATATAAAAGTTGATTTTCAAGTGGGTACTGCTTTTATATAGGGCATTCACACTGTTTTTACAACAAATATAAAATTTAATTTCAATGATTGGCTCTAAATCATGAAAAATAAATAAATAAACATGAAAACCACATGTCTACTTTCATTAATTGGTAGCGGAAGAATTTAATTTGAAGTGAAAATTGAAGGGTCGCCACCACAAGAATCATTTTCCATAAATAGTAATGAAATCAAAGAAAAAGAAAACACAAAAACCAAACTGTCATACACATCAACGTAACGTGTACAGAGTACCACCGGCCCACTACCTATATACAATGACTCGATTTTCTCCTCCCTCCCTCCCTCACCCCCTTTGTCTTTTGCCTGTCTCCGAGGAAACCAGAAAAACAATGGCTTTCTGCAGGAGGAAGGACGGATGAGTATATGAGAAGAAGTGGGCATACAGTATACGAACGCTTTGTGATGTGTGCGAGAGCGCCGCTGCCATCCTTTTCTGTGCCGCCGACGAGGCCGCCCTTTGCCGTTCCTGTGACGAGAAGGTTCTTCATTTCTTGTTTCCCTTTGCTTTTATTTATGCAAACATTGACTTTTAGTTATATGATCCTTCCAATGATTTTAGCACTAACATTTGCAAGTTTTTGGGAAATTGAATTTTGTGGGTCTGTTTTCTGATTGTTAATCTTGATTTTGATTATTGCAAGCTAAGTCACAGGTGGTTGTTTTTTTTTAGTACAAACAATACTCTACATTAAGGAGGGGGGAGGTTTAACCCCGGACGTAGTGGGTTGAAGAGGAAGGCCTAACCACTAGGGCAATCCACCACTTCTGCTATATTGGTGCCGGACAAATCATAAGAATGATTGCTTACTGCTTGAACTTGTCTGACGAGTATACGAGGTTTTGTATCAAACTATGAGTACCCAGATGATGTGGAAGTCATACTATACAATTTGGAATTGTGAAAGTGAGATTGGTAAATTTAATCAACAGTTCACATTAGTGATGAATTTTGAGATGTTTGGTTAGAGAAGTGATTGGCGATGGGTTGCTATCTGAATGTAGTGTGGTTCGAAAATCATGTGTTATACACAAGTCTGACGTTTGCTTCTTAATTTTGAAGTCTTTCTGCCATTTATGTGTATGGAAATCATGACTACCGAAGATGTTTGAATTCTTAGTCTTTTCTTTGCTTTGCATAGCTCTCCTGTCAAATTGTAGTAGAAGCATGATTTTGTTCGTCTGTGTTGGAATTGCAGGTCCATCTGTGTAATAAACTTGCCAATAGACATGTACGGGTTGGGCTAGCCACACCCAGTGATGTTCCTTGCTGTGATATTTGCGAAAATGCACCTGGTATGCTAGACTTCACTGCTTTAAACTTTTAGTTTTTGTGAGCTATGTTAAACTTAAGTAGAAGAAATTTCAAGACTTATTTTCCCTTGGAAAACATACATGTAGCGTTCTTTTACTGTGAGGTAGATGGTAGTTCTCTTTGCCTGCAGTGCGATATGATTGTACATGTCGGTGGGAAAAGAACCCATGGGAGGTATCTCCTCTTCAGGCAGAGAGTTGAGGTTTGTGTCTTTCTACTGGAAGTTCGGGTTAAGGTTATATATATAGGCCTCCAGGGATTAATTTCTTTTCTCTCTTGGGGCGTTTCTCCATAGTTTTCAGGGAATAAGCTTGGCCGAGGACTTCAACCACTTGACCAAAAGAAGGTACGAAGGGACGAAAATCAGCTGCCCGATGTAAAACCAAAAGAGGGTGAACATAATCACAATATCTCTCCAATTGCAGTCCTAGACAACAATATTGACGGTGACTACAAGATAGACAATACATTGATTGATCTTAATACCAGGCCCCAAAGAATACGCGGGCAAGCTTCAAGTAACCAGGTAAAAATATATTTCCCCATGTTGATTTTACTATCCGGTTGGGTTCTTTAATAAGGCATTCTTGTCTTCTTATTAACAAGGCATTCTTTGTCTTCTAAACATGCAGTTTGAATGTTGTGAACTCTAGTTCTGTTCCTTTAATTATTTGCAATTATAAGCATTTTGACTAATCAAAACAACATTTATCTTGCCTTCATATTTAGGAACAGGGTGTGGGTGTTCTAAATGGCGTGAATGACGAATCTGTAAGTGTCGTTCCAGTTTGATCCTTCAAAAAATAGCCTGAAAAGGGAGAAAGGTACAATTTGCGTATCATATTATCCTCATCCATTTGTTTTACGTTTTCAAGATCTTCTTGTATGAAGTTAAATTGCTGCTTATAGCTCAGGAAAATTCTCTAGCATTGATTTTGATGTGTTTAAATTCAGAAATGAAAAGGATTGTTCAAATCAATGGTTTGCAAGCACGTGCTTATGTAAAATACATGGGTATTTGCATTGGATTTTTGCTTTCAGAATGCTAGAAAATGAGTGAAACTTTTCTCATATTGGGTCACTAACAAGGAGGGATATTTGGATACCAGTCCCAAAGAACGTATTTGGTTTTCAGCAACTTTAATTGCTAGCAGAAAACGATACAATTAAGACTTGCAAAGCCGCAATTTCTTCTTGGTAATGTATTTTTTTCCCCAAGAACTTGGATGATAAGTTTGAACTGAGAGATGGTTGACATTATAAGGAAATTGCACCTGTTGTACATTTGTGGGAAGGGCAGGGTTCCATTTAGTCAAATGACATAAAAAAAGTTACAAACTTTCTATAGTTTTCAAAGCAAGGTCACATAAGTTGGTGTATTATTTGAGTGGTGAGCCTTAACCCGTGTGCAGCTGTATACTTCACCGGGAAGATTCACATGACAAGATATGAATTATGCTATTCATGATGACGTAACATATACATAGATCATATGTTTGCTGTAAAAAAGTCAACTTAATAAGGGAACCCAAGGAGAAAGAAGAAAAATAAAATAAATTAGAGGGGAAAGGACTTTATATATATCTGACTGCTAGTAGTCTGGTGTGATATAGGAGAAATTTTCTGTAACACATAGGCTTTATGGCTGAATCATATGTCTCTATCTCTCATCGAATTACCCTTTTTGCGTGGATTTCTTTTCTTCATTTCAACTGTGATGTGAGCTCATGGCCTATCTTCGAACCGAAACTGAATATGAGCGGTCATCTTCTCCCTCCACTTTGCATTTTAGCATTACATTAAAGGTTTTCTAGAAATAAAGAGGTGGAGATTGTATTGGCTTCCCATTATACTGTGTACTCAATCGAAGAAAAGATAGTTGGGAGAAAGTTAATAACTCTGTTTATCAAATAACACATATATGCTGATATTTTTCGGTTCTTGTTTTGAAATGGGTCGAGTGTAGACATAAACAACTTGTTTAAGATCCCCAACTATTTGTATTTCTGTTTTCTGTCTGATCATGTTTTTGATCTAATGAGATTATCTTTGTTCTTTGTCATCGTTGTCCAATAAATTTACAAACCCTTCTCTTCCTCTACATTGTGGCTGCAGATGTTCTAGACAAACTACCGTTGCAGAATCTTGGTTGACGACTTATGCACTTGTATTCTTATTTGTACCTTTCTTCCGCTTTCTTTGGATCAGCATCAGTCTGTCACGTTCCTCGTGCACAGTAGATTAGATGAAACTCTTTAACTGTGTATTATCACAAGCAATGTGTTTAGCTTGAAGGAGAGAAAAGTAAGAGTCATTTGTACAGTTTGTTCAAAGTTAAGTTACCGAAATACAATGCCGCTGTTGACATTCGTCTTACTTGCACTTCGATGACATTTTTATCAAATATTAGAAAGGAAATGTGAACTGGTTTCAATTGAATTTTTATGCTTCCCCAAAAACTCATGTGATTTGGCTTTTAAATGAGAACTTAATCAGGATTACTTATATAGTTTATGTGTATGCATAAAGGCGATCCAAGGAGGGAGAAAACTTTTCCTATACCCGTTGCATGAAATGGGGGTCTAATGTTCTCTACATCAGGTGCTACTCATATAACCATGAATGTGGAACACCCGTTTCGTACAACATTTTCAAGAAACAGTAGTTGAAGACATCCCTGAGAAACACATGGTGGGGATGTATTAATGTAGTCTACTGATTCGAACTCGGGTCATCTTGATAGATTTTGATGTAGTCTAATGATTCGAACCATGTTATCAGATTGAGAGAAATCGCTGAAACATTTCCAAGTTTTTTCCAGACAAATAGCTATATGCTTCGAAGGATCAAGCTGACGGATTTCCGAAAAATTTATGCCTGAAAGTAGCAAAATTTTCGGGGTTCAGGTTAACTTATGAACCGAAGATGCAAACTTCAAGCATGAAAATATCTGATTGAATAACTACCGGCCAACTAACTCATCATCAAGAAGCTTATTAAGTTGCTGAAAAGTACATAAAATGTTCATCAACAAAAATAGTCTTTCATGGTTATAAGGCATTACACACATAAGAGATCCATGTCTCCTTCCTCCATTAACATCAACAACATCACCATCTGCTATTTGTTCTTCATCATCTACAGCGTCGGTTCAAATTACTTAGTACACATAGCCCTTGACGAACAATTCCTTCTTTGCCTCCTCGGACTCTCCTTCTCCAGTGTACTTGCCAAGCTGTGCGAGTGAGTTGGCCTTGGCACGGATGAGCAGAGCATCCTGAGCTGCCTTCACGTTCTCGGGTCTGCCTCCCCATATCTTCAAACAGGTGTTTTGGAGAGCTCTGGCGTAGGAGAACGACACGTGCCATGGGTTTGGCGATTGGTTCATCGCGTTCAAGTTCAGGGTTGCCTCGACCTCAGATTGTCCACCAGACAAAAACTGCGCAACAAACACAATTTCATCATCAGTACATGATATATTCTCGTCACAAAAAAGAAAAAAAACAATTAGTATCAAGTTTTTCGAACACTTGCCATGATCCCGGGCACAGCTGGGGGGATTCTCCTGTGGAGGAGCTTGAGGGTGTAGTCCGCAACCTGTTGAGGGGTGGCTCTTTCCTTGGCCTCTGCACCAGGAGTAACCATACTTGGCTTGAGGAGGATACCCTCGAACAAGACATTGTTCTCGGCTAGGTAGAAGAAAACCTCGGCCCACACCTTCAAGGCGACTTCGAAAGTCCTTTCAATGGTGTGTTCACCGTCAAGCAAGATCTCTGGCTCAACAATTGGGACCAAACCACTGTCCTAAAGAATCAAGAAGCAAGCACTTTCTCAATCAAAAAACACATCCTAACTAGAGACAAAACAAACCCCTGCGGTCTAAGTAGCAACTTAATAGCAATTAGTCAATCAAATATGAAATCAACTTGCATAGCATATCAGTTCTCTTACTTGTGCAATGGAAGCGTAGCGAGCGAGACCCCATGCTGCTTCCTTTACTGCAAGAGCTGATGGGCCATTGGGGATGCTCACAACGGTACGCCTAGTTCATCAAGTTGGTAATTACGTTACATTTTACTGTCATCAATCTAGCTTATGGAGCTAGAATTAGTTGCCAAAATAACATGGGGAATTCAGATTTGATCCGTACCATTTGGCGAAACGAGCTCCCTGCTGGTAGTAGGCAGCTGTGCGAGAGGCAAGACCATCAAGACCTTGGCACCAGGACTCATCGTTGGAACCAGTTAGGGGCACCAAACCCTGTTTTTGTCATAATCAGAACATGCAGCTACCATAATTTTATGTACAAATACTATGCTTACAGAAGAGTATGCTTGCAGCTTGCTTTGGTATGTAAATTTTTGCATTTCAGTCAGCTGACCTTGTCGACTTTAATCCCGGGGACGATGCCTTGCTCAACGAGCACATCAACGATCTTCTTTCCATCAACAGTGGATTGGTAGAGAGTCTCCTCAAAGAGAATGGCACCTGAAACGTACTGGCCAAGGCCAGGGGCGCTCACAAGGAGGGTACGGTAGGCTTGGCGGTTGGCCTCAGTGTTCTCTAGCCCGATTGAGGCAAGACGCTTGCCACAGGTTGCATTGGACTCATCCATGGCCAAGATTCCACGGCCTGGGGATGCAACAGTTTTCTGTACCGACAACCAAACCCACACCTCATCAAATTCAAACCTCAACAGGCAAAGGTGCAAGTTAAAGATAACTAAACGGTTTAGGATGTTATGTTATCAAACTGTCAACTTGTTCCACATGTTCAAACAAGAATCAACCTTATCAGTAGTTCAGATTAATGGTCCATAGTAAGAAACATGTTCAATTACTATAACAAGATAGCAATTCAAGTAACATTTTCAGAGTTTCTCGCGTAAAAAATATACTTCGAGAGCGTATATTTTCGAGAGAGCATAAGTAAATAGTTCAAGTCATATATGGTAACTAAAACGTTGTAAAACTTACAGCAGTCTTAACAAGCTCATCAGCATAGGAACCGGCACGAATGGTTAGACCGGTTGGGGCAGTGGGTAGGCATCTGACGACCGAGGAGGCGGAAGGCTGGCGGAGGGTCTGGCCCTTCACCCACTCAGACTTGTCGAGAACCGGAGAAGACTTGAGGAAAGATGCAGAAGCCATCGTTAGCTGTAAAGAGTAGCAGCCTTGTGAGAGAGAACAAGTGTAAAATAATCTTATCTCCTCCGGTAAAGCTCTCTTGCCCTTTGCCACACATGCACTCGCTCTCTATATTTATAACTGTCTTGTGTACAACAAAGATGTCTAATTTGAGGCTGGTGTGCTCCGGCCAATCCCGCCGCACCATGTGGATGATAACCTGCTGACTTGGCTGGCTGCGTACGTGGTTCAGGCATGGGGGTTTTTTCTCACCTTGGAAGAAAAAGACAAATGCATGACGCTCACAATGTGAAACGTCCAAAACAGACTTGTGTCAAGATATTCCTCTCCAAATGGGGAAGTAAATATGAGGTTGTTATGATCTCTCTTGCTTTGTTTCCCCCTTTCTTACTGACCAACGGCTATGGTTCAACGTTAAGGTTCGACGAGACGGAAAACCACGTGGACGGTACATAGCATCACAGGTCAGCTTCTACGACCGTGCTGGTGATTTTTCACGCCACATAAACCACGGCGATAGGTTGGTTCAATCTAATGGCTCTCACTAAGTAGCAGATTCATGGTTGAATACAATGCTCTTGCCTCCAGAAAACCTTTCGGTACGATGTTGAACATAACATAAGAAGAATTCAACAAATAAATGAGACATGCGAAATTGTGAAACAACAGGAAGTCGATTATTCACACCGCAACAAATAATGAAATTAAAGCAGAATTCTATTATTCTAATATATAAGATGTTTAACTAGAGTTGAGATCCAAAGATAGATCTGCAATCCCAGAAACTAGATCATCAACCGAATCTACTTTCATACTTTTCCATACATCAGAATCATCAAAAGTTGATGGGACCGGTTGAGGCAAACTTTCTTCGAGGGCCTTGTTCAACTGCCTTACCAGGTCGTCTTCCTCCACAGGAAGATCCAAATCCCAAACCCTGAAAATATCCCTAGTTGAAGGCTCCATCTCAGATAATGAAGAGCTGATATCGACTCCTAACTCGAGGTTTTCCGTCATTCTTGGGTCATCTTTGTATCCTGGCAAAAATGGATTTCCCGTAAAAGTTGATGACTGCAAATTATTCGAATCCTCATCGGTTGGCATGTCATCATCATCATCATTATCATCATCATCTTCATCACTTCTTTCTGCTTCTTCACCAATACTAAGAACAGCATTTCGGATTCTTCTTCGGAGTTGTTTTGTTTCTGCCCGCTCACGAGATGCAAGTATCACAATGTCAGTTCCCCCGGTTAAACCATCAGTTACAAGTGAAGAAGAGCTGAGTGATTCAGGCGGCTGAGAACCAAGGATTTCTTGTAAGGCACCTTTCAGAGAGTCCCAGTTGTCATCAAAAACATCAAATTCGTTAATCAGGAACGAATCAACCCAAGCATTATCCTCTGGAGAAAGTACCTCACCATTTTTAATAGACTCTAGGGAATCCATGATAAGAGACTGAATAGTGCCTTCCATCACTTCATCTCCAACATCCATGGCTACAAATTTAAGGGAAACAGTAAGTAGAAGCAAGTACAAGCCATGCTTTTTGCAAATACAAAACAATTTATGCTGACATGTGATTGTGATTAAATTCTGTCAGTATACACGTTCAGTTAAATGTTCACATACAAATTTCGTGTTCGTTTTCCATTCTGACATGAAAACTTAGAGCAAAATAAAAATCCCAAAAAAAAAATGTAAACGCTTCTTGCACAAAAAGTTGAATGACCAAAAAAAAAAAAAAAAAAACCTAGCTTCCAATCATTTCAGATGAAGTCAGTTGGTTAGACATCATTGGAGACAGCCTTTTCAAAACATACCCATCAAACCTAACATGGCTTCATTCATGATATTCACATATTCATGTAATACCAAAAGAAAATACAAGCAATATAACAGACATGGAAGTTCATACTAATACAGGAAACAGATTATGGAAACAACTAATTAACAACAAATACATTAGAATGGTAGCGAACTCGGGTTCTTTAACCACATCAGTGACTTCGTCTGTTCTGTTTCTATTATCTGAATCCATTTTTGTTGTTGTAATGATGCAACATAACAAGCCAAACAGGGAGAGGAATGGAGTTTCAAACATTAGAAGCTAAATTCCTGAGAATTCAACTTGGAGTAAACATTTTCCAACTAATCATTTACTATGTATAGCAATAGTGTCTAACTGTAGCAGTGAAACACATTAATTATCCAAGTGATTAAACTCCATAATGTTCCAAAATTTCCTTTTATCTCATAAGTTTCACCTATAATGCTCTGTTTCGGAAGAAACCGAGATGAAGGTTTTTCAAACATATCAACGAAACCACTCACCCTTGTCAAAGCACCAAAGCAAAACACTCACAAATAGACAATTGATACACATGAGGATTTTGCTATACATCATTTTCTGCTTTACATTTCACATTAAAAAGTAAATTTCAAATATTTATGCACTTTATTAAAATGAAATAAAATAGCAAAAATAAACATAAACCCTAAACCTAATCAGATTAAAAAAATAAAGAAACCCTAAACCTTGGGAAGGGGACTCGCAGTAATGGAAGATGAATTAACGACGACGATGGAGTAAGCTTCAGGGCTTGAGGAGCGTACCTTGTGCCATTGAGAACCCTAATTTGGAGAAGCAGTTATGGATTAGGGAGAAGAAAAGACGAAGACTTTGGAAGGAAGAAGACGACCCAAGAAACGAATAATGATTCATACGGTTTACGAGTCTATCGGCTACGGTTTCATTCCCTGAAATTTCAAAAAGTCATTTGAATTTAAAATATTTATTTTTTGTCAAATATGAATTTGAACTACATTATTACTAGTTTATTATGAGACTAAGCTCATCATTTTTCTTTGGGATAGATAATATCGTTTATTAAAAAAATATTTATGTATGTCGTATTACAGTATAGTGGTATTCTTCTTCACTTGTATTACAAGTGAGAAGTCTTAGAGCAACTCCTCCGTTGCTTATTACCTTGGGGATAGACAACCCAATTCACTTCATTTCCCCCTACCCCACAAAACACTTCAATCCACTGGGGCAATTGCGCCCAGGGATGCAAAAGTCAGGCAACAATTGCCTGTCCCAGCGCCATATCTACGTGAGGCAACCAAAATTTAAACTATTAAAAAAATTATTAAAGCAAACTAATAAAAGATATAAAAAATTATAATTTTTTTTCCATAAATACCTAACCATGTTTTTTTACTGTATATTACATTTCAATATTTTCAAATACTTTTAATAAATCTTTTATTATTATCTAAAATTAAAAATAAAGTTATCTTTTATTATTTTATAAAATAAAAAATATTAATATTTTAATACAATTACCTAGGCTATTCAATTTATGAGTAGAGATGCATTTGGACAGTTATTGTTCACTGAAGGCAGTTATTGGGTTGTCTATTGCCTAGGAGACCTTACTAAGTGCTCTTAGGTTTGATTCTCGTTAAATGTGATTGAACCACATTATTGGTAGTTCATTGTGAGGTCACACCCACTCTCTTTCTCTTAGTAAAGATAATTGGCTCGTTTGGATGTGCTTTTAAAATAATTGAAAACATTTTTACTAGTTATGTGCTTCTTTCAGGAAGCATTTTAAATGCTTTTTGAATATTTACTTGAATTTTTACTAAAAATTAGTTCTAAAAATATTTTTAACAAAAACGCTTTCAATTATTTTAAAAACATATTCAAACAAACTCAATATGTTTGTTCAAAGAAAAAATCTTTGTAGAGGTCGATGCGGTTCGGCGTCTGATCCAGCCTCATCAAGAAAATCGGGTTTGTTCGTTCAAGCTCGGGGTTTCCCTTTTTGTGCGATTGGGAAATTAAGTAGAGGAAATTAAATCAATTTGACTCGTAATTAGTTTAATTCAAGATTATAGCATATTTGATTATCGATTGTACGTGATATAGTATTTTTAATTTATATCTAAACTACCTATTAACAAAATTTTCTTTGTCAATTAAAAGGGAGAGGCCAATTTCATTGATGCTGGCAGTGTTCCTAGAAACTCGTCGAGTGCAAGGATTTCTGGTTCTTGTGTTAATCTTGGTCGAGGTGAGATTCTATATGTTGAAGTTTGGGATGTTTATAATGGATTGCAACATGCATGGAATAATGGAATTTAAAAAATAATGGTAGAATCGGATTCTACTCTTGCGGTTCAATTGATTTCAAATGCAAAAGTAGATAATCACCCTCTAGAAAATTTAGTATTGAATTGTTGTGCATTTATGCATCAAAGTTGGTCTTATGAAATTCATCATATCTATCATGAATTTTTTTTTGTTGCTGATGATTTGGCTAGTTTAGGTTTGTCATGCAGTTTGGGTTTAGCATTTTTTAAGCAAGCTCTTCCTTCTTGTCATCGATTACCAGTTGCACATATAGTTGGGTCTCACAGCCTGTGATATTTTTATGTAATCTTCCTTTTCTTTTGAGCTTATGCCCCATTGTCAAGAAAAAAGGGTGCAAAACCAAATTAACCCTGTCACTAAAACTAAAAGAAAATTAACTAAAATAAAAGTTACGAGCTACGTAGTAAATTAAACACAAAAAAGTTTTACTATTTTTTTTTTCTTTTTCAAAGCCTCATAGCTAGGTAGCCATATTAGCTGCTTTTGTTTTCTCTTTCAAGTTTTTCTCATAATAAACCTTTAATGACGAAATAGTTATTTAGAAATAGTCGTTAAAGATATGAACAGTCTCTTCAGTGACGAAATAGGTATTAGTTATTTCAAGATGGTCATGCATGCTTCATATACCATCAAATTTCTTAGCGGTAAGCTCAGCCAAGAATGTTCCAGCAAGAGACATGTTAGCAGTTTCAGCCTAAGAAAGGTTAGTCTTTATGTTGCTCGCTATAGTCATTCACAGAAATAGCATGCACAATCTATTCGATCTCTCCCAGGCATTATAGAGAGATTTTTCCTCAGTGTTGCTTGTATCCGTAAGAACATCAGGTTTATCAATTCGCAGTGCTAAATCAAGGTCCAGGACACCAACGTGAAACTGAACTTGTTAACTCCAATATGAGAAATTTGTTCCATTGAGTGAGGGAATAGATGAAGCAAGCGAATGAAGAGAAACAAGCACTGACACTGCAATCCAAAAGTGCTCAAAATATTAGTGTTTTGCATACTAAGAAGCACGTGTAAAAACATTAACTGCATTATCGTATTCTCCTTTGGGCAGGGTAGATACTAAAAAAATACAAATAATCATCGATGGATAATACCTTATTGATAATTTGTACATCTCTAACTAGACTAGTTTCTTTTTCTTTGGATATCCAAACAAATACAAAAAAACGAAAAATATACAAATTCTCACCAGATTCATATCATTAATCCTATGAGCAATTAGTCCACCTTTGGGTGACCCTTAAGAACTTATGACTAATGAAAATCATATTACTCATGTACAAACCCTAATAAGGTTTTATTCGTTCATATGCATCATCATACCATGAGTAACTGATAATCATCATTTAATTCGAATCTATGTGATCTTTCTAGTTTGGCCACTTTGGCAACTAACAAACAATTTCATAATACGAATTACAAATTAAATGATCTTATTTAAATAAATAACTACAAAAAATTGAAAGCCATCATAAAGATTCCAAATTGCAGTGGCTAAAAATGCCAATATTAATTCATACAAAGAGGCAAACCAAAGATTATGAAACAGAAGAAATTTCGGCTTCAATATAATAAAATCCCACATCCTTGATCAGGCAATTTACAATATATAAAAAAGTCATTGGCAGTCACATCCCCGTCTGGGATGAATCACTTCCCGGACCCGCTCCACCATCGTAGCACAATATTGGCCGCTTTGGGCTTACCATTCCTTCACGGTTTTTGTTTTTGGGAACTCACGAGCAACTTCCCAGTGGGTCACCCATCATGGGATTGCTCTAGTCCCCTTCTCGCTTAACTTCGGAGTTCCTACGAAACCCGAAGCTAGTGAGCTCCCAAAAGGTCTCGTGCTAGGTAGGGATGGGAATATACATTTAAGGATCACTCCCCTGGATAATGTGGGATGTTACATTGGCAGTTCATAAGTTTCAGTCATGAATTATACAATTAGGTTATTTCAAAATCGCAAAGTGGATCGTAATTTATTTCAAAACGAAAACCCCATTCTCCATTCAAGCTGATTTCAATTATCATTCATCAAAACTGATAACATTAGGAAAACCATGAAAGTTCTTAACCGTGGCACTAATACCACATGTAAACTATAAATTAAATAAGCCATGATCATCGAACTTCATGATTTTTATATAATGCATTAAATGCAAGTGTACTTGGATTCATGATGGCAAACGCTATGAGATACCAATTGGTTTCAGTCAACAGCTAAGGAAATAGTTGTTCTCTCTCTTGCCTCTATTTGCACGTGCATATTAGATGGGTTTAGGGATGGGCAAATACTCATAGGTTATGGGTAACGCGGTTACCTGTAACGCGGTTACCTGTCTATTTAAATTTTACAGTTACGGTTATGGGTAACCGTTTAGATAATTAAATGATTATGGGTATAACCTTTACTCGTGAAATTTAAATGGATGACTATGCGTATTAACCGTTGTTATAAATGGGTACCCATTTATTTTAATATACATAAAAAATTAAAAAAACAAAAAAGCAAAACAAAAAACCTAAGCTAAATCACAACACCCACTTTCTATAGAAATTTCATATTGATTATAACATCCATTTCAATTATGACATCCAGGTGCTTATAACATCCAGTGATGCATATTGATTATAATATCCTCAATCTAAGATAATGAGTGCCTTAAGCTTTTAGAAGCTTTATTTTGTACTCATATGGATGTTATAATTGAAGACTTGCTTAGGTATAGAAGAAAAATATGTCGAAAATACATTAATTTTCTTTCCAATATGCTTGCTCAAGTAATGAGAGGTATTTTATTAGTAACAAATCAATTCTTAGCAAAGATATTATATTACCTTGATTGATAACAATTAAAAATATTGTTTGTGTTGCAATCATATTTTAAATAGGAATGTAATTGTGTAAATCCTAGTAGATCTAGGAATATCTCTTATATTCATATTAGGAGTTGATTACCTATTAAGAGTTGTAATCCTAAAAGGGTAAGGTTTTTACCTATCATAATACCATAAATAAAAGCACAATAGGGTGATACAACACACACCTCACAATTAAATCTCTCTCTTCCCTTTTGCTATTGCCGGCCCCCTCTCTCTCTCTAATCCCTTAGATTAGTTCAATCAAATAGGCCTACAATAGTTCATAAATTATTACTTCAATTATTGGAGTTGTATAAGGTTACGGTTCAAAAAACAAAAAACATGTAAATAGGAGAAAAAATGGGTAAATGGGTTAAAAAAGGGTTTTTATGACAAATGGCCCCTGAGATTGATTAAATTCATCATTTTGGTCCCTCACTTTCAAAATCAATCAATGTCGTCTCTGACATTCACTACCGCACATCAATTTGATCTTTCCGTTAAGATTTCATCAACTATTCTATTAGTTTGTATATGGAACCCACAAATGCAATAAAATGGTGACAAGTGGACTACAAAAAATAAGGGTTTTTATCGCAAATGGTCCTTGACATTGATCCAACTTCTCAGTTTGGTCCCTGAGTTTCAAAAATCGATAAATTTGGTCCCTGATTTCAATGTCGCACATCAATTTAATCTTTCCGTTAAAGTTTTGTCAATATTTTTTGTCCCACTAATCCAATCATATGGCACCACGTGGATAAACTATAAGAAACTCTTTTTTTTTTTTTTTTTTTTTTTTTTTTTTTAAGATTTAAAACTAATTAAAAGTAAAATAAGAAACTTAAAACTAAAACTAAAAGGAAAAAAAGTCATTGTCATCTTCGTCAGGGTATGTTCACAAATAAAAGGAAGGCACCATGATACCATTAAACTACTTGGCCTCTTGAACTCATTCCTCATTCTCTCTGGTTGATTGTAATCCTATCAAATTTGAATTGAATTTGGATTTGATTTTATCCAATTTAGATTGATTTTTTTTTCCAATTGGGGTTGTGGGATGCGAGAAAAATGTCAGAGCGGAATACTCGTCTGTTGGTTAACTTTAAAAAAAAAAAGTTTCTTATAATTCATCCACATGAAGCAATATGATTGGACTAGTGGGACCACATCAACACATAAACGAAAAATATCGATGAAATTTTAACGGAATGACTAAATTGATTTGCAGTAGTAAAAGTCAATGACCAAATTGATCAACTTTTGAAACTCAGGAACTAAAATGAGGAGTTGGATTGATGTTAGAAACCATTTGCAATAAAACCCTTATTTTGTGATCCACGTGTCACTATTTCATTGGATTAGTGGGTACCACATACAAACTAACATAATAGTTGATGAAATCTTAATGGAATGACCAAATTGATGTGGGGTAGTGAATGTCAAGGACGACATTGATTGATTTTAAAAGTGAGAGACCAAAATGATGAGTTTGATCAATCTCAATGACCATTTGTGATAAAAACCCGTTAAAAAATGGATAAACGGGTATACGGTTACGATTAAATGGGTCTACGGTCATGGGATATGGTTAACCATTTACAAACGGTTATGGGTATATGTATAATTGTTTAAGCAATTACCAACAAATAAACGATTATGCGGGTATGAGCATAAACGATTATAGGTAAATAATCGCGATTACACGGCCGCCATAATCATTGCCCATCCCTAGATGGGTCTATGCAATATATATAGAGAGGCAAAGAGAGGACCTATCTCCTTTGAAGCCCATAATCAATTATCATCCATCACAGTAATACGATAGGGAACAATTTCTCATAATTTGGCCCACAAGATTGTTTAGAAATAAAAATATATGTTACATGGACTGTACCATGTGGACCACTTTAGAATACTAAAATATTCTTACAATATATTGTTGTCGTGGACATATTCCATATGTCACTTAGTCATCTCTGATTCACTGTAAGTCAGCACTTCCGAAAGAAACGAAGAACTTCACTCAGTGACTCTACAACCGCCCTATGAACGATCATAATAAGGTAAGCTTGAAGATAAGTTTTACAATCAATTTAATAAAATATAAATTAACAATACAAAGGGGGTAATCAATCACATTATTAGATATATCCCCACAAAATATTTACTCACAAATAATGTCGATTTTTCGTCTGCAATTGCGTTTCCCAACCAACCACACACTTTCTCATAACCTGATAAAATTTAACTCATGCAGTCCGTAATTTTAGCTTTGTCGTTACCTCCAATCGACCAATCACTGAGCCCACCCTTTTCTCGCCATTAGCAAGTAGTATGCCACTCTACTTTCACAACTTTTCCAATTGTAAATCTCATACCACAACCAATCACATATATCAGATCTCCAATCTCTAAATCTCAAACCATAACCAAATGTAAAGCTCAGATCCCAAATCTCATATATCGAACCACATATATCAAATCTACATGTTCATCGAAATTTCTGAGTTTGAGTTTCTAAATCTCGATCAACTCTTGATTTGCAGAAAGCCAGCTTCTAGCCCTTGATTTGCTCATATCGTTTTTTGGCTTGACAAGTCTCCTTGTCCTTGTTGGCTGAAAACAAACAACTTCTTTTTGTTTAAAACCCCAACTAGGTTCCATTTTGCATTTGCTTGTCCAAATTATATTGTTGAGAAATAGAGTGCATTCAAAGCTCTTGAGCTCCTTTCTTCCTTATTTATGTAACCTAGCCGTCAAATCGTATTTCATGCATTATACTTCTAATCATTGAGAAATAGGTTTTTTTTGTTTTCATGGTCTAACTTTAAGTTTCAAATCTTCACTTAGAACTAATTTTTGTATTCTCGTTAATTTCTTCCTTCAATCTTTTTACTGGAGAAACTGACTTGTCATTTAAATCCACATTACATATCATCATCATCTACACACCACAATACATTGAACGTGTTGGTCTCGGTGCCACAAAAAGATGAGCTCAAGGAATGGAGCTGCCCTCTTGTGAAGACTGAAGATATCTCCATCTCATGCAAAATAAGGTTGCACAACGGTAAAGTTGTTTCGTAGATTAGATTTAGGAAATGAGCTTGATGTGGTACCTTGTATGAATCTTATTTGCTCTAGTGGATTGGACTCTATGGAGTCCTTGGTTTTTGAACCTAGAGGTGACTTTTTCTGGTCAAAACTTCTTGCATTCTTTCTAGTTAAACTTGTCAACATATCTAGTTTATTATCATATTTCATGCGTTATATGATCCATTAATTGATATATATTTGTGCTCAAGTTTGTACTCCATTATCATGAGATAAAAATTGTATTGTTATTGACTATGTTAACTTATAATGAACTAAGTTTATTCGTTGAACTTGTATTTGCTTAACTGACGAATCTATACTATTTGACTAGTTTTATTGACTAGTTAATCCATCATTTTTTAGTAAGCATGTGGAAAACCACGTGGAGTGAACCACCTATTTTGTTCTTTGGGTCACTCCCAGCTTCATGTCATTCCGGTTTCTGATGTTTCCAACATCATTATTTATGCCAATCCTTTGACTGACGACAAGTGATCTAGGCCGTCCAATTCTCGTAGCTTTCAAAGCTAAGAAGCACTGAAGAAAATGAAATTTTGGTCTCAACACTTGTTTTGAATTTTAGAAATTAAATTTAAGTTGATTTACCAAACTGGCACTTATGTTCTTTCCAAAATTTTCCAGAATATTCTAGGAAAAAAGGAATTAAAAATAAATATTAAAAAAAAAAAGAAAAAGGAAACCCAAAGTGAGAGAGTGGCCAGGCCGAAACATATATGGGTAATAAGGCCCAAGGAGAGTGACTTTAGCCCAACACTTGAGAATGGGCTTGGAGGCAGAATCACATAAAATCCAGTCGAGCCCCAACCAACAATCCCAAATCACAATCGAAGCTCTGCGGCTTTCCGTCTACGAATCGCGCTCTCTCTGTCTATCGCTCTCCGCAAATATCTTCACTTCGTTGCTGCCACACAAGTCACAGTAGCGCCACCGTCTGTGTAACTCTTTGGCTCAGGTTCCTTCTTCTCCTTCATTGCACTTTCCCTTGTTTACCATTTCTAGGGTTAGGGCTAATCTCGCTGTGTATGTATTCGTTGAATCGAATTAATTTAAATTACTTTGGTTAAATGTTTAATTTGAGTTGGATTTTCTTCTGCTGTAATTTTTCTCTTTCGTTTTGAATCGCTCAGACGATATTTTGTTGATGTTACACGTAATTGTAATTGTGTGAGAGTATCAATTGAATATGCATGCTCGGAAAGAGGGAATTGGTGGAACCAAACAATAGATGATTTGGCCGAGAGCTGGGCTAGGTTATGGAAAATTTTATGAACAATGACCCTAACTAAATTATTTTAGCAAGTATTGGGAACTTGTTTGTGTCGTTTCATTTATTCAGAAGTTTCTAAGTGAGGGCCACCGTAAGTTTGATACAAGGGTGGGAGTATGGAGTTGAAGAAATTCAAACAGTATCTTGGGTTGTAATTTGCAGAAGGTATTTTTTTCAAAAATGAAGGCTTTTATGGCTGGTGGATGAGAGAGGAAGTTACAACTTACAAGTAGTTTGAACACAGAACTTTTCTTCTCGAATACCGATAGGCAAAGAAAGATAGCTTAAGTGTGCACTATCATATATTGATTGTATATTTAGGATCATGCGGATAAGTAATGCTAACGTTATTTTTGTACATATCTATGTTTTACAAAGAAAATTTGTTCTTCCGGGGAGATTCTAAACCCCCAATGCTAAATGTTGTTTTGTTTGAAAGGGGAATTTTTCATAGAACTTTTAAGCTCTCTTGATTTCTACTTGTAATAAAGTCTAGATGATGGCTTCTGATTAGAAAAGGGTTAGAATAGTAATGGCTGCAGATTTTTTCAGTGGAAATATGTTGCCAGCTTGCTGATTTTCCTTGTGCTTCTCTTCGAAAGGCCTTGAAGTTTAGGGAATGTCTGACTGTTGATGATCATTCTGTTTAGATGGTCTCAAGAAGTTGGAGTTTAGGGAATGTCTGACTGTTGATGTAGTTTGATGTTTGATGGGATTGCTTGATTATTAGCTAAGGATGCATGACTTTCTTTTGAAGGATGTGGTTGAGGAACCAGGTATTTAGTATCTGGGTTCTGAGTGTTGCAGTAAATAATTTTCTGTACTTTGTTGGGATTTGGTGTTTTCTATTATGAAGGGAAAGTAGTTGGTTTGGTTTTGACTCATGGATAAGATCTTGGGTGTGGTTGTAATGTGGATGTGGTTGTGATGTGGACAGGGAGGAGGCAACGGCTGTTTGGTGTTGGTTGTGGTGGTGTTTATCATTCAATCAGTGAAACTAGGTCTTAATAAGAATTAATTAACATGAGTTCAGACAGCAGGAGCCGGAGCAGGAGCAGGAGCCCTTCAGATCGGAAGATCCGTTCTGATCGTTTTTCCTACCGTGATGCACCTTACAGGAGAGATGGAGGACGTCGGGGTTTCAGGTTTTATGGCCTTTGACTATTTTTCTTTTCTTCCCGTCTTTATATATTTGGGGTAAGGAGAAAGTAATCTTCCAACATGTCTTCATTGGAGATGGTCTCGAATGTTACGATTAACCATATTTGTTGAGTGAGACCTCTACTTGAATATGCCTGTGAAGACCTTATGAAGTTGATATATGATAATTTTGCCTCTGGATAATAATTTTCTTTGCTTTGTTGTACATTATTTGGAGCTTTGTAAGTTGTCAATTACAAGTGCCAAATCATATTGATTGATTAATGACACACTTTAGTGTAAGTCATTTTGCTTGTAGACAGACTGCCAGTGGTGCACAAAGGTTGTATACATTGTACTTTTTGTTTTGTCAGATAAATTTAGCTCAGTACATGTGGCAACTCCTTCACTTTTTTTGCAATTTGTTAGAAAATTTTGAAACCTTCAGAGTGCATACTCTCGTTTTTGAATTTTTTGGGTTTGAATGTTTCTTTCTGTGGTTGTGGCTCTGATTCTTCTTGATGATAAGTCAAAATCATGGAGTTAATTTAATAAGCGACTTTCATTTAACTAGTTATGTTTTGAAATTTGGAATGCTGTTATATTCTGCCGAGAACTAAATGCATCATTATTTTTTGCCAGCCGAGACAATCTGTGCAAGAACTGCAAACGGCCAGGCCATTTTGCTAGAGAATGCCCCAATGTTGCAATTTGTCATAATTGTGGTCTTCCTGGGTACGGAAACTTATTCTGCCTCATAACGTCATGATGTTGCATGATTATTTTTTATCTCCATTGTTCATTACAGTGTTTCTATTTTACTATTAAAGGTAACTGTTTATCAAAATACGGTCTTTTTTTTTTGTTTTTGGACCTTTGCTTTTTGGGAGAGGGTTTCAAGGTTTTAAGGTTCCAGAATTTCTAGAGTTAAAATCCAATGTGACGTTAGAATTTAGCTAGTTAATACTATAGTCTAGGGATACATGTCCTGAGTATGTATATTTTTCTTTTAACGCATCTACATCCCTCTTCTGTCTATACCTGAAGTGCATCCCTCTTCTGTCTATACCTGAAGTGCATCCCTCTTCTGTCTATTACCTGAACTGCATCCCTCTTCTGTCTATGCCTGAACTGCTTTGCAGCAAGACAAATGTTACTGCTTCATCTACCGAGCAGTCCATTTCCATCAGAGTTACTCCAATAATTTAAAACTGATGTTTCTATCTCTCTTTTTCTGTTAAAATTTTATTTTCACCTTCGTAATAAAAAACAGTTTGTGTTCTTAGTAATAACAGCATCTTCTCCTCTGAGTCTTCAATGATTAAACCACTATTGCCACCATTCAGAACTGTCACTAAACTGATGTTATAACCATTTTGAGATAACCAGAGCGACCACTTTATAAGGTTACGTAGTTTCTTATTCACGGAATCATGGACCTGCGCCCTGCAGATATTTTTTTTGTTTGCTGTTTATTTCAAAAATGGAAAGTGGGTTTCATTTCTAATTATGTGATTCGAATATTCTACTAGGCACATTGCTTCAGAGTGTACAACAAAGTCACTATGTTGGAACTGCCGGGAACCTGGTCACATGGCCGGTAACTGCCCAAATGAAGGCATCTGCCACACTTGTAGTAAGACTGGACATCGCGCCCGAGACTGCACAGCTCCCCCAATGCCACCTGGGGACTTGAGGTTGTGCAACAACTGCTACAAGCAGGGTCATATTGCAGCTGACTGCACAAATGATAAGGCATGTAACAACTGTAGGAAGACGGGTCACCTGGCACGTGATTGCCCAAACGAACCCATCTGCAACTTATGCAATGTATCGGGGCATGTGGCGAGACAGTGCCCCAGAGCCAATGTTTTGGGAGAGCGGGGAGGTGGAGGAGGTGTAGGTGGTGGAATGGGGGGACGCGGAGGCAGTTACCGTGACGTTGTATGTAGGAACTGCCAGCAACTTGGCCACATGAGCAGGGATTGCATGGGCCCCCTGATGATCTGTCACAACTGTGGGGGACGAGGACACTTGGCATACGAGTGCCCTTCGGGAAGATTCATGGATCGCTACCCCAGGAGGTACTGAGAGGTGGCAGAGTGCCCTCCGGCATTTACCTTTCGTCTCGAGCAAGCATTTCTTGTTTAGGTTTTAGATTGAAGGTTGAAACTTTAAACAGTATGAGGAGTTGAATTGAGATTTTATTTTAGAAGATTATTTTTGAATTTTTGGCAATTACTGCAAATATAACTGTATGTAATTACGTTTTATGTTGTGATGCCTGCGTATTTTTGTTTTCCTCTCGTTAGTACAGTAATTTGTTGTTCTTTTTCTGGTCAATAAGTGCCGTGCCAGCCCCCAAATTGGAGGGACCGGACTGGATTTGTCGGAAAATGAAACGGGGTGGGGTTAATTCTAATTTTTTAACAACATAACCGGACTAACCCGTGCTTGAAATGAGCCGGTTTCTACAGGTCCGCGAAGCCATTTTTATTTTTTTTAGCCAACTACTGTTTTAACCATGATGTTTTTTATACCAGTGATACCAGGCTGTCAGAGTTCGAACAGAACTTCAGGTCTAGGATTACAAAACCCTTGCCCCCAAATTATATTATTAACATTAAACTCCTGAAATTGTAAGCAAATAAGCTCAAAAAATAAAATGGAAAGTAGCAGAAAAACAAGGAAAATCTAAATTCCATTTCATCCATAAACAGAAACGAGAACACCACCAAAAAGGAAAAAACATCTTACCACGATGATGAGCATTTTTGGACGACCTCGAGCTTCGGCGGCATGGAATGGTAGAGAACAGAGCTTAGCTATCGAGTGAGGCGAGAGATAGAAGGGGGGCTAGACCTGGCATGTCGTGTCTTTCATGTTCAGTCGTTTGCTTGACCTACTTAATATGTTAATGAGTCGTATCGTATAACATCCATTAAAATGACAAAATTGTCATTTGGGACGACTTAGATTTCACCAGGAAAGACGACTGCAGGTCTTCTGTGGTGGTCGGTTCACCAGAAAACGATGAAGAAGGGTTTTTCAACACTAATGGCTCGACTCGACGGCACGGCTCGGCTGCTTCATGCTGCGGCTCACACGCGATTTAGGGTTTGAAAAACCCTTTTTTCTTTCTTTCTTTCTTTGTTTTTTGTTTTTTTTTTGTTTTTTTTTTGTTTTTTTTTAGAGAAATGATAGTGTTAGTAAGTTAAATGTTAAATTAGCCACTGACATAATTCGAACCCATGCCGTCATATTCTAGTCACTACAATTAACATAAATATAATAATATAATTGCAAACAATAATTTATGTAGAATTTGTAATTTTATAAACAAAAACTAGAATTCACGATCAATGGTGAATGTTCATACAA
This sequence comes from Pyrus communis, assembly GCF_963583255.1. NCBI lineage: Eukaryota > Viridiplantae > Streptophyta > Magnoliopsida > Rosales > Rosaceae > Pyrus > Pyrus communis. The sequence goes on from NC_084804.1 coordinate 29,049,976, forward strand.
TCAAGACTGAAAAGATATTGACATTAGAACGTGTTTTAAAAGTTACTTGAATTGCGATGATGAATCTTGTAAACAAGTTTGTAGCAGAATAACTTTCGGTTCCTTAGCGTAGATCATAAGCTTGCTTGATAACATGTGCGATCTAGTTTACTGAAGGGAGAAAGAGAGTACGGCAGCATAGAGAAAAGAGAGAGTTCAGGAATTTTTGTGATGATATTTTATATGATAACCCGTCCCTAATTTTACGTTTTTATTAATTTAAAAAGAGTGAATTGACAAAAATGCCCTTAAAGGCTAGGATGTTGACTTTCATTGACCAGCGTATTGTGAGATGTATGAAACGTTCTTTTAGTGTATTCTTGTAGTGCTTGTCACTATGAAAGTGTAGGTGCAAACAGAATAGAATTTGGAGCTACGATAGAGATTTTACGGACTTACGAACGTGAAGGGCGATTTGATAATTTCATGTGGGAGATATTTTGTGGCTTATTTTGTGAGCCACATGGGGCCCACACCCCATACTCCTCCCTCTTTTCCGTGTCTCCCATCTTCCTGGACCTTCACTCATTTGTCACTATCTCTCTCTCTCTCTCTCTCTCTCTATTTCTTTCACTTCCACTTTCTCTCACTTAAACTCTCTCTCTTCTTCATTTCACTTTAAACTCTAAAACTCTTTCTTCTTCTCTACAAATCGAGGGCTTCACCACCACGCCACTTATGGCTATCGCCACTCCGCCGAGTTCTCAGGCCACCTACAATGTGTCTCATCTCATCTCTCTCACATACACCTCAAATTTTATCTCTCAAACTCCATCTCTCGTCATTTCCCTCGCTGTACATCGATACACAACTGCACCACCTCGCCGTCCTCGGCGAACTCCATACCCTCACATCACCAGACTACCATCATCTGTGAGAACACTAGAAGTTAAGACCACACTCTAGACCTTCTGTCTTCTTCTCTGCGCAACAACGGTTAGGCCGAGGCTAGCCACCACCATTCTCTCTGGTGAGTTAACGTGGAACCGGACAATGAGGTGAGCATGACTTGATTAGGATTTTATCTCAGTTTTTAATGACTTTTTCTAGATACCTGAGTGGTTTTTAAGTTGAAAATTGAGGGTTTTAACCCTGTTCGTGTCTATCCTGCGTTTTCCAATTTTCCAGCGAGTGAAGTACTGATGTTCTAACCCATTTTCTAGCCTTCTCCACCACTCCTGAGTTTCGGCTTAGGTATAAACCAATCATTTACATTCCTAGCTTCAAGTACATATTTAGAACATTGAAATTAATTGAGATTTGAAGCTAATCGGAGCCGTGGAAGTTTCCCAGTCAAAATACTAGTGTTCTTCTTCGCTGGGTTCGATGACCCGAGATTCAAAACGGGTCAACCCGACCTGATACAAAAAAAGAAAAAAAAAAGGGCCTTAAGCCCAAACCCGGCCCAAAACCTAATCCAAGCCTTCGGCCTATAAACCCTTTAACCCAGATCATGCCCATTCCCATTTCAAAATCTAAAGGGAATATTCTTTTGGAATATTTCGTTAACTTTAACAGAATATTTGGTCTGAGAATGGAATATTCTGTTAAAGTTAACCATTGACTATTAGTTGACTTTTTCAAAGGTTCTCGGAAACCTTCATAGGCTAATTTCGACGCCCTAAGTCCGTTTTTAACATCCATTTAGTGAAATTTTAAAATTTTAATATAGTTGACCGCCAGGGCGACTCTATTGACCTTTTAAGATTGACCATTGACTTTTTCGTTGACTTTTTGTAAAATTTGTCGGGGACCCTCCTGAGCGTATTTCGAGGCTCTGATTCCAAATCTGCACTACATTTTCCCAAATTTAGTCATTTTAGTTGAGTTTTACTAATGGGTCCCAATATTATGCTTAGGTGTAATTACTATCGGAGACTTCGGCTTCCTAGCTTGAACAGATATGACATCACAAGTAACTATGAGTGGGTCTTTACTCTTATATAGTGTATAAATAATTGTTAGTTTCCATTTATACATTTCATAAAGAGCTTTCTACAATACGCCTAAATTAGCGTGACGTTTATAAGATTTAACGCATTGATAGAAATTATGAAGTTATGCTACGTCTTACGGGATGAACAGGTATGCATATTATTATTGATGCCTTAATTATATTTATGGCTTTGAATAGTATTATGGTGACATGAATTATCAATTTACCACTATATAATTTTATTTACGTTATCTGCTCATCGTTGCTGCACTGGTGTTAGTACTTGCTCGGGCCAGAGTCAGTCTTTCACGTGTATGTTCACATTGTACCATATGCTCACTTTGGATCCATTGTAGGTGCCAGTCTTGTCCTAGATTGCTATAGGCAATTAGGACTCGTATGTGATGCGCATAGAACCAGTCTTCATGTGATTGTAGTACTAAAGCGTAAATCATTATTACACCCAATCTTGTTCATGTCATAATACCTCTACATGAACTCATGTGTCAGCATATGTCGATGAGCACTCAATATTATATGTTCATTCATGGGAAATATTGTAATTACTGGTAGTTATATGCCTATTTACACATTTTGTGATGTACTGAATTCTTGAAATATTGCAGGCTACGGTAAGTATTTTTATACTATACGTAGTATGTATATTTTGGAAAATATACTTGTTTTACTGCGAGGGTTTATAAAGTTTTCAAAATGATTTTTATAAAACTTTATTTTTTATGCCCACTCACCCTTATTTTTCGCCCCTCCAGGTTTTAGTTGCTAAGCTTTTGTGTCGACGAAGATTTTTAGCAAATCTTGGTATTGGAGATTACCTTTGATGATATAATTCTCATCCTACTTTACTGTACTTTACTTATGCTCTGACATTAAGTGTGAAATGAGTTCATTCCTACTCACAAACGCACTCTTATATTTAGGCACTTTTTAGGTTTAAATTTATTCACATTTTCCAGATCACTACACTTTATGGCCTTGTCACATTTCTGGTGTCGCCCAGTACAGCTTGATTCGGAGTTTAGGTGGATATTCTGGGTCGGGGTGTGTCAGTTTGGTATTAGAGCATAAGTTTGGGCAGTATTGCGCTCATCACACTCGTGATGTAAGTATTCTTGGTTCTTGAACCTAAGTGTCGAATCTTGCCACCGCATCGAATATGAAAAACGTGTTAGCTTTTTCCTAAGTTTTGGGCATTTTAGATGACTTATCGACGCTTGGAAGAACGTTTCGACAACCACCTCTAGACTTTATACAAAGAACCTTACTGCTAAGGAAAATCCTGATTCGGAGACGAGTTTGTGGCCCTGAAGCAGGGCTATTTAATAGTTTTGATTCCTTGGCAGTATCTTTTAGTATACCATCTATCAGAATTCCTACAAAGTTTACTTTTGTTGAGATTCTAGAAATTTCTTGAGTGACAACCTGGTGCTAAAGTGGTAGCACTCGACGAAAAAACATTTGGGGGACAACCACTTTTTGTCCACGATAACACTAATCTTTTCAAATGCACTAGTGATCATTCTAGATCTTCAGGAGGAAGATTGACTTCCGTTTAAGTCCGTTCTAAAGTGGATTATTTGCAAATTCCTTTTTCCAGCCTTAGGACATTTCAACCAATACTAGTTCCCAGATTTCCTTTCGATGTTGTACTCATCATTTCGATGAGTATAGGCTTGTGAGTATGAGTTGTTATACCTACAGTTAGTAGAAATCCCTGTGTAGCAAGTATTTTCCTTAGAATCAACAGAACCACCTCACAAAACCAGTTCCTTACCAATCATCCGAAACTATCCATTTGAGCAGGCTCTAATATGTAATCAGCCTATTGTGGCGCTACTAATTGATGATATTGTCCGATATCCAGAAGTTGTCAACTTGTATTCAGGCGGTATGATTTCTGATATCGGACACAGGTACTAGTATCTGGGAGTGATACCTTCATGCCAGAACGCCGGTTCATAGTTTCAGGGTAACTAACAATATCAAAACTATTAAAAATATCATAAATGTGTTAATTAGCGGCGCGACTGATAGACTGATTAACAGTGACAACCTGAGCTGAAGAAAGTAAAATCGTGGAAACTTAGGAACAAGCCTTGTAGGAGGACCGTAAACTTACAGTTGTGTTAACCATATTACCCATTTATGTAACCAAAACCTCTTCAACCAATCACTTTTCTGATCACTTCCACAGACAAACATTATAACTAAAGCACGAGTTGAATTCCCGCTGTAAGAGTATTGAGAAAGCTGTGAAGACCTATTAGCATGTGGTGTAGTGAAATGAAGTAGTATGGTAGGTTTTGAGGACGTATATCTCTGACGTCATTTCTCAAAATTTTACCTGAGATACCACTGAAGCGGGAAGTTGAGTACACCATCGATCCATTTTCTTGTACTACATCAATTTTCCTTACTCCTTTTCGAACGACTCCTTTGACATTGAGGAAACTTAGTTACGAAAGCTTACCGATTAGGAATTTACCCAACCAAACACTTTGTCTTAGGGAACCTTAAACCTATTCACTTAGACAATAGACTGAACCTTAGGATCGTATCTAGATTTTAGCAACTCCATCGGGTGACGATTAAAATCATTAACCCCAACTTTGAATTGATGGTCTACTCGACCAACCTTTTTTAGCCGAGTTTTCTTTCGTAACCTGAGGAATTCATAGTAGTTTTACCAATGACTTTCCCATCTATCCTAGCAATGAGATTAAATCCTCTAAACACAAAGAATCAGCCTTATACCAAATTTCTCAAGTGTTAGCCTTGTTTAGATTGGTACTTTTCTTGGGATACGTAATCTTGGCTAACGATATTCTTTACAAATTATTGTGATATACAAGATACCCTAGGTTTTGTCGATTTCTATCGATAGTTCATCAACAATTTTTCAGCTATAGCTCTGTTTTTCACAAATTGACCGAGGAAAGTTAGTTTATTTTTAGACGTTAAATGTTAATAAAATTTCTGACAACTGAAGAGTTTTCTTTCCCGAACATTATTCTTACACCTTTCAAGGACATTGATAATTACGAAATCCATGATGACGTTTCTTTTGAGTGATTTGGATGCGTACTGATGCAGCATTACAAGTATTGCTTATGTTCCCAATCGTTGGAATCGTACAAAATGAACCATCTTACTCATGACTTAGAGTCAACAGTTACCATCTTTACTTGAAAACCGGATGACACTTCTTTGTGGAGAAACGTATCCAAAATCTTTATCAACCTTAGACTTCTCAAATACATCCTCATTTGAAATAAGCTAAATTTCTGTATTATCGTATATTGCCCGGTTATGCAAACGTAATTACTGTTTACCACAACAAAAGACATGTCTACCCTCAAACACTTCCAGCCTTCCTTATCCCATTCCAGTTAGAGTCCACAAGCATTGATTTGATGTTACTTTCAAATTCTCAAGAAATTGTTCGAGTGGTTATAATCAATTCATCTATATGAATAGAGTTGGGAAATATCATCATAAACTCTCGGTATGAGGTATCTTGTACTCGTGGAGATTATGATGATGTTTCGATGATTATAGACCGACTTGACAAGTCAATTCACTTTTCGTTGGTCCAGATGGACAACATTTTAGATCTCTTAGTAAAATTGCTCATTCTTGAATTTATCGGATTTTCTAGCGTTTTGATCAGCATCTACTCTGATTGTGATTCCATATTCACCTCTTGGTGATGGAAGGCATTCTAGTCAACTTGAATACATGTCTACCCTACTGAACTTCGTATTGTTCTGAAGCAGACAAATCGTTAAGAAAAATCGCTCGGATATCTAATTTTTAGTTTTGAGCATTAATGCTTCAATCACCCAACAAATACTCTGCTGAACAAATTTTACTGTTGGTGATTAAATCTTCTGGAAGCTATCGTTTTAGCGAGATGTTATACATTCACTTCATTTACCTTGTATCCTAGATTTGATGGACTTGTTTTGACCCTCAAAATTTCTTGAGTGTTTTTTTAGCCTTCTGGACATAATTTTTTTCGCTAAACTCGAGAGAAATTCAATATGAATTTGCTCACTATGGTGTTGTGAGCTGTATTGTTCAGCTATATGGAATGTGTGTCACTACTGTATTTCGCCGTGACACATGTCTCACTTCTAAGCCTTAGGAAGTCTTCTTGAAAGCTATGAGTACTAAGGTGTTGTCTGATACCACACTTCACCCTCAGACTAACGGCTAGTCTGAACGAACTATCCAGACCTTCGTGGCATGTTGCGTTTATCCGTTCTATAGTTTTAACATGATTGTAGTAGATACTTATCTTTGTTAGAGTTGTGTGTAACTACAGTTACGCTTTCAGTTTTTGGATATGTCACCATTTGAGACGTAGTATAGAAACTCTATACATAATACATAATTGGCAGGTGAGTATTGCAAATAGGTATTTGAATGATCGAGATTACGATGTAGCAAAAATTGTGCTATTGATGATGTCGCCAGTAAGTGTAGTACGTGAGCGCAATCGAGGCGTTAATCAAATGATTTAGGCGTATTTCCCAATGAGGGGCATGATGATAATATTTCACCCTCAGAAATTTATCATTTGTTTATTGAGACAATAATGAGTTGTTGGTATTGCAGGATGCAGACCATAGTATCAATAACTTATTCATTGGGTTCGTTAAGCAAGTGAATAAATAGGCCGTCTACGTTAGTATTTGTATTCATTTATTTAATATATCATTTAATTATTGTTTGGGTCAGACTCAAAGATACTACACTTATTCTCGGAGTACGTTACGCTACGAGTGCGTATGCGAAATCTTTCTATGTTCGGTTTTGATTTCAGTACAACTATTTTAACTTTACTTCACCACATATGTATTTTTGACGTTACGTTATTATGTATATATTTTTGACCTTATGCTTTTCTAAAGGTTTTATACTTTAGTATTGTATTGAAGGAGAAGGAAAGTTTGAGTTTGGAGGCATGAAAGAGGAATCATTGCAATCCGATCCTGATGAAATGACATTCTCTTTCATGCAACCACTCTAGCTTGATTTCTTCTTTATGTATCTTCTATCTATCTTTGAGTATTTTATGTTAGCAACTTATTTCAAATTTTGGGGACAAATTTTTTTTAAGATGGGTAGATTGTGATAACCCGTCCCTAATTTTACGCTTTTATTAATTTTAAAAGAGTGAATTGACGAAAATACCCTAAGAGGCAAGTATGTTGACTTTCGTTGACCAGTGTATTATGAGATATATGAAACATTCTTTTAGTGTATCCTTGTAGTGCTCATCATTACAAACACATAGGCGCAAGTGGAATCGAATTTGGAGCTACAATTGATATTTTACGGACTTACGAACGTGAAGGGCAATTTGATAATTTCATACGGGAGATATTTTGTGGCTTGTTTTGTGAGCCACGTGGGGCCCACACCCCATACTCCTCCCTCTCTTCCGTGTTTCTCATCTTCTCAACCCTTCACTCATTTGTCACTATCTCTCACTTTCTCTCTCTCTCTTTCACTCTCACTTTCTCTTACCTAAATTCTCTCTTTTCTTCATTTCACTTAAACGCTTCATTCTTCTCTACAAATGCAGGGCTTCACCACCATGCCACCTACGGCTATTACCACTCAATCTCATCTCATCTCTCAAACTCCATATATCGTCATTTCTGTCCCTGTACATCAATACACAGCTGCACCACCACGCCATCCCCTGCGAACTCCATACCCTCACATCACCAGACTACTATCCTCTATGTGAACACTAGAAGTTGAGACCACACTCTGGACCTTCTGTCTTTTTCCCTGCAACAACGGCTAGGCCGAGGCTAGCCACCACCATTCACTCTAATGAGTTAACGTGGAACCCGACGACGAGGTGAGCGTGACTTGATTAGGATTTTATCTCAGTTTTTAATGACTTTTTTCTAGATATCTGAGTGTTTTTTAGTTGAAAACCGAGGGTTTAACTTTGTTCGTGTTTGTCCTTCATTTTCCAGTTTTCCAGTTTTCCAGCAAGTGAAGTAGCGATGTTCCAGGCCATTTTCCAGCCTGCTTCGGCACTCCTAGGTCTCGACTTAGGTATAAACCAATCCCTTACATTCCTAGCTTCAAGTACATATTTCAGAGCCGTGGAAGTTTCATGGCCAAAATATAGGTGTTCTTCTTCGTTGGGTCTAGCGACCCGCAAGTCAAAATGAGTCAACCCGATCTGGCACATAAAAAGAAAAAAAAAAAAGGGCCTTAAGCCCAAATCCAAGCCTTAGGCCCATAAACCCTTAACCCAGATCCGGCCCATTGCCATTTCAAAATCTGGAGGGAATATTCTTTTGGAATATTCTGTTAATTTTAATAGAATATTCCGTCTAAGAATGGAATATTCTGTTAAAGTTAACCGTTGACTATTAGTTGACTTTTTCAAAAGTTCTCGGAAACCCTCATAGGCTAATTTCAACGCCACGAGTCCATTTTTAACATCCATTTAGTGAAATTTTAAAGTTTTAATATAGTTGACCGCTGGGACGACTCAGTTGACCTTTTAAGATTGACCATTGACTTTTCTGTTGACTTTTTGTAAAATTTGCCGGGGACCCTCCTGAGCGTATTTCGACCACAAGTAAATGAGCAAAAAGATGCATCACTAAAATGACACCTAAATTACTTATTAACAAATTTCTCTTTTTTAAACTACCTATTAATAAAACCTTCTTTGTCAACCAAAAGAAGGTGAAAATACCAAATTAACCTTGTCAACAAAACTAAAGTAAAAAGACTAAAATAAAAGTTTTGGGTAATATAGTAAATTAAACACAAAATAATTTTACTGTTTTTTTTTTTTTTTCCAAGCTTCACAACCATACTAATTCTCAAATTAGAATTAATATTGTTAATATCTTGCAAATTCAATATAAAACTACTATAAGTAAGTATCTTGGTATCCAAAATATTGTTTTCTAGAAAGACCAAGTTAATGGAAATGAGTTACTTAAGAGGGTCAAGCAAAAATTAGTTGGTTGGAAAGTGAGAACTCTTTTGAAAGCGGGGAGTCTTACTTTAATTAACTCTAATCTAATGGGTATGTCCCATCATGCTATGTCTTACTTTAAGTGTCCTAACAAGATTTGTTGATTTGTGCTTTGAAGAAAGTGGGCAGTCTGAAAGTTAGAAGATTGGATCATTTTAATAACGCATGTCTTGCTAAATTGGGTTAGAAAGTGTTGACTGAGGATGATAATTGGTGGGTGAAGTTAGTCAAGAGTAAGTATCTTAGAAAGGAAAATAGTTTGGATAATAAATTAGACTAAATCATTCTTTTGCTTGGAAATGTATCTTGAAAAGTAGGGATGTTGTTCTTAAGAGTATGAGATAGAGAGTGGGTAATGGTAAGGACATTTTGTTCTAGGCCCACAATTGGGTTTTTCCTTACCATGTGTTCCATCTCTTACTTAAGATTGACAATCAAAACATTAATTGGGAGTTGAAAGTTAGTGACTTTATTGATAATAATTGTTGGGATGGGGGAAAGCTTTTGCAAGTGGTTAGTAATGAAATTGTGAGAAAATTTGTAATATTACAATTCCCTTGTATGATTCCAAAGATGTGCTAGTTTGGGGTTCAAATACAAATGGTAAGTTCTCTATTAAATCGGCTACTTGGATTCAAAATGGGACATTGACTCAAACTACAAAGCTTAAGTTAATTAATAAGATGTGAAAACTTAATATTCCTCCTAAAGTTAAGATGTTTGCATGGTTGTTCATTCGTAATACACTTTAGACTAGAAAAAGATGAAGTCATATTGTGATTAATAATGATAAGACGTGTCCTTCTCGTAATTTCGAAGAGGAGGATCAAATGCATTTATTCTTTAATTGCGGTGTCATCAAATTGATTTAGGACCTTTGCTCAATTAAACCGAGCAATTTCACTAATGCTAACTTTGCTGCGGTCATAAACTGGTTAATTCTTTAAAGCACATTGATAAAGAAGTTCATAGTGAATTAAGCTTGTGTTTGCTCCTTTGTTGGCAGATTTGAAATGACCGTAATAACATGGTGTTCTTAAATGTTATGCCCATTTTAGCGAGATCTAAGTTACTAGCTATATCTATGGGTGTGCAATATCTTAAAGCCAATTGTAAAGGTTTAAGAAGAAATACTGATGATATTTCCACGATTATTAAATGGCACCCTCTAAATTAGAGTTATATTAAGCTAAATTTTGACGGCTTAGTGGTTGGGGACAAGGCGGCAATGAGATTTGTCTTAAGGAATCCTAATGGGCACCTTATTGCCGGTGGAGCTTTAAATCTTGACAGTGTCACTATTTCTAAAGTGGAGGCTAGGGCTCTCAAAGGGCCTTCTTTTTGCTCGGAGGAAGGGCTATACAAAGATTATGGTAAAATGAGACTCTAAGTTGGTCATTCAGTCAGTGTTTGACCAGGATGTGACGCCTTGGAGTCTGGTTCTTATTATTAAAGATATAAAGTAGACGATGACCAAATTTGCTTGCATTGATTGGAAACATATTTTTAGAAAAGCTAACTCTGTGGAGGATGCCTTCTCTTGCCAAAGCCTTCTTGTTGCTGATGTCATATTTTGGGATCACTGTATTCCTTTATTTGCTCTTTATGCTCTACAATTTGATTTTGTAGGGAACGATTTTTGTCGGAAGTTTTCCCTTTAATATATTTTCTTGTCATTTAAAAAAAGAAAAGAAAAGACCATATTAGTTGCCCCCATTTTCTCTTCCACGTTTTCTCCCATATAAAATAAACTTTTAGCGACGAACTAGTTATTCAAAGCCAATCGCTAAAGATATGAACAACCTCTTCAGCGACTCAAAGTCGTTTCAAGGTCGTTACCAAAAAGATTTAACGACTATCTTATATTTTCTTTCTTTGTAAATTTTAGTTTCAAAATATTAATAAGCACAAGCATATCATGTATACAATTTCTAGTAAGTATGAAGTATTGACCTTTGAAACTTTTATATACCAAACAAATAATTGTGCAATATTGGTGGTAAAAAGGCCATGAAAAAAAGGTCATAAGATGAGGACCAAGAAAAAATCAAACAAATGTATAAAAGGCTTATGAGGGCTTGAATATACTAGCAAAATCTCTGGTAATCCAACCAAAGCCACCTTGTCCAATTTGTTTACACCAAGCCCCATCACAATTTAATTTAATTGTTCGAAACAGAGGCTGAATCCACCCGCCCCTGATCTCCCCACCTCATTGAACCTGTCGGCATGGCTGCTTCACTTTGTCCCCACCATCCTCAATCTCACGCCATTGTTGATGCAAGAGCTCCAAAGCAACATGAGGCTCCACATCAAGCTTGTCAAAAATCACACTATTTCTACGCTTCCATATTCGCCAAAGACCACATACAATCCAACACATTAGTTTTTCGACATCTTCAGTATCGTCATATTTACGACAAAGCCACTTCCAACACTCCAAGAAGTCACCACCCTCCACCATTACCAAATCTAATTGGATTGGAGATCTAAACCAAAAAACACGGGCAAATGGACAATGGAAAAATAAATGTACTTGCGTTTCCATATCTTCCTCACAATGAGGACACAATGTCTCCAAACGAACACCATAGCGTTGCAAATTAGTACGCATTGCAAGAATGTTTTTGCATCCCTTCAATATAAAATGCAGCAGCTTTTGAAGGACCTTCAAGTGCCAAATTGCCGACCACACCGGATCCTTATTTTGTTCTCCACTCGATTGTTCCACACCTTTACAACCGAGCTCCCCGTTTTGATTCATCTCTTAAGCAACCATGTACCCCGATTTAACCAAATACACTCCATTCTTTGTGTAATGCCAAATAATTCTATCAGTACATCCGAGTTTGCTAAGAGGCATACTCAAAATAATACGGGCTTCCTCGTTAAAACACCGTTCAATAATATCCTTTTTCCATATACCCCCGGGCACCACTAAATCCTCAACCCTTCCCGGCATCTCCACATGCCTCGAAAAGGGGTATCTCATGTTAGCTTCTTGTATATAATACATATATATATATATATATTGTTAAATTGATCTACCTCTTAAAGGGTAGCTGTTATATAGGTACGTAAAATTGCTAAACTAGCATTACTCTTAACCGGTTGAAACAGGTACTTGTATTCAAATCGACCCATTAGTTAATAGGCTACCAACAGGTTCACTTATTATCAATCCAAACTCATTAAGGTTCAACCCAAACACTTAATTTTTTGTGGCGTGTATGATTTTGCCAGGTATCGGGCCATTGAAAGAAGGCCTATAATATGATAGATTTTCTTGTACAACCAATTTATCACGTATAACTTGTCATTCATTGGATGTATACTATACATTTTGAACACGAACAAATATATATCGAACGATAAAACCACTAAAATTGAATACTCTATGAATGAGAAAGAATGGTGTAATCCACAAATCTCTTTTTACCTTTTATATACAGCTTTCAATTTTCAATCGTTAAATTAAATGAATTGAATTAATAAGATGTATGAAGGTTAAAAATACGTGTGGATGGAAAATCCTCACATCTATAGCATGTGATGCGTATAGGGCGGGTGGGTGGAATAGCATTGGAGCTTTTAGTAATTTTACCTGAAGCAGCCCACGTCCCAAACCCAAACCTACGAGCCACCAAAAAGCCCTTGTTGCTTACGGCATTTCTTCTGTTTGGCTGTCGTGGCAGTTGCCTCCTTCTCCTTCGCTACTACTCCCCTCAGTTAATACAATCGTTTTAGTGTTGTGTAACGATTAAACGACGACATATAGCCCTGCAGGGGAACCGGAAGCTTAAAACCCTAACCCTAGCTCTTTGGATTTTAGGGTTTTCAATCTCTGATTTCCAATTTCAGTTACTGCCATGGAAGCCGACGAGGAAGATGCTTCCAAGGTGAACGAGCCTTCGATTTCACTCCAAGACGACGCTTTACCGTTGCCTCATACAGGAGAGGAGCTCCGGAACACCGAACCACAATGCGACCCGGAGTCTGCACCTGAGCCCGAGCATGGCGGCTCGGGGCTTGGGGTCGACGGAGAATCTGATTCGGTTGCGTCTTCGGTAGAGAGAGGCGATGGGGATGGAATTGGAGGAGGGTGTAAGGAGGGGGATACGGAAATGGTGGATGTGGCTGAGGCGGTGGTGGCGGTTGCGGAGACAGTTGAAACTGATGCAGTGGAGGATTTGGGGGTGGCGATGGAGAAGTCTGCTGCTGACGCGGGAGAGAAGATGGTGGTGGAAGAGGAGACGAATGTGATAGAAGGTCACGTGGCTGAGGACAGGGAGGTTGAGGAGGTGACGAATGTGGCTGAAAGTCACTTGAGAGAGGAAACCGAGGTCAAGGAGGAGATGCATGTGGCTGGAGGTCACGTGACAGAGGAAACTGAGGTGGAGGAGGAAATGACTGTGGCCGGTGGTCATGTGACAGAGGACACTGAGGTTGTGAAGGGGATGAATGTGGCTGAAGGTTATAGCACAGAGGAAGCTGAGGTTGGGGATGTGGATGATGAGGTATTGGAGACAGAGGTGAAGGTGTTGCCTGAGGAAGCTGCTGTGGCTAACTCGGACAAGCAGGAGGCTGAGGATTCTAATGTGGCTGAAACGGCTGAGGAGACTGTGCTTTCAGTGAAGGATGAAACAGAGCAAATGACGGGTGAAGCCAAGGGAGGTGAGGTTGAGGCCGAGACAGTGGGAGAGGAGACTGAGACCGAGGTGGAAGGAGAGGAGGATGGGAACGAGACGGTGGGAGAGGAGGATGGGAACGAGGCGGTGGGAGAGGAGGATGGGAGTGAAGCGGTGGGAGAGGAGGATGTGAATGAGGCGGTGGGAGTGGAGGCAGAGGCCGAAGCGGAGGGAGAGGAGGCTGAGGCCGAAGCAGAAGGAGAGGAGGCTGAAGCAGGGGGAGATGATGAGGAGAATGCGGCAGACATGTTGACTGAGACTGACACAGTTGGGGAGTTGGATATGGTTGATGATGTAATGGAGGAGACAACTGAGGCAGAGGAGACGGGGGCGGCAGAGGAAGAAGCAGAAGAAATGGAGGTGGAAGAGGAGGAGGAGACAAAAAGAGCCGGCAGTGGTGGGAAGAGGAAGCGTGTGAAGAGTTCTAAGGACACGGGAAAACTCCTCTCAAAGAAGAAAATGGAAGAGGATGTCTGTTTCATTTGCTTTGATGGGGGTGAGCTTGTGCTTTGTGACCGCAGGTCAGTTGAACTTTGCTTACTGTGTGTGCTTCTTTTGACGTTATTTCTGTGATTGGTTTATTGATTAGTTTAATTGGTGGTTTCAGGGGATGTCCCAAAGCATACCATCCTTCATGTGTTAATCGTGATGAGGCCTTCTTTCGAGCCAAGGGTCGATGGAATTGCGGTAAGTTGCTGCGGCTGAAGTCCTTAATTTTCTTTTCCTTTTCACCAAGTTTTATTGTTTTATTTAATTCTGATGTAGTACGTTAAGGGCCAGTAGACTATTAATGCACAATGTACTTGTTTGTACAATGTATATTCAGGATTTTCTAGTATGCTCCGGGGTATTCTATACACTGGGATTTGATGACTGTATTCTAACGGCCAACAATCCCAATGTATTGGATACCCCTAAGTATAGTAGAATTTCATGTATATTCATAATGGACATTCATTACTAAGTTTAAATGCATTTTGAACAAACATCCATTCAGCACATACACCTCATTAAACAATTCATCTAGTGGAATAGGCCTTTAAACTAAGACCCTTTGTAATCTTGAGGAGGCTTCGGTTTTCTGATCAGTTCCTAGATTTACCTTTGAGAATTTAGGTTCATCTCCTAGCTTCTGCTAAATTGAATTCTCTTTATTTTTATTTATTCCATGTCTTCGTATATTTGTTTCTTTGGTGATCATTTATGTGTTTAGCATGCGGTTTCTGTAGCTTCAAACTCCAGCTGCATTAGTGCTTCCTTGGTGCAGTGATGATTGAGTTAGTGTTTTTATGTTGTAAAATTATATTTTTGCTTTTCGTTTTCGTTTTTGATATTTGGTTTAAATTATATGAAAATGATATTTTATTAGTTGCTGGCTAGGGGTCTAAAATACTGTGATACTTTTGAAATATTTGTATTTTTTCAAGTAAGTGAATTTTTTTTGCATACTTTCAGTATCCTGAAGTATTGGACAGTTTGTGTCTAGTTAGAGTTGATTTGGAGCTGCATGTTTGTAATTATTGACCTGGAATATTATTATTTGGATGACTATTTGTTAATTGTCCTTGAACAGTTTGTGTGCTTTGAAGATATTAGTTAGTATCCAAGTGATTATGTATTTGTCTGGAATTATGACTACAAGTACCTGCAAGATGTAGTTCTTTGTTTACTTTACAATTATAAAAATTTGAAATCGTTTACCAAGAGAAGGGCATTGCTTTTTCTGCAGAGAGGGATCAGTTTTTTGATCCTTGGTTTAGATTTTCTTTTATAATGACAAGGGGAGAAACAATTGCTGATGTAATGACCTATGACCGGCAGCTAAATAGGGAATTGACGGACATTGTGTTTTGACCTATTACCAAGAGAGTTACAACTGCTTGTATAAGGTTATGTTATAATATAGAATGGGGACTTAAGCGGGTCAAATAAAATTCAAGTTTTGGGAAGAAATATATCAGGCATAAGTGTATCGTGTACAGTTAAGTTACTGTTAAAGTAACGTAACAAGTACCAAACTCCTACCAAGTACCTTAGCAAACCACTTTTAGGCAACACTTTATCAACTTCTTTTATTTTTTATTTATTTTTATTCTTTCTTCCTTTTTTTGGAAGATTTTTAAGGGTTCATGAAAGGTATTCAGCATTTACCTCAGTTCAGACTTCAGACTCTAGCCTTAACCTGGAAGTTATGTGTTTGTCCGCTTCAATTTTTATTATTCATGTACTTTTAGTGAATCTAGTTGCCAGTGTCTTTTTTGATAGAGATTGCAGGCATTATGGCTATTTTGAACTCTTCATCTTATAAGCACCAGTTCTTTTACATGTGTCACTGGGTTTCATCACTTAACGATGTTAACGTCATTATAAAAATGCTTATTTGAAAATTATTTCAATTCTTTTGGTTGCTGGGCAGTATCTGATGTATTAATAAATATATTTTAGGTTGGCACCTTTGTAGCAACTGTGAAAAGAGTGCCCACTACATGTGTTATACATGCACCTTTTCCTTGTGCAAGGCGTGTATCAAAGATGCTGTTGTCTTATGTGTTCGAGGAAACAAAGGCTTCTGTGAGACATGCATGAAAACTATCATGATGATTGAAAAGAATGAGCAAGGAAACAAGGACAAGGTATGATGCCCTCTTTCTTCTGTTATTCCCTAATCACTTTTGTATTTTCCTTTTGCTAGCATTGTCACGATTAGGGTCAAGGGTTATATCTTTCTTGGGAGTGTTTTAGTGTGTGAAAGTAGTGTGTCGTGAAGTTCATTTTTGCTACATCCTAATTAAATCAGTCAGCCAAAAGGGAAAAAAGAAACAACAAAGCGTATACATTTGGAGGTTTCGTAAGCCTCTGTATGTAATGACGTTAGTGACTTCCCTTTCTTCTAATCGAAGGTGAACTGGGAACAGCAGTATCTTGGTTTCCCTGGTGATTTTTTCCTAGGGTTGTTGATGTCTGGGATTTGTCTTTATATGCTCTTTCCCTTGTTCTCATCTTGTTTTGTTTGAGTTCCCTTCTGGCGGACTGTAGTTCACTCGATGAACAATGTATCCAGTCAGTGCATATTGAGTTGCTTGAGTTTGTACAAGTCATATATCTGGAATTATATGTTGAATTATGTCAATAAATTTAAGGGAAGCTAGTTTGATTGAGTTTTTTTTTTTGTAATATTTTTTTTGTTTGTAAGAAATCTTTTATAATATGTTGGAAAATATGGCTTCAAGAATAAAGCATCTAATTGTAATTCCATGTATCGGTTTGAAACCTATGGCATAATAAAGTGTCTGGTTATAATTTTGTGCAAAAACGAACAAAAAAGAAAGGAAGATTAGATGTAATGTAGCTGAAAGCTCATGTGAAATGGTTGAGGTGTTGCATATACTCACCCTATTAGAGATTATAGGTCTATCAATGCCTGTGTCGATAGTCCTTTGATACTTAACTGCTGCTGCCCAAGTTTTCATGCGACAGAGGAAATGTCGTTTTAATTTGTCATTGTACATATAAGTCAAAGTCAGAGAGTGTTTGTCTCTCCCTTTGGTTGGGAATTCTCAGCAATGTCCACCTGTATAATTCTAGTGTGTCATGGTTTGAGTGGTATGTCATTAGACATTAGGTCTGGTCAATTAATTAAAATCAAAATTATAACATTACAATTTATAACATTAATCTTGTCCTTAACTATGTACTGTTTTCACTTCACACGTTTAAACTGCTTGCAGTGGCATTCGTTTTATTCTTTTTTTTCTTGTGCTTGTGCAGGATGAAGTTGATTTTGATGATAAAAGCAGCTGGGAGTACCTCTTCAAGGATTATTGGATAGACTTAAAAGAGAAGTTATCTCTAACGCTTGATGACCTTGCTCAGGCCAAGAATCCAAGGAAGGGATCAACTGGACGTGCTAATAAACAGGAGTCACGTGATGAACCCTATGATGCTAATGATGGTGGAGGGTCTGATTCTGACAACTCTGAGAATTTGGATTTAGTTAACCCTAAAAAAAGAAAGTCCAAAAAACGAATGAGAACCCGTGCAAAGGGGAGGGATTCATCAAGTGCAGCTACAGCAACTGGCTCTGGAGGTCCATCTGCAGATGACAGTACAGGGTGGGCATCAAAGGAACTTCTGGAGTTTGTAATGCACATGAGAGATGGTGACGAGTCTGCTTTATCTCAGTTTGATGTCCAGGCTCTCTTGCTAGAATATATAAAAAGGAACAAACTTCGTGACCCTCGGCGAAAAAGTCAGATAGTTTGTGATATAAGGCTTCAAAATTTATTTGGGAAACCACGCGTTGGGCATTTTGAAATGTTAAAGCTTCTTGAATCCCACTTTCTTGTAAAAGAGGATGCTCACACTGATGATCTTCAAGGGAGTGTTGTTGATACCGATGACAATCAGTTGGAGGTTGATGGCAACTCTGATACCCCAGTAAAGGCCAGTAAAGATAAGAGACGTAAAGCACGTAAAAAGGGTGATGGGAAAGGACCTCAATCTAATATTGACGACTTTGCAGCCATTGATATGCATAACATCAATTTAATTTTCTTAAGGCGTAATTTAGTGGAAGATCTACTTGATGATCTGGATAACTTTCAAGACAAGGTTGTCGGCTCTTTTGTCAGAATTAGAATTTCTGGTAGTGGTCAAAAGCAAGATTTGTATAGGCTGGTGCAAGTTACAGGTAATTATTTGATTAATTGTCTTTCATTGTATTTTTGGCGTGAGCAACGAAGGCATTAAACTTTCAGAATTGTAAAGTTCATTGTCTAAATGATTTTCTGAACAGGTACATGCAAAGGTGCTGAGCCATATAAAGTTGGTAAAAGGATGACAGACATCTTGCTAGAGATATTAAACTTAAACAAGACAGAGATCATTTCGATTGATATCATCTCAAACCAAGAGTTCACTGAGGTGATTTAGCATATAACTAACTATTTCCTTTCAATTCCAAACTCGGTTTAAAAATAACATAAATGTGGCTCTTAAAGAGACATGATTTGGACATCCTTGTTCTCAAGGGCATGTCCTCCATTAGAAATAACATTAGAAAGACTGATAATGCTTGCCATTGGGCAAGATATGGTACAAGGGAAACGTGAATAATTCTCACATCCAATCGAATGGATAGTGTAGTTTGCTTTTCCCTCTTTATTGGGAGAGACTGCAGCTTTATGTGCATCATAGTGAAGATTGCTGGAAAAGCAATTTTTGTTTGAATTTTTTTTGTTTCTGCTTTCATTTAGAAATCACTTGTTTGATTATCACCTTGTTTCATTGTTTATTTTTAGGACGAATGCAAACGACTGCGTCAGAGCATAAAATGTGGACTTATCAACCGGCTTACTGTGGTATTTCTATTTTCTATTGTTACTTTTGTGTGTTGATGTTAATTTTTATTTTCTCCTGAGAAAGTGGTCGTTTGCAGGGTGATGTTCAAGACAAAGCAATGGTGCTCCAAGCAGTCAGAGTCAAAGATGTAAAACTCTTGCCCTTTTATCCCTTAAAGTTGCTTTCTCACTTGTAAACTTCTTTTCCTTCAATTTTTTATTTGCATCTTGGACATATTCTATGTACTCTTAGGCTTGCACATGTTTCATGTCGCATCAGATGTTGTTGGTAATTCATCTCAAAATTGAGCTCCATATTACAGCATTGACTTTAGGAATTGCTGTAGATTTGATTTCCCGGATAAAGTTTTAAAGTGTACTTAGGAAAGTTTTGTTTCACAGAAAAGGAAAGAAAAGAAAATATGATGATGCAAGGATGATGATGACGATGATGACGATGAAGAAAATATATACCTCCACTGAGTGTCCACTTAGGGAGAAGATTATAATATACTTTATTCATAAAAAGGACTGGATTCATTAACTAATCTAAAATATACAAGATTGGTGGACTGCATACAATATAATGGAACGGAGAAGTTCCATTTATTGTTCATAAAAAGATACAGAAACCACTGATTAAAGGTAATTAAGCAAAGCTTTCCTTCCTCCAAATATATTAGATACAGTAAGTAGCCCTCCAATCTGCAAAAGTGACAAAGAAACAGTTTCTTGTAATCCAAATACGTGTGTTGTGTTACTGGCTCCTCGTTATAAGAACCAGGAATCTTATGTTTCTGTAAATTGGTAAACTATATAATTTGGAAGCATGCAAGGACCAAATAATGCTTGTAGACTTTTAATATTAGTATAGGCTTATGTGGTTGCCAAATTCCAATCCCTTGAATTAGGTACGCTAGAAACTTACTCCACACTTAATAAAGGACTTAGGTAGTGATCTGAACCAAGGTTTGTTTTATCTATTTTTTTAGCCCAAGTAGGCTTCTTTCTTCGTGTTTGGTTTTCCAACTTCAGTTATTGGCTTGTAAAGGGAAACGTAGCTTGGCATATTTGCTTACCACAATGGGTTTGATTATAGAGGGTATGAGGTCCTGGTTTCCAAGTTTAATTCTGATTGATTTTTTTATCTGTACCACCCATAAAGGCACAACAAAGAGGAGTAATTTTGGTGTTATTATGTTTTTCAATTTAGAAGATATTTGGGATATGGTACACTGTCACCATGTAATAAACTTGTCTAAGGTTGAGTACTAGCTGCTACTAGCACTATGGTGTAATGGTTTTCCTCTCCATTTGTAAGTGGATCTGAAGGGTTGCATATGAAGCCTAGGTGAAGCAACTTATTGCTTTTTCCAACTTAACTGGACATCTGAATGCTATTGATGTCGAGCTTCAACAGTTGCATTTCAAGTTGGTCTTGAACAAGTAAAGGCCGACCATTGAACCCCAAAAATCAAGCTTGCCGATTTTACTTGCTGAGCTTTGGAACCAATCAAGCGATGGATCCTTATTTAAGCCTTAAGTCTGTCATTTATAAATTTTCAAATGAAGTATAACACAGGGTGACATGGCATAAATACCTAATGTTGAGATAGGTAGGTGCTTTATTTTTGTAACCCTATGGTTGGGTTCCAGATCAACTCAAATATAAAACAAGCTCAATCCAGTCTTGAACTTGTGAGCAGATCAAGTTCTTTGCAGCCATCCTCTGCCATTTGCTACCGGAGTTTTAATGTTTTCATGAAGAGATCAAAGACCTAACATGTCTGCAACATAGGAATATCGGCAAGAACTAGTTGCTTTTCCCCAATTAATTCCTAATAATCTCAACCAGATTTGTTCTTTAAGAAGGATTGTTTTTTCCTCTTCTTCTTAGATGCAATATGGATTCTGGCTCCTTTAGTGTTGACTCAACCCTTATTTTAAATCTTGTAGGTGTAAATTCAATATACACTATGCCCTCTGTTTTTCCTATAACTTGATTTTGATATTATTTTTGTAATAGTTTTCCTTGCTTTTCTTTGATGGATTTGTTTTATTTATTTATTCTGATACAGTGGTTAGAAACGGAGATAGTTAGACTCAGCCATCTTCGTGATCGAGCAAGTGAAAAAGGGCGCAGGAAGGAATATCCTTTACTTTTCAAGTTTAATACATTTTTATTCACAATTTTTTTGTGGGAAAGTGATTTCTGCAGACCCTCCTTTTTTACCTTATAGTTCTACACATTCACTTTAATTTGGTCCTTGATTTGTTCACTCCAATGGCTGGAAAAAAGAGGGGTCTGCAAGAGGTGAAATATGGTGTGCAAAAATCATTTCTCTTTTCTTGGTGTGTGATGTTTAAATGCACTACTCTCTTTCCTGAAGTCTGAGCTATTTGGTGTAATTTTATATTTACTTGCTTTCCAAGGCTGTGGCCTTCGATATAAATTGACCTGTTTCTTATATTAGTGATTTCCAGAAAACTTAAAAACTTTATATTGGTAAAGGAGGAAATTTTACCCTCGCATGTTTTTTTTTTTTTTTTTTCTCCTGCTATGATTAGAAGTAATGAGTGACACATGTGAAGGGATACTTTATACCAGTTGAGGTCTTCTTTTTCTTTATGTTTTGTTTTGGAGGGGAATTGGATGTTGCAATAAGCAGATGCATTTGGCCTTTTTCTCTCTTTGATTTTACAAGAAATTTTAGCACTCTAACTTTACAAGAAATTTTAGCTCCTTAATAGAGCATCAGATACCTATTTAATAGTTCCATCTGCCTTTTTCATTAGTTGATGCCAGAAACACGTATTTTCACTGTCAGTATAAAAAAAAATCCTATTAATTTCTTGATTCTTTGGAAAGAAAACCTTAAATTACCTTTTTCTTTTTTTTTTTTTGTATTTTTTTGGAGATGCTTTTGTTGTATATATATATATGTATATCCCACTTAATGGGATAAGGCTTCTTTGTTGTTGCTGCTACTGCTTTTGTTGTATATGGTACTTTTTTTTTTTTAATGGTCAATGTTGTATATGGTACTTTAAGATGACTAGGAATAGGTATGATGTAAAATCCTTAACTTTCTTTTCACGCTTAGAGAGTGTGTAGAGAAGTTGCAGCTTCTAAAGACGCCTGAGGAACGCCAGCGTAGACTAGAGGAAACTCTAGAAATACATGCGGATCCAAATATGGACCCAAGTTATGAATCTGAGGAGGAGGAAGACGAAGGAGATGACAAGAGACAAGGTCCCATTTCTTTTTTTTTTTTTTTTTTTTGGGAATTTTTATACCTTTAATTCTCTAGTGCTATTTTCTTTTTCATTAATTCAATCATAATTTTTTAACTGAAACGATAGCGATAATCCAGTCATTATTTCAGTCATTAATAACATAGCTTTCAACCCATGCAGATAGTTACACGAGACCTACAGGTTTTTCCTTTGGAAGGAAAGGGAGGGATCCAATTTCTCCACGAAGAGGAGGATCTTCTTTTAATGATTCCTGGAGTGGGACAAAGAATTATTCCAATACGAATCGAGAGTTAAGCAGGAATACGTCAAATAAGGGATTCTACAACAAAGCAGAAAATACAACTGGAGCTGGTGAGAGAGTGAATGATTCATGGGGTCAAGGAAGAGACAGAGAAACGCAGCAAACAAGCCACTGGGAGAAGAAACAAATTATTTCAAGTTTAGAAACAGGTGTTAGGAGTACGCAGTCTGTGGTACAATCTGAATCATCTCCTGGTGGTGGCTCAGGAAATTCAGTTGCACATTTCACCACTGGCTCAGCGCAATCTACACCCACTATCAATGATTCAGAAAAAATATGGCATTACAAGGATCCTTCCGGGAAAATTCAGGGACCATTTTCCATGGCACAGCTACGCAAATGGAATAACACTGGCTATTTTCCTGCCAACTTGAGAGTTTGGAAGAACACTGAGAAGGAAGAAGATTCTATCCTGGTAACTGATGTATTGGCTGGAAAGTTCCAGAAAGACCCTTCACTGGTTGACAGTAGTTTTCTAAAGGCCCAAATGGTGCATGATTCATGTCTCTCACCTGCACCGTCTGGGAAGCCTCAAGGAGGTCTCTTTCAACGGGGTACAGAAGGCCAAGCTGCAGGAGGAAGTTGGGGATCTGAAAACGAAATTACTTCATCCTCAGCCAGAGGTACTCTATCATCAGTTGAGGTTCCTAAGTATTCTTCAGATGGGTGGGGCACAACAAACTTTCCCTCACCTACTCCATCCCAAACTCCATTAGGTGGGGCAAGGGGTCAAGCTTATGAAAGTAATTGGTCACCCACCCCTGTTCATCCAACTGGCTCTGTCTTGGGTGGGAATGGAGTGATGCAACCTAGTACAGTAGCTACTCCAGAAAGTGCATTGCGAGTTTCTGGAATTGATCGCTCAAGCTCTCTTTCCGGCATTAATGCAGCACCCAAGTCTGAAACTGCTGTGCTTCTGGGCTCTACAAATACTCTTCAAATGCATGGTCAAGTAAATGCTTCAATGAATCAAGTAACAGATGTGAAAAATCTTGTTTCAAATCTGCAAAATCTGGTACAGACTGTTACTAATCGTACTCCCGGTGGTGATGCTCGAGGGTGGGCTTCTGGTTCAGTTCCAAAACAGGAAATGACTGCTCCAGGGCCAGTACCTGGGAGTGAAACTCAACCCTGGGCAGGTGCTCCATCCCAGAGGATAGAACCAATTAATGCTTCTACTATGCCTGCACAACATCCGGCCCATGGTTACTGGGGTAACGCTTCATCTACTAACAATGCTACCCAGTCTATTAATACAGGAAATGCAGCTGGAAATTTGCCTTCATCAGGCTTCTCTGGTGTTCCACAGTCTGATCCTTGGAGACCCCAAGTCCCAGCTAATCAATCATACATTCAGCCTCCAGCACCATCACCCCAGGTACCTTGGAGCATGGGTGTCCCAGATAACCAAAGTTCTCTGCCAAGAAAGGGGCAAGAGAATCAAAACGCAGGTTGGGCGCCAATTGGGGGAAATCCAAACATGGCCTGGAGAGGACAAGTGCCAGGAAATACAAACATGAATTGGGGAGCTCCGGGACAGGGTCCAGGGTGGGCTGGACCTGGTCAAGGTCCAGTACCTGGAAATGCAGCGCCTAATTGGGTCCAACCTGCTGCTCAAGGACCTCCTTCGTTAAGTGGAAATCCCGGTTGGGCTCCATCTGGTCAAGGGCCAGCAGTTGCGAACACCAATCCTGGTTGGGCTGGGCAAACTCAGAATGGAGGAGATAGGTTCTCAAATCAAAGGGATCGCGCTCCGCATGGCGGAGATTCTGGTTATGGTGGTGGAAAGCCCTGGAATAGGCAGTCGTCCTTTGGTAGTGGTGGTGGTGGCGGCGGGGGAGGAGGGTCTTCGAGGCTGCCTTTCAAAGGGCCCAGAGTGTGCAAGTTCTTTGAGAGCGGTCACTGCAAGAAGGGCGCAGCGTGTGATTATCTGCACCCGGACCAGTAAGATTTTTGGGAACACAGAAGCAGCAGCAGCAGAAGAGCAGTTCATAGTGTACAGCAAATTTCCCATGGAAGAGTTTTGACTTTTGTATAAACGCTTTGTTTTGTTAATCTTTTAATTACAATGACAGGGTTAGTTTAGTGTATTATGCTTTGTTTGGTCTTTCCCACATTCTTCGTTACTGTTTAGATATTCCAATGTGTTACAATCATGGGTGATCTTGATGCATGTAAGATTTCTTGTACTCTAAAGAATGGAAAGAAAATGCAAGTTTTTATAAATAGAGGGAGATTCGAACTCGCTTATCTATCCAGTAGGCAAAGGTTCTGGTGTTAAATTGAAGGGAATTGAACTCTAGACGTATCTCAATATTAACAGATCAATTGATCCTCCCTCGCAACTGTCATAATGACATCGGAGCCATATAAGTTAATCTCACGACTCCGTGAGTGGATTAAAAACATGAACGAGGATCGTTATGGTGACATACAAGTCGGTTACGATTTACACATGTTTTAGCGAGTACTTTTGTACCGCACGATCAGCATCGAACCGTCGAGGACATTCTACTATTCTAGTGCAGATGACAAGGAGGGAAGTGAAAAAACAACATCAGACAAACAAACAAGGAAATAGCAGGAGATCGGGAATTCATTGATGATTCTCAGCTGAATCATTGATGGATTCACAGATAACTGCTTTCAATTGATGAATGAATTTGATGGTCATGTTAATCCAATCACCCAAAAATAAAGGCAATTATTTGTGTCAAAAACATGGACACCAATTATTCGTGGAAAAAGAAAAGTGCAAATGGGAAATGCCCAACTCAGAAAATCAAAAGGGCAAATGAAAAAATCCCAGTTCAGAAAAATTATGGTCCGATTGTTACTCATCTTCCTAGATGAACAAACCAAGAGCATGAATTCAGAAAAATACAAAAAACATGAAATACGCGGGAGTCTACCGGGAAATGCTCTGAACTCATGATAGTCTTGTTCATCTCCTATGGTTTGTGTGAAAAGAAATCTGAGGGGGAAGGTTGGATTGTTGATAGCATTTGGTATTTATATCACCCACACTCAAATCCATCAAAATCCTTCATTCACAAAAATCCCAGCAAATGTTTGACATTTCCACTGTACTTAGATTTGTATGGACTTTTTAAACTTTTAATTGACTACCCATGAATTTGGATGTATTCTTTAAATTCTCCAAAATCCTAATTTAATTACCCTATGATTTTAAAATCATTTAAAATCTATATTCAAACTCCTAATTGACTACACTCTGATTTTAAAGTCTATTAAAATACTAACAAATTTTAATTTGACTACACCCCTTTAGTCTTAATTTCGGATGAGATTTTTAACCCATCTTGTCACGTCACGTGTCATTATCCGAAAATATTATTTTGTGGATAGATTTCCGATAAGATTTTTAACTAATCTCGACTCCGCACGTGTCACTATCTGTTTACAATAATTTAGCCAAGATTTCGATCAGATTTTCAACCAATCTTGTCATGCCAAGTGTCATTATCCGAACGTACTATTTTATGGATAGATTTCCAATAAGATTTTCAACCAATCCCGACACGCCACATGTCACTATTTGCTTACAATAATTTAGCCAAGATTTAGATAAGATTTTCAACCAATCACGTAGTGCCACATGACATTGTCCAGAACCTTATCCTGTCTTTTTTTGTCCATATAAACCCTATATCCATCATCATTTACTAAACTCAATCCTTCTTTTTTAGCTCATGATCCTTTTTTATTGTTTTTAAATCTTGAATTCTTATAATATTTTCTTTAAGAAGATTGTATGAAATCGATGAGCAATAGAAAAAATTATTGGCACAACATGAAGAATTGTTCAATCTGGAGAAAGGTAGAGATGAGACTTTCGCAATGGAAGAGGATGAGAACGATGGTTGGAGATGAGGTTGTACAATTTTAATTTTAATTTTTACTTTATGCTTCAATTATTTATATATGTTGTTTCAGTTACCCACAAGCTCGCATAACATATAATTTTAGGATGACGATTGAAGTCGCGATACTACGGTTGGCTGTAAGAGTATCGAAAGAGGTGTCAAATTTTAAACATAAAATTGAAATTTTATAGCCTATGTGATAATTTGACATCTTTTAAAATTTTAGTCCTCACCTCATATACCAAATTAAATTATTATTTTATATTTATATTTTACAAGTGTGAAACCCTAAATCACAATTCCTTGTTTCCATCTTGTGTTGCAGAAATTAAACTTTTGTGGTTGTGTGGATCAAGATCGAAGAGAAATCCCCCTCCTCCTCCTCTCTCAACCCTTCTTCCGCCGGCCCACCCGAGAAAAAGGCCAAGTCGCAGGCGGTGGCCTGTTCCCTCGATCCCAGCAAAATGGCCTCCACCACCTTCAGCACCACCACCCTCACACTCACCCGTCCCAGGACCCCAATAACGATGCTGTATTTGACCCCTCTTCCATGTCCCTCGACGAAGATCTCAAGCCAAACGACCCCTCTCCCCGAGGCATCGCTGCCAATTTGTCCCCAAAAAGGGACAGCCCCCTCAGCCCTCTACCAAGAAGCTTGTCATCAAGCTCGTCAAAGGTAAGCCTTCTCGATCCTAATACGATGTCGTATTTTGGGGCCAATTTTGATATACTGGGATCAGATCGTCATTTCTAGGTTTTGTAGGATTGGAGAGGACTCTGCAAATGGTTAGAGACGAAGAAGTTTGAAGGTTTTGGAATTCCAGGTGAAATAAATTAAAAATATTTGATGTTGCTGTCAAATTTTGTGGGCTGCTATTCTATATCATGACACATCAGATTTGGTTTTTTGATTGAAAATTTTTGTTGCTGTCTTTTATAATTATTAAAGCTGATTTGAACATTTTGACAGTTTCTTCGAAGATGCTTTAAGTGTCTATTAAATTAGAGCATTAGAAAATATTTGTGTACTCACTACGGAGTACCCAATTTCCTGACCAAATGACATGGCCCTGTGAAATGGGAACAGCTGTCCCTTTTAATTCTATATTAAACTTTTGCTATGTTGAGAACCAAACAGCCCTCTTCTTCCTCCTATTACCTTTGCCATGTTAAATATGGACAAACTCTATCCTCTTCCAACCTTGGTCAACCCCACCCCGTGACCTCATCGGCTCCGGCATCATGTGCAAGCTTCAAGCTCACTCACCAAGCCGACGTCGATTCCTTAACCGAGATATCCCAATCCGTAATCCTCTCAAATTTCGTCGACACAGTCTCACTGCTGGATGAAGTCATCGATGGGAGGAGGGTGGGCGGGCTTGGTGGTGGTGAGAGAGGACCGTGGCTTGGGATAATGGGATGGAACAGAACTCATGGAAGGCTAGTGATTTGCTGAATCGAATCGTATTATTATTCGATTTTTATTAATCCATCTATTGTTATTTGTAAAATCTTCAATTCACCTATCTTTTAGTTTTTCAATAACCCGTGTCTTTGATGAAAGCCTAGCTTATTAGCTCTAGCATCAACAACTATATGTACCGAGGAACAGTCAGCCCCGACCACCATTCCGAATCGTCCATCAGTCAGACCTCACCTCCATTCCGGATCGTCGGATAGTCATTCGGGATTGTCCATCAGTCAGGTCCAACTGGCAATATGGATCGTCTATCATTGAGGTCCAATTGCATTTTTTCCCTATTTAAAACATCAGTCTAGGGTTTAGGAAAAATCTTACATACATTTTCTCAGACTGTAGAACTCCTGACTCCCCATCATCTCCATGTTGCGCTGCGCTTCGGTGGCCTCCGCTATGCTACAATGATCCGCCGGCCATTTATTGTTGGAGAAGCAGAACCCTACCTCCCTGCCTACAACCTTAATTAGAGGGCCGCCTACCATCTCTCCTATCTCAATCAGAGGATCTTAGTAAATCTCATTTTACTTGAATGTTGTTTTTCGTGGAAATTAAGCTCATTATTATTTACAAATTTAGCTGTCATATATTACCATTTTTAATTTGTTCATAAAAAGTTAAAAACTGATATATGAAAATTTGTCAAGTTGGATTTGGTTGATGACATGACAAAAACGAACTTTCCTCCAACATTAAGCATCTTTATACCATGAGAGTTATAGGAAAACAAAAGATCTTTGTCTCAAACTTTCTGTGCAATCTTCATAATACAATCAATAGACTTTAATTCAACAAAGAGAACAATTTGAACATAGTAGCTATCATTCAAAGAAGTCGGTCGGATGTCCAAAATTATCAACGATTTAATATAACATTTCTTATTAGTGGTTTTGTAACATTGTTTCTTATTTAATTTAACATTGTTTCCAATTCATATTATTACTTTTTCAAATCTGTCAACTTACTGTATTTATATGTTTTTTTTTCTTTTTAGTATCTGACATTGTTAAAAAGGTGGACAATTTGAAAAGAAAAGTGGTTGCTGAAAGAGCAGGAAATGTGTATTATTTGAAGTTATGAGTTTTTAAAATACTAAAGGAAAATTTTTCTAAAGGCAATGGTTGTCTTAAGGAGGTACTCAATAAAGGAATCCATTATGTAAATTAGATGGAGTGTGATAAAAGTATAGCCTTTATGGTAATGGGATTTGATGATGAGATTAGTCATATGTTTCATCTTTGCTATTCACAGGAAAATGGTTCATTTCTGATAAGAATATTAGTGTAAAAGTCTAGGTTTTTTGCTATTTAATCAGGTGTGATGTATGGAATACAGTATGTCAAGTCTAAATTGTGTAAACTAAGTTGTATCGATTTCAAATCTACTTTAAAGTTAGCCGAATGTGCACTTCCACTTGCTTGCATGAATGATCCATCCACTGGTGGTCACATTAATTTAAAACCAGTTATGTGACCCCAGTTAATGGATCATTCATGCAAGCAGAACTGCACATTCAGCTAACTTCAAAGTAGATTTGACATCGATACGACTAAGTTTACATAATTTAGACTTAACATTCTGCATTACGTACATCACACCTGATCCAATAGCATAAAACCTAGACTTTTACACTAATATTCTAATTAGAAGTGAATCATTTTCCTTTGAATAGCAAAAAAGATGAAACATATGACTAATCTCATCATCAAATCCCATTACCATAAAGGCTATACTTTCATCACACTCCCAACTGATTTACATAATAAATTCCTTGATTGAGTACCTCCTTAAGACAACCATTGCCTTTAGAAAAATTTGCCTTTGGTATTTTAAAAACTCCTAACTTCAAATAGTAAACATTTCCTGCTCTTGCAATAACCACTTTTCTTTTCAAATTGTCCACCTTGTTAACAATGTCCGATACTAAAAAGAGAAAAAAAAAACATATAAATATAGCAAGTTGATAGATTTAAAAAGTACTAATATGAATTTGGAAGCAGTGTTAAATTAAATAAGAAACAGTGTTACAAAACCACTAAAAAGAACTGTTATATTAAACCGTTGATAATTTTGGACATCCAATGACTTCTTTGAATGATGGCTACTATCTTCAATTAGTTCTCTTTGTTGAATTAAAGTCTATTGATTCCGTTATGAAGATTGCACAGAAAGTTCGAGACAAAGATCTTTTGTTTGCCTATAACTCTGATGGTATAAAGATGCTTAATGTTGGAGGAAAGTTCGTTTTTATCATGCTATCAACCAAATCCAGCTTGGCAAACATGAGGGGCTTTCTGCCATCTATAGATTATAGTTTGTAATGTTTAGTTTTATGAAACAGACTTAAAATTTTGTTTTTAAAACTGTGCTTTGTTAATTTTGCTGGAAGTGTTTGTGATTGAGTTTAATTTACTGGTACTGTAACATAATGTATTGCTGCCATTTAAAACTATTCTAAACTCTGAATTTATTGTCAAGTTGTACTTTTGGTTTGGTTGTGCACTTTTTCCCATTATAATAAGGAATGATGTTGACCTTGCTGGACATGGAACAAGACTATGTTGGTCTAATGAGGATGAAACTGCTCAAGGTTTGGAGTCGTTTCTTAAAGCATTTGCCAGAATAGACTACTTGGCCCCTGTCATGGTTTAAGGGTGAGCTGTGCATTACAGTGGTTGTTGCTGGATTATAATTGAAGGTTTACTTTCCCTCTGTTTGTAACATTCTCTTTTGTTTATCACTGGACTGGTTGGTGTTCCTGGTGCAGCCCGTGATATATTCAGTGCCGTAAAGGATGTTGGGGCTAATGTTATTATGATATCTCAGGTTATGTCATCCTCTGAATTTGTGTTCATGGTATATGCTGAAGGAAGTAAATGCTGTTTCTGAGTTACTGCAGTCTAGATTTCGTGAGATTTTGAATGCTGGGTGTCTTTCTCAGGTGTTTGCTTTTTATTTGACTAATGTTCTTGACCAGGTTGCTCGATATGTAAATTAAGCAGGTCAAGGATAATGTACTGACACTAACAATTAGTTTATTGTTTACTTGTGAAAAACCTTATCGGACCCATATTTTGTGGATCAGTTAAAGAATTATAAGAGTTGAAAATGGTGACATGAATTTTAATGTGAATGAATGTGTTGGTTTGTATTCAGATATGTTTTATTCCATTCTTAACTGATTCCCACATTGAAATTTTTACTGCGCTCTATTTTTTATTTTATTTTACTTATGTTTGAATGTATCTTTGTGGTCATTTTTTAATACCAATTTCTGGCACCGATTCCCTCTCAGGTTCAAGTCATTCCAAACTGTAGTATTTTGGCAGCAGTTGGCCAAAAAATTGCCTGTACTCCAAGAGTTAGTGCAACTCTTTTCAATGCACTGGCAAAGGTTAGGGATTTATTATCATTTTATTAATTTTGGCAACAAGTTGGATTATTTTATTGATTTAACATTTCATGGTTTGTACACTGGTTTACAATCCGGGCTACTGTAGACTTTGATTCTACGCGTTTCTCATAATCCATTATTTACAATACGAAGGGATCTAATCTGTTTTATGAAATGCAGGCAAACATTAATGTGTGTGCAATTGCTCATGGTTGTACTGAGTACAAAATTACTGTAGTGATAAAGCAGGAGGATTGTATTAGGGCTCCGAGAGCAGTCCATTTTAGATTATATCTTTCAAGAACTGCAATAGCAGTGGGCAATATCCGACCTGCTCTGATTGGTGTCACATTATTCGATCAGTTAAGGGATCAGGTACTTAATTTCCCTTTTTCTTCAGTTATTATAAGGCTTTTGTATAATATTGCACGTGTAAGGTCAACTGTTATTGAAAATATTCATGACACTTTGGAGTTTAGAATTTTGAGGTGCTCAGTTTTGTTAGAGTCTGTCGTTCTGCGTGCTTTGTTGGTGGCCTTTTCTGGTTATTGCATATGAGTTCCCATCCTAGTCTGATTTAAGATTTGAAAGCAGCAAGATGTACTGATTCATTCTTCTCCTGTTTATGTGGTGGGATATGCACATCTAGTTTGTGCAAAGAAAACACGGTCAAATGAATGGTCAAAAACATTCTGAGGCCATGCATGTTGTTCATTTACAGCCACATGCAATTCAAAATTGGGTTTTACGGCCCCCAATTGAGTTATCCTCTCTGACTTTCATCATGTTCGTGATAAGTTGTATATTGCTGCTTGCTTATAAACCAAACTTTGATGAAAACTAGGTACTTTGAATTTCTTTTATTTGCGTGGGCAATTCATTAAAATTAAAATTTTCAAATCTCTGCATATAGCTACCCTCAAGGAAGAGTTTAACATTGATTTGTGTGTTATGGGAATTGCTGGCTACGGACAATGCTTTTGAATGAGGCGTAAGTTAAAAAGCTTTCAATGGAATATGATTTAATCAAATGCTTTGCATATTCTGAAGTAGACCTTGGAGTGGTGGTGGTCTTAATTCATACGTGTCGTTAATGAAATGTTTTTGAGTTGATAATTGACCAACGTGCTTCCTTTAGCAGCGGAAGTTGCTCCTTTCTACAGTCCAATTACTATATCTACGTACGTTTTATAAGTTTTTCTCTTTGTTAGTCTTTTCCAATTTCAACCTTTTCCATTGTATTTTTTATATTTAATTTACAAATAAAGTGATCCATTGCTTTATAGAGGCTGGTAGTAACTAGTTCAAATACATTTACTTCTTAAGTCATTGTCATTCTATAGTTTCACTTTGAGTGCCATAATTTACTTTTTAATTTTTCATTGTTGTAGGATTGTTGACTTATCTAGATGGAGAGAACTCTGAAAAGAGAAAGGAGTTGTAGCAGATATGGAAAAGTTTGTGCAGAATGTACATGGGAATCATGTTATTCCAAATACTGTTTTGGTTGACCGCACAGCTGACTCTATTCTTGCAAGTCATTACTATGACCGGTCGCGGTCACGAAGTCACTCCTGACAAAAAGGTAAATTCAGGGCCGCTTGATCTAGTAATATCTCTTTTTATACTTGCAAATTTCTTTCAAGTGTTTTATCTTTGATGATATCTAATTGCATGTTCTTGTTTCTGTAGTACATATAATTCCAATTAACTGAAAAGAACAAAAATGTCAACCATTTCCTTAATTAGTTGATCTATCCAAGTGCGTTTTGTGGTTTTAATTAATAATCTTGCATCCAAAACCCATGAATTTGGGATATCTTTCTTTCTGACAATTCATCATATAAGCGTGATCCAGTTTATAACATGGTGGGATAAATATTGGATGCCTGATGAGCAAAAGAAGTAGAGGTACCTAATATGGCATAGAAAGCAAAGGTTTTTGCTTTAACTTTCAAATCATCAAATATGCTTATGTAGAGACTCATGTTCAGCCAGAATAGAAATCTTATTATTGATTGTGGTTTGATCTTTTGTTTCCTTTTTCTTTTTCTTTAGTATTTAAGTCTTCTCGTAACTCACACAATCAACCAACATTGCAGTTTTGTTTTATAGTCTAAAATTCTTATATTCATCATACACACTGGGAGGTGTGGGGAAGTATATCTCAATATGAAATTAAGCTCATGTTTGATATTTGTGAATATACGAATGCCTAATGTTTAGGTAAGTACTCATTAAAACCACCTGATTATAAGATAAGAGTCTGTCTGCTTGTTGTCCGTTTAAATGAATTTTGAAATTCATTGATGAACAAACACTGAAAGGCTTTGGAATCTTTCACTGTAAGAAATGATTTACGTTGCTAGAAGTCAGGGGTAACTCAGAGTCTTTCCTCTATGCAAGGATATCTGCTGAGGAGTTGGCTGATCCTTGGATTCAGGGAATTTGTGAGCCAAGGAGGGCAAAATATCCTGTAAAGTTGATTTTCACCGTCCCATCATCATGCATTAGCAGGTAGAAAATTTCTAGGGTGAACTTGCTAATGCATGATGATGAATTTCCAGCCCATAAATATCCTAAATCGTGCGGTGAATCAGTACTTCTTTGGCGAATATATAGTTCTGCTGCACATTTTCACTTTAATGGACTGGCATTTGCTTTTTGTATGATACCATTTGGATAACACATTTGGGGGAAAAGCTTTCGTTACTGTTTACTTTAATGAAAAACCACATTTTTACACCAAAAAGTCAATTCTGGTACTATTCACTTTACCTTTTATTTTATCCTTATCGTTAAAACTCAAAGTTTTCAAGCCCTTTTTATTAGTTTTTCTTTATGTTTTTTGGTTAAGGATCAAGGATGATTTTAAGTTTTGACCGAATGGAATGATGCTTTAAACTCGAACAAAAACTGACCCAACAGAATGAATCAATGGTGCTTTATATTCTGTCAGCATTTGCTTTTATGGCGTGTTGCTGTTTCCATTGAGCTAGAGACTCTGCCCCTGATTGCCATTGAGACTTAACTTGCAAGTAAACCTAATAACAGTTCTTGATTTGTGCATTTGATTCTTATTTTCCCACACAAGCCATGAACTTTCTGACCCAGAGAATGGCTCTTCACTTTGTAGCTAGTTGGCTGATCCTGGATTCAGGGAATTTGTGAGCCTATGAGGGCAAAAATATCCTGTGAAGCTGAGTTTCTCCATCCCATCATCATGCGTTAGCAGGTTCACCCTAGAAATTTCTCAACAGAAAATTGTTGCTAGTACGTGATGTTTAACCGTCATTACGCCCAACCCTACCGGAGTCATTAGATTTTTGTGGTCATCAAGAGAACACGTGTCATTAGCTTAATATTTATTTGGAATTATGCCCAGCATTTCAGATGGCGATGTGAATTGTCATACCTCTTTGGTAGACTTCGTGATGGTTCTCTTGGGTTTCCGACTTTGGTACCTTGTAGAATTGTGATCCCATCTATGAATGAATGATTTTGTAGATGTGAATCTTCCTTGCGAATTTTGCTCTTCTATTGTTTACCCTTGTGCTTTTGGTTTCTATTTGTATGGTAATTTGTGGACATTGTGCGTTGTTAATTTTGCTGCAACTTCCTTCTACTTATAGGTCTGGTGGGTTCTTCCCCCGCTTATGTCATTTCGTTAGGACTTTCGCCGTCTTTGAACCATCCTTTTGGGATAGTCTCGTAAGTGGTTTATCATTTCATGTATCGTGAATGACAAAGTTATGATTTGAGCAAATTTTAAATAACCGAAAAGTGGCGGCAGAAAAAAGGATCAAAATAAGGAACCAAAAGTATTTTTAGAATTCGTGTGATCATTATTGGTGGTTGGAACATAGATGAGCAGATGAACAAACTGACTATTCCATACCTACCGTCAACAACCACTGCATGCTTAGCACTTGAGAGAGAGGGGGTCATGTGCCAACGAGTTCTCTTCTCTTAATCCCTGAGGTCTTGGTCCTCCCTTCTTCCCATGAGCCTTGATTTCTCCTCTTTTCCTCGGCCGTAGTCGGGCCTTCTCTTGAGCCTGCATTACTTCTAGGAGCCGAAAAGGACCATGTGTTAACAGTGGACTTGATGCATGTTCCCCAGAGAAGAAAAGAAAAATCGCTTCATCATATGCAAGATAACGAAATTGCTCTCTTAATTGGCTTTATATTTTTGGCGTTGCTTCTCCAAACGCTACGTACAAAATTCCAATTTGTCCATTGGTTTGGTTCGAGGGAGTACTCCTGAGGAGGTGGTTTGGAAATTAAAGGTCAGAAGCGACTGAACTTGATGGAACCGAAGCCATCGATGTGGTATCACTTCTGATGTTTTCAGGCGATGTGCAACTTCTTTTTCACTTGGAACAATTAATTAATGCATTCTGGAAATTCACTCATCATCTTTTGAGGCGCTCCTTAATCCGAAAACCGAAACTAATTTTAGGGTATAGAGAGATATGATATCAAATAGAGATATAAATGGAAAGTCTCTTTGATATGATATTAAGTCTCTTTGGTAATATGATATTAAGCTTAGCGTAGCCATGCCGCCTGCTTAATATATTATAGGGTTGAGGGGATTTTATAACAAAGTTATCAATCATTTAATAATAGTTTAGGGCTTGTTTGAATGTACTTTTAAAATGGTTGAAAGCGCTTTTAGAAAGTGTTTTTGTGTTCCAAAAGCACTTTAAGTGTTTTCTGCAAGAAGCACTAGTTATGTGCTTCTTCCAGGAAGCACTTTAAGTGTTTTTTCAGGATTTACTTATATTTTTATTGAGGATTTATTCCAAAAACATTTTCATCAAAAACGCTTTCAATCATTTTAAAAGTACGTTTAAACAGACTCTTAATCTCTGTTACGACAACAAATAGTTACAACTGACCCATACACCAGGGTGGGAGTGCATTTTATCTGGGAGCAACGGAATTGAACTTCAAGGATAGTACGCAGATGGATATTTTATTTACATTAAACTATCCCGAAATAAATAAATGTAGCACTTTACAATTTATCTACATGAACTCCCTAAAAGAATCCAAATAGGTGCATAATAAACCCTAAAAGATAAACGAAAACTTACGATTACGAGTCCCTCTATTCCGCCCCTGAACCGATTTTGACTTGGCTTTCGCGTGGGCTTCTACTTCTCCGCCGATTGCGAGGCGGAAAATGGCAACGCATTCTTGTACGCGGCCGACCATGGGAGCGGATCTCAAAGACAAGCGGATCATGGCTCTCTGCGAGTGAGAGAGACCCTGAAACCTTTGCTATTGCTCGTTTTTGGAATTTGGATAACAACAGATGTTTATATTCTTTTGGGCCTGACGGGTGACCCATCTTTTGGGAGGTTCTGGAGCAAGATATTTATATATTCTTCCTATATAGACCGGTGACCCATATTTTGCGTAATAAAAATCGCCGCTCTTCGGTTCAACGCCCCTCCACGTCGGTGCCTGTCGACATCGGGGCGCGGAGGTGTATGTGGAACCTTATGTGGAGGGCCCTAAGAAGGGCTACGGCTACCAATTTGTTTGGATCAGGAGTCCACTGAAGATTGAACGCGTACACTTAGGAGGCTCATGTTTCATGTATTGTTTGCACTTTTACTTTCGCTAAACGATTCAAGTACAAATTTTACTAATTTTTTCATCACTGCATAGCTTATAATATGAAGCTTATCATATAAAAGCGAAAAAATACCATAAAGAGTCGTCACATCAAATTCATAAACTTGTTTATTATCGTATCTAATCGAAATTTTGATGAGAGAATATGATGAGAAAGATGTGGAAAGTCGTGCAAGGGTT
This sequence comes from Pyrus communis, assembly GCF_963583255.1. Lineage (NCBI taxonomy): Eukaryota > Viridiplantae > Streptophyta > Magnoliopsida > Rosales > Rosaceae > Pyrus > Pyrus communis. The sequence goes on from NC_084804.1 coordinate 29,087,168, forward strand.
GCCTCTATTACTCTTCCAACCAGAAATCCAAATCCAAATACCCCACCTGCGTCGGCTTCTCCAAAACCCTCCAACAAGGTTTCTCTTTCTCTCTCTCTCTCTCTCTCTCTCTCTCTCTCTCTCTCTCCCCAAATTGATGAATGAATTTGATGGTCATGTTAATCCAATCACCCAAAAATAAAGGCTTGGTGCTTTTAATTCTGCTGCTACAATTTTTACAGGCACATTTGATGCTTATACTTTATCATGCTGAAAAGAAAAGGCTGTGTCTTCATGGTGTATTTAATAGTTAATTTCATAATTATATCTTTTCGGGTTTTTAATTTTACCTGAAACTTTTTATACTTTGTTATGCATCAATTAAGATTAAGATATGTGCTTATTTATCGTTTTATATGGCCAGTGCCGAGCTACATTGTGGGAGAAACCGAATTGGAGGCGTCTAAGGCAGACCGGACGCTTGCCCATTTTAAGTATGCCTGCGTTGGTTATTCTGTCTTCTTAGACAGAAAAGATACTCCTACTGATCCACATAATAAACAAGCAGAATTGCCGTTTTGTGTTGGTCTTGAGGTGTTATATCTTCGCTCTGATCTCTTTTTCCTTGTTTCCCTGATTTGCAAAACTCATATTGGAATTTATCTGGTGGAATATCTGTATCACTTTCCTGTCCAAATATGTTTCTTGTCCTTGTGTCCAAATTAAAAGTCTAATTACATAAATACTTCTAATACTCATATTTTTATGCTAAAGATCTTCTCATCAACTCGGTGGATTGTGACATAACTAGCTTGTGCCAGGTATTGTATGACAAAAAAACCTGCAGGCCATACTCATGCTCCAACTCCTGCTCATAAAGGTGAAGGTGTGTTAGAGTTTTTATTTCTATGTTTCTTCTTCCTTTGTTAAGGGGAGGTGGTATGCCAATAAGGTTTTGATTCCATGAATGTTGAACAAATACATCTCTCCCATGAGGCACGGCTTTTACATTCCATTTAATTTTATATAATAGCTATTGGGTCTGCATGCTATATGGAACAGAATGTAGGGCAATTAGAAAACAACATTTTTATGAATTGAGTGACCGAAAAAAGGATGTTGGGAATGATGCGTGGGGAAGAAAGGGAACAGTTGAATTCAAAATGATTGAATTCATGAGAAAGTCGAAGTAGCACTCATTGACTGGCTGGAAATAAAAAAAAGGAGAAGCTTTTATTAGATATAAAATGATAGAAAATGGACTATGGTGGTTAGGAGTCTTTGGAGACATTCAGTGAAGATCAATGCATTCACTAGATAGGAAGAGTGACTCAACATAGAGAGTAGTGCTAGGGAAAGAAGAAAGACGAGTACAATGATGGAATTAGGAATGATGTGATAGTGTATAATCTAGATGATTATATGGCCCAGCTTGGCATCGAATGGAGGATCGTGAACCCAAATAGTTGGGATGAGGCTCTGTTGTTCCAAATATCTGACTATGAGTAATGTGTGCTCTATTTGAAAGTAAAGCCATGCTCAAATTTGTAAATGCCAGAAACCTATTTGAAGAATATGCGCCTGCTTTAATACGTCTAAGTTCGACCTTTCTTTTCTGCCTTCATCCAGATTGTGTCTGTTTAAAATGTACAATAACTCTTGCATCACTTCCTAACAGTCGAAGCTTTTGGGATAGTGGTAAATCAACAAACTATATCATGGTATTAGATGCACAAAGTGTAGGTAATCTTAATAGGAATAAGAACTCCGTAATCCTGATCACCAATAGAGGGACCACATGTCACATGTGCAGTCACCGAAAAGAGGCGATCCACCTGAGGGGAATGTTGAGCACTGTACCACATTGATTGGGCTATGTATCCAATAGTTCGACATACACATTATGTCTCCACTGAACAGTATTAATATTTGGGAATGGAAGTAAACTAGCAAACTTTACCAAAGAACGAGATCCTGAGTTTGTATCCCTACACTTGTAACTTCAGTATCGATTGATTTCCACAAGGGAGACCCACATGTGATAGGGAGTCTTAGAATGTTATGAAATAATTGATAGTTCATATGCTAACAGCTTAAGCTTCTCAGGTGTTTCTGGTGAACCAGCAAACTATTTTAATACATGAATACTAATTGTCAAAGTGATTGAGTTTTCTTATAGCATTCACTGCAATCTTGTTGATAACTTTTTGTGTCTCCTCTCCAGAAAACGGTCGGCCTATTCCTCAACCTCGAACCTACCAACCAGCACAGTCAACACGAGATGAATACCTCCACAGGTTTGGCAGAAACTCGACTTAGCAGAAGAGAAAATGAGTTGTCAATGACATTTTTCCCATGATTTGTTATTTTAATTTCAGGTCTTGTTTGTTATCCTTCGACTTATGGTTCAAAAACCTTATACTTATATCTGCAGGTTTAAGAGGAATGCGGCACTAGTAGCATCAGTCGTTTCTCGAAATGTGAATAGAGTGGGAAACTACGTGAAACAGATTGTGGATGACATTCTATACCCTTACCGGAGAAGGCCTAAGTAACAATTCTTCTATTGCAACAATAATTTATATCAATAGAAAATCTCAGTGCCTGAATCATGATCCCAGTTGCATAATCAAATTGAAATTTCCCTTCCTCATTTCCCCTCCCTTCATTCCCTCACTTTCTCTGTGCTCGTATTGACAATATAGTCATCCCGGTGAAGGTCGAGTTTTTGCAGTGGAAATTTGTAATAATAGGGGCTGCTTGTAGTAGGTCTGCCATAGGTAAACCTTGTTCCAACTTTTGTAATCACGAATACAATACTAGCATGGTTGGTTGGAGATATGAACCCAGAAAACAGTAGGTTGAAGAGAAGTACCTTAATCACGGAGCGAATCCACCGCTAGCTTAAGGGGTTTAAACATGAAAGGAACTTCTCCTTGTCCTCCAATGTGAGGGTTGTTGCAGTGGATAAGTTTATTTTTGAGTAATCCATCATCTGCTTTGAAGTTAGACCCTAATTTTTTATTTCTTGCTTTAAGGTACCGTTTGGTACGTGGGACGGGACGGAACAGAGTGGGACAAGGCGTTCCGTCCCACGTTTGGTGCGCCTAAAACGGGTGGAACGAGCTGTTCCACAGGACGAGTTTTGGGTGAATTTTCGTTCCACCTCACCCACCTGGAACGACTCGTTCCACATCCGTGGAACACAAAATTATAACCTCTCTGTCTCCTTCTTCTTCCTCCTTGTTTCCATCCGAGGGCATCTTTGCTCCCGCTCCGTTCCGTTTCGTCCTGTCCCATCCCATTCCGTTCCTTCCCGTCCCGTCTGCATACCAAACGATACCTAATACCATGAATCTAATGAAGTATCCATTCTACTTCAGTCCTAGAGACCAAAGCAAGACCTTGTGATACGGTATTACAACGTCAGCTGGTGATATTTTCACTCAAATTTTTGTAATGCGAATCTTTTGTGAAAGAAAATTAAAATCATTTATACCGGTGCAAAAGGTATAAGCTAAATAGCTGCATCGAATATCATGGGTTGAGGTTTATCCTTGACTTCACCTTCTACCGACAGCATAGTTGGCATTGCGCCATTGCCCAACCACACAAAGTCCTCTCAGCCACTTCAATTTGGTTAGTTATTTGTACTTGTCCACAGACCAAAGGGAGGGCACATTGTTGGAATAACTTTAGTTAATTCGAATCTTCTTCGTAGTTATAGAAAGGCTTTTTAGCCAAAATGGTTTCTAAGATTTGCATAACACATCATTTTGGTCCTTGGGATTGAAAATCAATAGAAATGGTCCTTGAGATTGTCCACCATCCATTATTTTGGTTCTTCCATTAAAAACTCCATTAAGTGTCCCAGAACTCTTGGCCGGAAGTTTGGGCAATTTTTAAAGCTTCGTAACTCAATCGTTTCTTAACCAAATTCGACCCATAATATATCAAAATGAAGATAGGAAAGTGTAGAACAAGATTATACCTATTTGGAAGCCCAATGGTTGTCAGAGATGATCAGAAAATAGCCTGAAAGGTAACTGGTCCGCAGAAAAACTGGAAAACTCGCTCTAAACTGGGTAAATTTTAAACGTTCATAACTTCTTCAATACTCAACGAAATCGAGTGATTCAAAAACGAAAATCATACTTCTCAATGAGACGAAGAGAATGATACCTTTAACGACGGCTAATTCACCGGGGTTTGGCCGAAAACAGCTCGAAAGTGGCTAACTCAAGACCAAGACAACCACTTTTGAGCCGTTTTGCAGCCAAACCATGGCAATTAAGCCATCGAGATGCATCGGGGTCAATTATTATTCATTTGAGTGGATTAAATGGGCTGGGTGCCAGCGTATTTTTAGGGGTGGACTTGCTCTTAGGTGTTAGACTTCTTTCCAATTAAGTTCTTCACAACACGGTAAACCCTTTAGTTTTGCATTTGGCTTTGGAGAAATACAATATAAACTAAAAGAAATGGATGAAGTTAAAAAGACCATTGTTTTAAACCATATTTTATAGATCACATGATGCAACAATGGTTGATGATTGGTTTAAACATTTAAAGAAGGAATCCAACCATCAACTGCCACATCATGTGATTTGTAAAATATGATCTAAAAATGATCTCTCTAGCATTTTTCAAAACACAAATTATTATGATTAACCATCCACAAAAAATCTCCAAATTTTGAATTTAAAACAAGATAGCGCTATTCACACATTTATTTTTACTTCTCACCACCCTTCTTAATTCCGGCCATAGATCGAATAAATTAAAAAAATCAATGACAAAAAATTACTAAATATGTGAAAAGTAAAAATGAGTATGTGAATAGGTATATATTAAGTTTGGAAGTACAACTGCAAGACTTGACTTGGGCAAAGGCTTGTAACGACCGAGACAGAGTCACAGGAAAGCATAAATATAAACGCAAGCTGTTTGCGTTTCCCCCAAGCAACCGCAAAACTACTTTCTCTTTTCGTTTTTCCTTCTTCTTAACGTCCTTCGGCCATCCACGTTTGTTCGCCGCCTCTCTCTTCCTCTCTCCAGTGGACCCCACTTCGATTATCAGCTCTCCCCGAAAGATTTGAAGCAAATCCATGGCGCTCTGCAAGCGGGTGCTTCAAACCGGTGCCGAATCGGCGTTTCGCTTCTCCGGCTTCCGACGAAACTTCTATGCGCCTTCCTCGACAGGCAACAGCGGATACGGACTCATGAGCAGGCAGATTTCGCAGCTGGTCAAACCGAACGGAAACCGCGCGTTTCTTGTCGACACGCTGGCTCTGGTCAGGGGTTTGGAGGCCAAAGGCGTGCCGACGAAGCAGGCGGAGGCCATCACTGCTGCGATCACTGAAGTTCTGAACGATAGCTTGGAGAATGTAGCTCATGCTTTTGTATCTAAATCCGAAATGCAACAGGTAAAAAGCTGCTCCCCAACTGTTTGTTGATTTGCCTCAGTGGAGTGTGAGTTTAGAAGTTGTGCGTGTTTTGTTCGATGTTTTTACTGCTCATCTTGCGGTCTGATTTTGATGCGTTTTTTGTTTTTGGTATTTGTAGGCTGTAATGCTGCAAGAATCAAACCTGTCAAAGTTCAAATCCGAAGTACAGAGTTCACAGGTTCCAACAGATTTGTCCTTCCTTCTTCATAAAACTTAGCACTTCGAGAATAATTTATAGCTATTGAAGCAGTACTGCTACTGTTTTGGTATAGCGTTCCATGAAAGTTGCTGTCATATTACATGTCACCAAATGGAATTCAACATTGTTTGTTATGATAAAATAGACATGAGCTTTTGAAGTAGAGTAAAATTTGGTAATTTGAAATTTTTTAAAGGAATTGTTATTCGCACACCTAAATTCTCATTTTGTACTCCAAACTTTTTATATATAGAAAGAAAAATACACTTCTGAGGAGTGCACAATGAGTGCATAATGAGATTTTTGGAGTGCCAATAACAGTTTCCTTTTATATATATATATATATATATATATATATCAAAATTAGCAGGGCATTGATTTGTTCCCCATCCATCACCCTTCGTTCTTTATCAGAAATCGTATCTAGTTCTTTTGAGGTTGTTTAAACCTAATTCGATTTCCACATACATTTAGCTTGAAATTCAATGAAGTTGAGGTAGCATAGCATGATTTTAGATTTATTAGACTTTTGAATGGTTTTAGTATTGAATAGTCCTATATATACAATACAAAAATTATCATTTTCTTATTCTAATTCATCATTGTTTGGTCGTAGGAGCATCATTTTACAGTGTTGCAACGTGAAACTGAAAAACTTCGTGGTGACATAGAGAAGATGCGCAGTGAATTGAGGTATGTCTTCTGATGTATTATGTTTTTGGTTTCTACTGTCAAGGGAATTATTGACTCATAACTTATTATTCCAATACTGTTATTTTTCTTTGGGGTCTTAGTTCAATAGTTTGTTTACTGAAACAGGTACGAGATTGACAAAGTTACAGCAGGGCAGCGTTTGGATTTAAATCTTGAAAGAGGGTAAGTCAATTTTCTTCTTGTCTACAATTTTATTAGTCCGTTGGTACCATTGTAATAAGATTGTTTTTGTTTACACCCACTTTTCATCTTTGGACACCCATAAATTTTTCTTACTTTAATGACCATTGTATCCCATTATTAAGTTACTGAAAAATTAATGGAGAAAGGGCGGATGTTCCAGCCACCTCTGAATCCACTCAATTATCTCTCTCTCCCACCCACGGATGCAATCCCCCCACCACCCCCTTTATCCTCGCTTTTTGTCTCCCTCTCATCACATTTTATTACCCTTTTATCTCCCCTTCACCGGACTAATGGTGATCAGTGGCTCCTCCCATCTCCAGATCGGCGGAGTGGCAGATGGCTATGTTCCAGCCACCTGGGCTGTTGAGTTACCTTACAATAGAAGAAGAAGAATAGCCATTGTTTCTCCAATTTCTTTATGCAATGGATCTTTTAGCCTTAGCCACACTTTTGGGTTGGGTGGGGATGGGGATTTGCTGTTGTTGGAGAAGAATAGGGGGAGGTTATTAGGGGTCGAGTTGGATTCACCAATGAAGGTGAGATGGGTGGTTGTGCAATTTTTTTGTTTCCTTCTATATTTTTTATGTAGGGTTGATTTTGGAATATTATAAATTGAATGGGGTGTCCCGAGATGAAATTTGGGTGTAAACAGATTACTCTCGTAATAAATTAATAATTTCTGATTCATGATTGCAGGCGCATACGCGACGAGCTTGCCAATCAAAATGCAGAAACAACCAATCTCACAAATAAACTTGACCGAGTGAGCACTGGAAACTATTTGGTTTACATCAGTTGACTTATAACATAGGGTTTTATTAGAAATAATGATGTTGAACCTTGTTGACAGGAAATTCATGCATTAAGAGCACAGGTGGAAACTGCAAAATATGAGGTGATCAAATATTGCATAGGTACCTTGGTCTCCATAACTGCTGTTGGACTTGCTGTAGTTCGTATTTTCGTATAGGATTGTAGGTACGTTGATCATCGATGAGACACAGAAACTCGGAGGTCACTATTCTTTTCGTGGCAATGTGATGCCTGTTACAGGGTTATATAGCCGATATAGACGTATGGTCATGGGAATTTGATGTTAGAACGAACAATTCAAAGTACTGTTACACATGTTTACAGTTCCAATAGTTATAGCTAATTTAATTTTTAATGGTAGATCTCACCCTTGAGTAGGCGAAAATCTTTGGTGTAACTAGTTATTTATCACATGTTGTAGTGTCGCGTAACGTGGGAGATAGAAATTTAAATAAATAGCAGGTTACAACGTAAAATTCTTGCGTAAATACTCTTGTAGCCACGGCCGTGACTGAGTCGAGAAGTAAAACTTTACGACACCATAAAAATTTGAAAAGTTCAATTCTAACATCACAAGATCTACCAATCCATAGTTACAACACGGTGGTTCCGAATTTTGTCAAAAAGAAACACACAAGTAAAGAAAAGGTAAATTGAACTCAGAATCTCGGCGCACGGTAAATATTGTGTGGCGGCTGGAGTACCGGAATGTTACACGGAACAGCAATGGCGAGAATTTTTTGAAGCTCATGTGCATCTAGAGCAGCTGCGATCCGGCGTAACCAGGCCAGGTTTTACGGCCATCTGCTAGCTTAAACAAACACAAGTTCAACATGTCCGTCTCTCGTCGCTCACATCAACAGCTTCCAGATTCATGAGTTCGTCGGCCTTGTCGCCGGCCAACCTCAGTTCTTCTTGTCTCCTCGTCTCCTCCACTAGGGGATGATCAGCCATCTGCTTATGAATAGCGTACTCTCTCAAGGTATGAAGCGAAACTGGTACATCTTGTGCTGCATCCATTCTAGGGTTCAGAAAACAATCAATAACATTTAATCAGTAACCTTAATTTGATGCAAATAAACATCAAATTTTCTGAATAATAAATTAACAAGAAACACACACACACTACGCCAAAATTTCCTATTATTAACATTAAGACATAAAACAAATTGAACATACATACCTTAAAAACTGGGCTACATCCATTGAGGTTAACAAAGACTAGTGTGGTCAGCCGTTGGTGGTTCGGGGTAGCAATAATAAGAACTGAATAACAAGATTTAAGTGATTCGCCCTTAAAAACTTGGCTACATCCATTGAGGTGCTCAGATATATTGAATAAAGGTTATAAGCCCTTAAAAACTGGGCTACATCCAATAAGGTACTCGTCCTCATTATATAGTCCTTCAATGAGCCCCAATTCTCTGGGCTTGAGTTCTCCACTGCATTTGCATTTAATGAACCAAGTACATTGACGTGACCCGTGAGTTGCCATTCTGTTCTTTAGTCAACACATGTGGCTAAGTGACACTCGTTCATATCCACTTGCATGTTTTCTTGAGCCAATGCATATCGAGCGCCTTTCAGCCCTAGGGTTGGTGGAAACTCATGCCCGAGTGCTTGATTTGTTAGCCTTTATGTCTCGTCATAGGCTTTTGCTCTCGTAGACGTGCAACATGTGGCCTACGGTTAATGTCTGAGTAGGCCTGCCCCTAAGACGTCGTGCTATAAAGTTGGCAGTATGCCAACTTGTTGCCAGTGATCGGAAAGTACTTTATAGGGAGATGTTTAGCTTTATTGTTGGCAAGAAAACCAGATTGTTGGCCATCCATAGCATTCGGGATTGTCTTTCCCAGCTATTTTGGGCCTTGGTCTTCATTCCTTTGGGCCTTTGTCTTCCTTTCTTCCTTTGGGCTTTTATCTTCCTTTAGGCATGTACTATTTTAGGGATAGAATAGGATCCGGTGTTAACAGTGATATGCGATGCCACTGAATAAGTGACATTGTTATAATTTGTCAAAAAATGTTGTAACTAATTTGGCAATTAAGTGGGTTTTGTGGCTTTATTGGGTTTAACTCATAATTAGGAAAAGGGTATCTACTGATCCCACTAAGTTGAATTCCATAGCCAAATGGCCTATTCCCAATTCTGTGAAAGCTTTGGGAGGCTTCTTGGGGTTAACTGGGTATTAGAGGAAATTTATTCCTCATTTTGGCAAGATCATAAGTCCATTGACTGCACTTACAAGAAAAGACAGCTTCCAGTGGTCTGATGAAGCTACTATAGCTTTTAAAACTCTCAAATAAGCAATGTTATCTCCTCAAGTTTTGGTATTACCGGATTTTACAAAGCCTTTTGTGATTGAAATTGATGCCTCAGGTCATGACATTGGTGTTGTGCTTCAACAAGAAGGAAAACCAATTGCTTTCACTAGTAAAGCACTTTGTCCTAGGAATCAAGTGTTATCTGTATATGAGAGACAGATGTTGGTAATTTTACATGCCATTCACAAGTGGCAGTCCTATTTAGTAGGGAATCATTTCATTATTCAAATTGATCACCACAATTTGAAATATTTCCTTCAAGGCAAGGCCTATACAAATGGGTTACCAAACTACTTGGATTCGACTATAAAATTCAATTTAAATAGGGTTGTAATAACCAAGTTGCTAATGCTTTATCAAGTTCTCCCTTGAATGTTACCAATCCTACTGATCAATTATTAGCAGATATAGAAGTATTGGCTATTTCTTACCCTTATTCTCAATGGTTAGATGATTTGAGAAGAGATATGGAAGAGGACCCTTGGATAGTGTCGAAAGTTCAAAGCCTTATGTCTAAAGATGATAGTGTCTATTTTGAAGTTTCAAGTGGATAATGGTCTACTTAAATACAAGAATAGGATTGTTCAAGTCCTATTAGTCAATGGAGGAGCAAAGTGTTCAATGAAAACCATGCAACACCCACTGCTGGTCATGAGGTTTTTTGAAGACTTATACGAGGATTTCCAGGTGCTTTTATTGGGAATGTATGAAGAAGTTTGTGAATGATATGGTAGCTTGTTGTTCAATATGTCAACAAAAGAAGGTATGAGACTTTGTCTCCCCCTAGATTGTTGCATCCCTTGCCTTTACCAACCAAGATTTAGACCGACATATCTATGGATTTCATTGCGGGCCTTCCCCCATGTAAAGGTAAATCTGTAATTTGGGTTGTTGTTGGTAAATTTTCCAAATATGCTCATTTCACTGCCATTGGTCATCCGTATTCTGCATCCATGGTTGCTCAGCTCTTTGTCGATAATATTTTCAAATTACATGAAATACCTAATTCTATAGTAAGTGACAGAGATCCGGTGTTCTTAAGTAAATTTTGGAAATAGTTTTTTCATCTTCAAGGTTCCTCTTATGCTTCAGTTGTAGTTACCATCCTCAAACAAATGGTCAAACTGAGGTATTGAACATATGTCTTGAAACATTTTTGAGATGCTTTTGTAGCTTGCAATCGAAGAAATGGGTATCATGGCTTCCTTGGGTAGAATGGTCTTTTAACACAAGTTTTCATTCTGCAACCAAGATGACTCCATTTGAAATTGTATGTGGTCAAGCTCCAATAACAGTGCAAGCTTATGAGAATGGCACTACTAAGGTTGATTATGTGGATCAAGCTTTGAAGGACAAGGATCAAATTTTATCTTTACTCAAAAGTAATTTGGAAGCTGCTTGGTGTAGGATGAAGGTTCAAGCTGATAAATAGAGGTCTGAAATGGTATTTGAGGTGGGAGATTTGGTTTATCTGAGATTGGTGCCATACCAACATATATCCTTAGCTTCTCATCCATTTCTTAAACTACAACCAAAATTTTATGGTCCATTTCAAATATTGTCCAAAGCAGTCCTGCAGCTTATAAGCTCAAATTATCAAATCATTCTAAACTTCATACTATATTCCATGTGTCTTGTTTAAAGAAACACTTGGGTTTGGATACACAGCCTACTGTTCCATTGCCTGTCATCATAGATTCAAGTATTCTTCAGGATGTTCTCGTGGCAATCTTGGACAGAAGAATGGTGAAAAGAAACAATTTTGCAGTGATTGAAGTTTTGGTGTACTAGTAGAACTAGGGGTGCAACTTGGGTTGGGCCAATCCGAACCCGTCCATGTCTAACCCGATTTTAAACCCAAAGAATAAGGTTTTTTTTTAGTTATAACCCGTCCAAACCCAACCCAATTTCAACCCGTTCATTAATTAGGTTGAGTTGGGTTGATCATTTGCCCGTCCATCCCCAACCCAACCCAACCCGACTAACCAAACCCAATCTAATCAGATTGTAACCCATATCAATTAATGCTCATACTACACCCAAGTGAGTCAAGTCCAAAAACCAACGAGCTTTCTAATGTTTTTTTTTAATAAACTACCCTTTATAATTACTTAAGCTTTTAGGGAATAAGAGGCTATGATTAGTCAGCCCATATTTTTAGTCTCTAAATCCTAAAGCTTTATAGTAGATGGATTTATAAAATTAAAGTTGGCTAACTTTGATGCTACTTGGCTTAATTTTTTTCAGGAATTCTTGGAAACTAAGTTGTTACAAGGTTAAACTTGAAAAAGTTGGGCAACCTGAACCCAACCCAAGTAAACCCTAACCCAATTAAACCCGAGCCCAAATGAACCCGAATGAAACCCAACCCGAATTCGAGCCCGAATTATAAACGTTGGGTTAGGATTGGGTTGACCTTCCAACCCACCCAGCCTGCCCGAGTTGCATCCCTAGGCAGAACCACTCTAAGGATGATGCTACTTGGGAAAAATATTAGGAGCTCAAGCTTAAGTTTCCAGAAATTGTGCAGTTGTGATAAACTCTGTCAATGTTGTTGAGTTTTTTTTTATTGTATTGTGTTTTAGTTATGTTTTGAGGAAACTTGTGTTTTAAGGGGAGTGGGGTTATTGTTAGGATGTTAGGTGACATCATCTAAGATTGACAAATGTACATTGGATATTAGTTAGTTAAGAGTTAGTTAGAGTTTGTTAGAAGTTGGAGGTCAGTATTAATAGAAGCTTGTAAGGAAATAAAGGAAGTTAATGAATTGTATTGTTGTTTAGTTATACCTTCTCTTTGTGCCACCATTGAAGATGTGGAGCTAGGTTCTCATAAATAGAAAGTTTGTTTACATTCGAATAATTTGAAGTGAGAATCCATATCAAGTCGGGTGGAGGAAATGGTGAAGGTGGTGGAGGAGATGGTGAAGTTAGTGGTAGTAATCGTGAGGGTAATGGGTGGAGAATGTTTTAATGGTGATGGTGGCAACGATGGTGGAAGGGGTGGTGATGGTGCCTGTAGTTGTGGGATGGTGGAGGTGGTGATGGCTATGGTGGTTGAAGGTGATGATGGTGTCAAAAATGTTTTATTGGGGATTCATTGCAAGTATTTTAATGATGATTAGTCATGCCATGTGTGATTTGACCTACACAATCATTTTTTTAACCTCAATTACAGCTCACCATTCTTTCAAATTGGCGTTTCAAGAATCAAGTTTCTTTTGGTCAACTAAATTTTTTAACAAAAACACGAGAAAGATCAAATTTTAAAACAAAATTATAAACTAAATCATATGTTACTAATTGAAAATAAAAACGTTAATTGACACTTAATTAATAATCTAATCATCCACAACCACATCATTTGGTTTACAAAATTTTGTTTAAAAATTTGGTCTCTCTAACATTACCCAATTTCTAATGTTTCAAGATTCCACATCCATCAGCCACTTAGTTTACGGTCTAGTAGCATTCCTCTTCACTTATAAGTGAGAAGTCTTATGTTTGATTCTCGCGAAAGGCAAATTCGAATCAGATTATTGCTAGTCTATTATGAGACTAAGCCTAATTCCTTCTCATTATAAGGCAAAGCTCACCCTTTTTGTTTTAGTATAGATAATATCATTTGTTAAAAAAAAAAATTAAAAAAAAAAAACAAACGATTGAAAGATTCCCCATCCATAAAAAACCGGAAGGTCCAAAGCTCCACTCAAACCCTAAATTTATATCCCCCTTTCTCCATTAATTTTAAACCTGCAAAACAAATTAATAATACCTAATTGGATTCATAGTTTCATGTGATAATAAGAAAATTGGAAGATAGCTCGTCTTAAAAAATTAGGATTTAAATCATGTGTTGAGATCTGTTAGGAATTAAGCCTAATATTAAAAGTTTCGTCAACTATCAATATTTTACATGTGAGCTAAAATTTGTCTTTTTCATTGCTTTAAAAAAAAAAAAAGCAGCAATAAGAAAAAAAGCCCGATTCAACATCAATCAAAAATCAAAACAAGAAAACTTCATACCTGTAAACCCCTTTCAATACTTTTGTGAGCCTAAAAAATTTCAATTCTCTCTCTCACTCAAACTCAAGTTGATTTCTCACAGAACCCTAACAACCTGCTGATCGTGATTTCATGGTTTCATCGCTCCACTCTATGATTTCAATAGACAGTTTCAGTTCGATCCCAGTTCAAATTGGGAGGGACGCTGAATGACCTTTTTCTTTTCTTCCCTTTAGGTCTGAGGACTTCGAACGCAGAATGAGTTAACGTAGAGTTTACGAAACTTAACATTGAGTTTACAAAACTTTTAATGTGAGGATCCCGCACTACCAATTAACGTAGAGTTTACGTAACTTTTAATGTTGGATTTAATTTCTATTTACATAACTTTTAATGTTGGATTTAATTTTTAACAAATTTCATCACAAGGGTTTAAACACTAATTTCTTTTACTACGGGGCCATCTTTCGACTACCGTAACAAGATGGAGACCATTAATTAATAATACAAGAAAAAGTATAGAGCTAAAACCTAAAACCATGGCTAAATTCTAAAAGCTTCCTAAAAGCCTAGTACTACCACCACTACTACAGCCAACCACCAACAAAAATGTACAACACAATTGGGTCCATCCCATTCGATCCGGTTCAAGTGCACTATTCTCTAACTTTAACCCATCAAAAACTCCGAATCATCCGGTTCAACCGCGGTTCGGGCTCGCCAATCTCTTTCCTCTTCCTCATCTCCAACACCTTACGGTGACTATTCGAGTGGACATCACCGGAGAAGGTCGGGCTACAAGCCGGCCTATACTCCGGGAAAAGCCGGCCAGACTTGAACCGAACGCCGCATGCATTACACAACGTTTTAGGACCAAGCGGACCAGTTCTCCATTGTGGAGTCTTCTGAACTTGGCAATGACTACACCTCCGCTGAAACTGTCCCCCAATTGAACCCTCCCCTGTTTGGACCGCCGGTTTTTTCTTTTGTTTCTTAGCCGCCGGTTCACCAACAAATACGTGCATGCTTTGAACCGGGTTGAAGATTAGACAAGGGGTTGAAAATGAAAACCCCGAACCCGAAGAAGAAGAAGGCGACGACGGTGAAGATGAAGAGGACAAGGACCAATCCCGGCTGGCCAGTCTGCAGCGTTTGGTTCTAGGTTTGACCGGAACTTCAAAAGGAAACAGAGAAGCTCTTAATTGAGCCGGTTTGGGTTCCGGTTCAGACCGATTCGCAGGAAGAGCTTCCGGTTTTTGGACACCAATTGTGTGTAATAGAGAGAGGTCCGGAAGAGAATCGTCCACAAAATGAGAAACCCATTCAAGCTCTGCTAAATCATCGTCCTGTAAATTAGCCCAAAACCCAAAATTTAATTTCAAAATGTTACATAATTTAAAAGAGAATTAAACAAAAAATTGTCAATTCAAAAGATTGTTACCGGAACTAAGAGCTGGGTTGCCAGACCGGAGTCGGAGTCAGCCAAGACCGAATTGCTTGAATTGGACTTCAAAAGGAAACAGAGAAGCTCTTAATTGAGCCGGTTTGGGTTCCGGTTCAGACCGATTCGCAGGAAGAGCTTCCGGTTTTTGGACACCAATTGTGTGTAATAGAGAGAGGTCCGGAAGAGAATCGTCCACAAAATGAGAAACCCATTCAAGCTCTGCTAAATCATCGTCCTGTAAATTAGCCCAAAACCCAAAATTTAATTTCAAAATGTTACATAATTTAAAAGAGAATTAAACAAAAAATTGTCAATTCAAAAGATTGTTACCGGAACTAAGAGCTGGGTTGCCAGACCGGAGTCGGAGTCAGCCAAGACCGAATTGCTTGAATTGGAAGTTTCATCATCCACAGAAACTGAGTCTCTTTCTTCTCCTTCTTCTTCAACGTAACCGTCTCCGAATTCGCCATTGGAGAGGTCAAGAAGGTCATCCACTGAAAAATCCTCACAGGGCACACCAGAAATTCCAGTAGCACACCAAAGTTCCTCCAACAGAACATGCTGGGTCGACTTCACGGCCAGTTCTCTGCGCAGACTCGATTTCAAGGCCCTTGCTTCCATGCAGTACTCCATTATTATTATTATTATTATTAGTACAACAAGTATATGTGTAGTAGTACCTGGTGCTGGTGAGAGAGGAAGAAGAAGGAGAGAAGGATGAAAACTGTGGGGCGAGGTGGTGTGGATGATTGATGGGGTCAGCGACTCAGAGTGTGTTGGGTTAAAAGCACTGAAATAAAGGCTGGTTTGTGAGCGAAGCAAGTGCCTGAGTTATTGGTTTCGTGTTTTTATCTCTTTCTCAGTGTCCGTTTCCTATTTATTTTGAATTTTGGAGTCAATTCAACTAAATGAATTATAAATTTGATCCTTCCATTGTAGTGGTGCTTCCACTTTGGACCTCTAATTTTTGTTCGTCTCAAGTTGGTCTCAAATTTATTATTTTTAGCTACACCTTCTGAAACTCGATTTTAGTCTCATTTTATTTCTTATAATTCAAAGGTCGTTCTTTATTCCGTGAAACTCAAAGTTCGCTTTACTTTGCCTGCTAGAACTCGATTTTTATCTCATTACGCCTTTTGAAACTCGATTTTAGTCTCATTTTATTTCTTATAACTCAAAGGTCGTTCTTTATTCCGTGAAACTCAAAGTTCGCTTTACTTTGCCTGCTAGAACTCGATTTTTATCTCATTTTGCCTTTGAAACTTGAAAGTCATCTTTATAAAATTTCAAAATTCGCTTCACATTACCTTAGATCTTTTATTTTCTTATGAGGTTTGATTTGGATGTGTCAAGCTAATCAATTTCTTTTAAACTGGATATACTCTAATTGTTGAATGTAAACACAAAATGGAGATTTATAATCAAATTTATTGCACATGTGACATAGTCTTATTGAGTTTTGTGTCCCACATATATTTTAGGAGTCGATCTATAAGTTTGAAGGAGAAGAGAAAGTCAAGAGTTAAAAGGGAACAAATTCTGAGTTTAAGGGAGCGGTGACTATTAAGCTACAGAGGCAAGATAAGATCAAAATAGTGTTCTAGGGAGTGTAGCTAAGAACAAGCCATTATTTTTAAAGTGCATTTTTGTTCACCACCATAATTATGGTGTATGCTCACCATATCATACACCTAATCATTTGTCATGTATCCTTTAACCTAACTCTAGTTAACTTTCACATTAAATATTACTTTTTCGATTTTGAAAAAAAAATACCAAGGTTAAGTGAAAGGCCACGCGATAGGTGATTACGTATATAGTAAGTATACACCAAAATTTAATGTGGTGAGTTAAAATGCTCCCTTATGTTTATTTGAAAAGATGTTAGTGTTGGTGATTGGGGTAGTCGGACAAATGAATAATTATAATTTAGTATTAAACTTGTTATTCATAAGAGTTGAATTTAAGATTTTTTACTTATAATTAAAAATGAATACTATAGTTTAACAATTAATAAGATTTGAAATGTGTTAAATGAGAACACTGACAACAGTTTGAAAATTTTGATAAGGTTTGTGGTGGGGCAATTAGATGATGCCTTTTGTTTTTTTTATCAAAAAGATTATGCCCTTTTTAAAGTTGGAACATATTGCACTCGCACTTAATCATGTAACACCAAAATGACTTAAGAAACGTGAAAAAAAAAATACTCATATATTATTTTATTAAGTCAATTACTATTTTATTAGTTGAATATCAAAGTGCGCCATAAATAAGATTACAAAATAGAATATTATTCAACAAATAAGAATGTCAAAACGGTTACAAAACTTTAAAAAACTACATTGTGAATGACTTATTATCTCTAAATAACAAAGTTCTCTATTTATAATAAATTAACCATAGTGCCTAATAAGCAAGGAAATGAAAATCTAATTCTAATGGGCTAAGCCCAAATCTAATCACTAAATAAATAACTATTTTCCAACAATTACTATAAAAAAAATAAATGGGTTACTACTAAACGTAAAAACTAGTTTTTGACGGTTTAGATACTTTCAATATGAACTATAAACAACTTCAAACTAGACGGGCTCATTTTGATTTGGTTCGTTTTGATTGTATTTCACTGTCAATACTTTCATGTGGACTTAAGACGTTTGGTTTTCAAAATACATGGGTTATCAAACTTACTTCAGAACTGGTCACGTGCCATTATGTCATAGTGTTTGCACATTTAAAAGTTTATGGACTAATTTGGAACGAAAAAAAAAAAAGATACCAAAGAGAAAAACAAATCAAAAGTTTTAGGGGCAATTCTAAAATAAAATATTTAAATTAAATACTGGGGAGGGGTTGTGACTCGGCGTGTTTTTGGTGTCTGCGCGTGACATATGGCTGTCCGGCTCTGTCCGGCTGACTATTCTAGGTCTCAACGGGTTGGCATGCTTGGCTTATCCGGACCAAGTCCATATCCACATTCCACATTCCACATTCCCATTTGAGCTTGACCATGACCATGCCCACCAATGACCATCATCGCACTGGTTCCATGACCACCAATGACCATCATCGCACTGGTTCCACCAATGACCATGCCCACCAATGACCATCATCGCACTGGATCCTTCGGTTCCAACTTTTTTAAGCCCTCTAAATTGAAAATTCGTATCTTAATTTGAAACCGTTATACCGCGTCATTGTACTGCAATTAAATGATTAATTACAATGGTTTACGAGTTTTTACAAACTTTTACGCAAAGTACTTTTAATCAAAAAATATAAAAACTAATATATACATGTGTGTTATTATTTATTAATTTCATTAATCATCGTTCATGTTCGAAATTTGTTACCATTTAACAATCAAACTATATTTTTCAAAACAAGTAGAATATAAACACAGAAGAGTTCATCCATGTTAAAAGTACTAATTTCATTTTCACATCCGATATAAATCTTAATGGTGACTTATTATGATTAGAGCTCTAATGTTCGATATTCTCTCCAAACTATCAAGAATCAAGAAATTCGAATGTTTGAATGAGCGGTGGGTATTGCCTTGATTGGTGGTGACAGTGGGTTATGCTGGGATTTGGGCGCTAGGATCATTCAAAGTTCAAATTAAACGAAACCAAAGTTTACCATCCAGGAAACTGCAATCATTTAGTCATGGACAGTCGCCACCGGCATTCAAGTTATTTACGAGATTGGGAAGGAATGGGATTACTTGTCTGCGTTAATCGCGCCTCTTTTTCTCCGTAATTTCCAACGTCTTTCCCGCTGTTAAAACTTTCAAATTTGAGGCTAGTGATGGCATTGATTGATAGCTAATCCACCCACTTCCTAAAAAGCTAAAGGACCTCATTTGGCAGCTCGGATTGTACTGATTATTTTAATCAGATAGAATAAATAGTCGTCAAATAGTACTGACTAAATTAGTCCAGCGTTTGGTGCAATATCAAACTAATGACGTAATAAGAGGTTTGATTATATTTTATTTTCTAATAACTTTTTATTAGTATTTTTTGAATGACAATTCAAATTTAAAAAAAAAAACCAAAAAAAAAAATAAATTTCACAAAAAAAAAAAAAAATCAAAACAAAAGTAACCGAGAGAAAAATGAACAGGGAAGACGAAGTGCTCAAAGATTCGAGATCCTTCTGAAACCTGTACCAAAACGAGAATCACAAATTGCTCCATCAAATAGAAAAAAATCACAAAATAAAGGATACAAGAAAGGGAGAGGAAAATTGCAAGAAGAGGAAGACGATGAAGATGAAACAAGAAAACACCCATGAGGAAGATGATGCAATCATGGTGTAAGCAGGAGTGGTTTTGCTGATTTAGGTTTGAATCTCTAGTAGTAGACGCGAAATGACAGAGTAGATGCGAAAGGAGGTAGATTCTCTCCCTTCCCACTTCCCGTGTGTGACATCCCACATCGCCCAGGGGAGTGATCCTTATATGTATATTCCCATCCCTACCTAGCATGAGGCCTTTTGGAAGCTCACTGGCTTTGGGTTCCGTAGGAACTCCGAAGTTAAGCGAAAAGGGGGCTAGAGCAATCCCATGATGGGTGACCCACTGGGAAGTTGCTTGTGAGTTCCCAAAAACAAAACCATGAATGAATGGTAAGCCCAAAGCGGACAATATCGTGCTATGGTGGTGGAGCGGGCCCGGGAAGTGATTCGCCCTGAGCTGGGATGTGACAATTTGGTATCAGAGCCTAACCCTGGCCGTGGTGTGCCGACGAGGACGTCGGGCCCCTAAGGGGGGTGGATTGTGACATCCCACATCGCCCAGGGGAGTAATCCTTATATGTATATTCCTATCCCTACTTGGCACGAGGCCTTTTGGGAGCTCACTGGCTTCGGGTTTCGTAGGAACTCCGAAGTTAAGCGAGAAGGGGGCTAGAGCAATCCCATGATGGGTGACCCACTGGGAAGTTGCTCGTGAGTTCCCAAAAACAAAACCGTGAGGGAATGGTAAGCCTAAAGCGGACAATATCGTACTACGGTGGTGGAGCAGGTCCTGGAAGTGATCCGCCTCGAGCCGGGATGTGACAATTTAGTATCAGAGCCTAACCCTAGCCGCGTGTGTGCCGACGAGGACGTCGGGCCCCTAAGGGGGGTGGATTGTGACATCCCACATCGCCCTAGGAGTGGATCTTGTTAGCCTTATATGTATATTCCCATCTCTATCTAGCACGAGGCCTTTTGGGAGCTCACTGGCTTCGGGTTCCTTTGGAACTCCGAAGTTAAGCGAGTAGCGCTCAAGAGTATTCCCAGGATGGGTGACCCATTGGGAAGTTCTCGTGTGAGTTCTCAAAAACAAAATCATGAGGGCGTGGTCGGGGCCCAAAGCGGAAAATATCGTGCTACAGTGGTGGAGCGGGCCCGGGAAGTGGTCCCCCCTGGGCCGATATGTGACACCGTGCCCTCCTGTTTTGTGTGGTCACGGTTAAGCCACGTCAACATTTTATATTGTTTTTTTTTATAGAGATAATAAGACAAAAATGAATAGTAATATAAAATGTTGACCTGGATTAATCGTGACCACACAAACAGGAGGGCACGAGAAGTGGGAGGGCAGAGAATCTGCTTCCGATGCGAAAAGGGTGCGAAGCGTGTTTTTTAGTTTTGAGGCCGACTAATTATATCGAGTTTTTTTAGCGTACTAACTAGCAAGTATGAGGCGTCCTAATCAATTTGGACTAGATTCGTTAATCCGGCGACTATTTAGCACATAAGTCTCCAAACACCAGCCTCTGTATTATTAATCCTATCTGATACATAATATGGTTTGCCAAACGAGGCCTTTAAGAGTTTATTTGTATCATTTATCTAATAGAGTTAGGGCAACAATACATGTGGGTCTCATCTTTATTAGAGAGATGATACAAATGGTGGTACATATAAATGGTAAAAATAAAATTTTTATTGGAAAGAAGAAATAAACTTATGAAAGCCAAGTGCTCCGGCCCATCTTACATGTTAGAGAAGCACGGTGCTTAATGATAGATATTTTAATCCAATATACAAGGTAGTACACCTCATACTATAATATAAATGCATAAATATTGAAAAATATACCCTAAAGTATGACATATCAACCATTTCATCTACTTATATTATAATACATGGTGTACCACTTTATATTTTGGGTACACATAACATTTTGTAGTCGAACAACATGGACTTCTATGCTTGTAGTTGGCTTTTATTTTATTTCTTTAATAACGATATTTTATACTAATCTACACTAAACAGAAGACTATGCCAAGTATATCTTTTCTACACCAATATTGTCATGTCACATTGAAGCTACCATATGCACTATCAATAACTGAAAAAAATTAATGCTATTTAAATGACTAAGTAACTACTATGAGGTTGGGAGAGAGTACGCGAGGGAGCAGTCTGTTTTTTGGGAGTTTTAATGAAAAGCCCACTGTACTGTTAATTTTAACGAAAAATCACATTTTTACACTAAAATGTCAATTCTAGTACTATTCACTTTACCATGTATTTTGTCCTTATCATTAAAACTCAAAGTTTTCAAGCCCTTTTCATTAGTTTTCCTCTTTTTTTTTTTTTTGGTTAGGGGTATGGTCTCGAGTGATAAAATTACTAAGTAGTTACTATGAGGCTGTGTTTCGTACACAAAAAGAAATTCATGGGAATTAATTTCTCGTGACTTTTTCTAGGGCATGGAAATGCACTTTTTATGGGAAATTTAGATCTGGGTCCAAAAAATCAACATAGTTATTAGGTTAAGTCTAGTATTATCTTTTCTCCACTTTTATTTCTTTTATACTCATATTACATTTTTTAAAAGGGTAAATACATTTTACCACTCAATTTTGAGTCACATAGCAAACTAATAACTCACCTTTTAAATATTGTAATATCATACATCAACTTCTGAATTCGTTGCAATATTAGACCTTCGTTAAAAATCTGTTAAATTAATCGTTAAGTGTTGGTATGGCAAGAAGGAAAAAAACTCTCTCTTTCTCTCTCCTATACTCTCCGAATCCTTTTACTTTAAAACCTCAATTTTTTAACTCTCTCTCTCCCCTAAAAGCTTCAGCCACCACCATCAATGATTGCCTTTGACACCTCTCCGGCGTGCCTTTCTTTGTACTCGGAGACAATATTTCACACCCTGAGCTTTGAGGCAGAGAGGAACAGCGACGCCATTGTTAGATTCAAAAAGAAGAAGAGGCGGCCTTACGGTGTCGTTTTAGGGACAACCTCCTCTTGGGGCGCAGCTTTGGGGTTCAAAGTCGACGACACAACAACTACCATCACAGAAACTCAAACTCCCATTAAAATCTCATCCCCCAAAAACACTATATTTCAAGAAACTCCACTAATTTTTAAATATTTCAATGACAGACAAAAACACAAAAATACCTAACATCAAGCCTAAAAACATGGAAATAATTTTTGAAAATACCAGTCATACCCCTAAGAGTTATGTTTGTTAACATAGCCCAGCCCACATAAATTCAAAGAAATTAATGTGTGTCATCAACTCAACCTTTCCTTGACCATTTTTGTAGGATCGTTTTCGAACCTATATGTAGAATTAGTTTGTATCCTTTATTAATGGAATCAATTCAACTCCTCCTTGACCATTTTGCATAATTAGTTTCAAATACATGTAAAATCAATGCGTATAGTTTCAGTAGAATTAGTTTGTATATTTTAAACAAAAGTACTTACTTGTCATTAGTCCAACCCCGTCCTTGATCATTTTTTGCAAAACCAGTTTCAAATATTTGTAAAATCATTTTTGTATATTTTTAGTAAAATCAGTGTGTATAGTTTCAATATAATTCATTAGTATATTTAAACAAAACTACATGTCATCAGTCTCACTCGTCCTTGATCATTTTTGCAGAGTCAATTTCAAATATATGTAGAATCTGTTTTGTATACTTTTTAGTAAAATCTATCTATATAGTTTTAGTAGAATCAGTTTATATATTTTCAACAAAAAACATATATGCTATTAGCCCAACCCGTCATTGACCATTTTCGCATCATCAGTTTCAAATATATGTAGAATCAGTTTAGTATAATTTTTAGTAAAATCGGTTGGTATAGTTTTAGTATAATCAGTTCGTATATTTAAACTGCTCCTCCTCACTTTTTTTTTCTTTCCAACGAATGACAATGTTTACAAAATTTGACTAGTTCATCTATTGGTTTGTCAAATTGTGGGTATGCTCGACAAATTTTCATTTACAGAATTGAGATCTTGAATTATTTTTTCGTTTTAAAAATTCAAATTGTGGTTTTCCTTCAAATTAAATATCGATGGATTTTTTTCATTAACAGAGATTGAGATAAAAACAATAGGATTTTGGGGAGAGAAAAGCAAGCTAAAGGTCTTCTCTGGTTCATAATTCATTTGATTTGAAATTCATCTTTGTTTGGAATTCAATGAAATGTTATCAGTGAGCAATTGTATTTGTCATGAAAGTAAAAATTTCTGTACCAAAAAACAAAAAAAAAAAGACAAAAAAAAAAATTAAAATAAAGATTCAATTAATTCCAAAAAGACGAGAATTTCAGCTTGTTGAGAAAACGGTTAAAAAGCAAACATACCACAACAATACCAACCACAAATGTTTAATAGCCCCAACCCCTTATAGAATCTAAACACTATAATTGGCTGAAGAACATTGATTTGTTCTGCTATTCAGCCTCGGTTGGATTCTGTCCCAAGGATCTCATCACAGTCCCCGAGGCAAAAGCTTCCTTGAACTCGGCGATCTGCTCCTCCGTTAGCTGCTCTGCCATTTTTGGTCTCTGCTCTCTGAAGATTTTGGCCAAACGTGGGCTATAAATTTTAAAATAGTTGAAAGCGTTTTTAGGAAAAAGAATTTTGGTTTCCAAAAACACTTTAAGTGATTTTTGCAAGAAACATCAGTTATGTGCTTTTTTCATGAAGCACTTTAAGTGCTTTTTCAAGATTTACTTGCATTTTTACTAAGAATTGGTTCCAAAAATATTTTCACCAAAAACACTTTTAGTTATTTTAAAAGCACATCCAAACAAGCTAGAAATGTGTGACCACAATCCGTTCTAAACACAAAGGGCTTTTATGTAACTTACACTCCAGAGAAAAAGTATATTCTATTGTGCTACTTAGTACTACGATTTAGTGGTATTCCACTTTAGTTGTAAGTGAGAGGTCTTAGATTCGATTCTCGCCAAATGAAAAGTCGAACCACATTATTAGGCAAGCTCATTGTAAAACTTAGTTCACTCTTCCAACCTTCAGGGTCGGCCCTGAGGGGGGGCCAGGCGGGCGATCGCACAGGGCCCTCGATTTTTAGGGCCCCTGAATTTTAATAACCTGTATAATATACTGCATATAAAAAGAGTGTGAAAGTCATTCACAACGTTGCCCTAGGGGAATTGGCAACCGCTGGTACTTACATAAGTTTCTGTAAGGGTTCGAGTCCTAGTAGAACCCTTTTTGGGCCTTTTCTAAACTACATTAATTTTTTCTTTTCTCTTTAATATTTGTAGTTTATTTTCTATCATTATAAAAGATAACTTTTGATGATAAATTTATGATTAGGAATATCATAATTAATTAAAATCCTCAAAAGTTTGAAGATATAATCTTTAAAACCCCCATTTCCATATATGATATCATTTAATCGAATACATGTCATTCGTTTATTCTTTGATCAATTTTTAAGGATCATCTAATTTTCATTCTATTT
The DNA here is from genome assembly GCF_963583255.1 of Pyrus communis. Taxonomy (NCBI): domain Eukaryota; kingdom Viridiplantae; phylum Streptophyta; class Magnoliopsida; order Rosales; family Rosaceae; genus Pyrus; species Pyrus communis. The sequence goes on from NC_084804.1 coordinate 29,112,031, forward strand.
AAAGACCATTTAGTCATATATATAAAATACAACTTTGCTCACAACACTAAAGTGGAAGGTGAGTAGGTGATGCTCATCCCCTATTGATTACTATTAAATTAATTTGGTTTAATTGATTTAAGATACGAATCTCGAATTCTAACTAATCTAATGACAATCAACCGAGTGGGGGTTAGAATCATCCTCACTTTAGGGAGTGAGAAAAAATGTAATAAAAAAACTAACAGTTCATATAAGATGCTACAATATCATAACCAATGATTTGTTTAACTAGTTCATAATAAAAAGCATGAGTTGTTCTTATTATAATACATGTACAATGATATGATATGTACATAGCCACCACACCATGCTTTTTTTATTTAAAAAGTAAGGAGTTTCAAACTTAAAAACATAAAGAATGCAGATACATAGCCACCAAACTATGCTTCTTTTTTATTTATTTTCTTTTGCGTTCATATCAATTTATACACACAAAAAAAATATATATATATAAAAGAAAATATAGCAACCAAAAGTTAGACCTTGTAAGGGCCTCCGTTTGAGTCTCGCACAGGGCCTCCAAAATCTGAGGACCGACCCTGCCAACCTTTAATGTAAATACTATCATTTATTCCAAAAAAAGAAAAAAGTATATTGTAAGTGTTCCAAATTAATAAGAAAATGAGCAAGGTTTATTCATTCATGAGTTTTGGTTTTATATCATAGAAATAGTATACTACGAATGATCTAGAAACTATATTCCAAATTATTTTACCATGGGAACTATCTTCCGAATACCCTATCATCACAGAAACCATTAATCCAATTTACTCTAATAATAATCTAGGTCATAGCCATAGGAAGGCCACTCAACATGATTATTATGATTAAGATGATAGCCTTGATTGGGGCCATATAAAGGCCAATCATCATCATCATCCTTTGAATCGTAGTCATTGGAAAAGTACTGATGAGAATTTAGGAATTAGTTTCTACGAAGTCTCAGTGGACGTGCCAACATACGTTTGACCCCTGAAATGAAAATATGGGTATAGATTAAGGGAAACAGGTATGCCACTATTAGAGGCTACTAGTAGACAGATTTCGGACATGAAAAATTGCACCTAATTGACTCCTAACCAAGGAATTGTGTAATTGAGTGGGGAGGCCCAGCGTTGAGTTCTTTTTGCCTTGAATGCTATGGACCTCAAATTGTCGGAAACTAAATCTCAAGACTCAAAGAGAAATTGTACTGAAATACTTAGTAACGATTACAAGAGGAAATTGTAAATGCAAAGCTACAAAACAAGAGAAAGCAAATTAAAGCTTTGTCAGAGAGGGCTTGCTTGATTTTGAAGGAGAGCTTGGAGAAGGTATGGTATGTATTCACCGCAACTACTTGATTGGAAGACATTTGGAGAAGGAATGATACTTCTCCTTGAAATGCTTTCGGGAAAGCTTGCTTTCTTTGTAGAGATTTGCTCTTTGAGAGACTATGAGAATATTGCTCGTAGGAGGATTTTGAGAGAGATTGAATAATCTTGGTTTTTTTCTTTTCTTTTTAAGTTGTTTGGCTTCTCCTTTGCCCATACTCTTCGTTATATAGTGCTCCATGATCTCTAGGTCTTCACCCATCCTCATCAAAAATATCTTTAATTTTTGTGGCTATCTCATAATAATAACATGACATAGTGGATCTTTCAGAATCCATGTGGATTGTCAAATAACGGTCCAAACAAGTAAACAGATCTCAATTAAAATTCACCATATTTTAAAAAAGTAAAGTAAAAGTAAATAAAAAGAACCAAGTACCTAAGCTCAATAGAGCTTCCCTGTCCTAAAGCAGCAAGCGCTATACAGCAAACCCAACATCAATACAAACAGGACTCAGTTTTCAACTATCTTTGCTCCGAAAGACCGGCATGATCAGCTTATCAGAAGAACAGAAGAAAAATCATCACTCAAGATAAATCGAGGAACATGAAGTAACAGCTGCTCACAATCTCATTAAACCTCAGCATTTGAAATCCCCTGCCAAGATAACTTTCTCTAGGGCAACAAATAAGTATGAATGCTGGCTTTATTTAAAATCCCTTGGGTTCAAAAACATGTTGGGAGTTTACAAAGTCCATGGCAGTGTAGTTACCAATGACTTTGATCACAGCGGAATGCTATGGGAAGAGTGGAAGAGATATGTAAACTTGCACTCCGAGTAACCCAACGGACAAGAACTGCAGGCCATGCCAAACCTCTTGTCTACCGAGAGAAGATGTCGTGTTCAGTTACAAAGTCAATTAAAACAAATCAAGTGCAGGAGTATGTCATAGCAATTCTTTTTACTGGTAGTAGGAGAGCTAATAGAAGGACATGATGTCAACGAAGATAAGACATGCAAGTGGAGGACATCATAAAAACCCATTAGAGGAGTAACTAACACTGTTTATCTCAAAGAAAAGAGCATATGAATGGTTTGAAAGGTGGGAAGAAACCTGAACCTATGTATTTTGCTGCAGGAATAACGAAAACTGCATCAGAAAGTTTATATCATCCAGTTGTGTATACAAAATATGGATCATAAATACTTACAAATTCCTTGCAAATTGCACCAAGTTGCTGCAGAAAATTCAAATTCTGAATCAATGTGACAAAAAAGTACCCAACAAGCATACGAATTTATTCACTGCACCACCACAGAGGCACTAGGGTTAAGAGAGGAGGAGACACTAACCCCTCTTACAAGCGCGGTAGTTACCATATTTGAAGTTGCAATGGGAAGGAGTCACAGGACCATGACACGTAATTCAGACCATCACACCTCACAGTTCCAGGACCTACACAAACAAACTAAACAATAGTAAACAGAGCTCAGCCTTCTCACCTAGACAAATCTTGGTTAAATCCAACACCAGCATCCCTCCACTTGTGCACCTTGTCCACAATATCCTTAAAACGTTCTTCAAGTCGAGCAAACCCATCTGTATATGCCCCCTGATGTTATCGTACATGTGACGGATTAATGCAGTAAAAAATGGGAATAACAAATTGTCTATCTCTCTCCTTGCATCGCAGTATATGCGCAAGTTCATCCAAACACCATGTAGAAGAAGCATAGTTTGCTGAGAAATGATTGCTGAAAGATATGAATTCTTGATTGCTTTCATAAGTGCAGGCGCAATTTCATCTACTCCTTTAAGACTATGATCCATGCATGTTTTGGTTTTCTTCCCATGTATAGCAGGATGAACATGGCTGCTAAAGGCACTGCGGGTGTCCTCGCCTCTTTTCTTGAGGGGAGTTAGCAGCAGCAGAAGCAGTCATACTCCTAGCCTGCATACCCACAAGTCAAAACATACAAATGAAGCTGGTTGGCAAGCGTTTCCTTGCCACACAGTTTGGAAACTTGATACCGGATAAGAACATTGTGCATAAACAGCAGCAAGGCTGGTCCCAGCAGTTGAATGGCTTCTGCTTTGATTAAAAGAATTGCTCTACATAATACGTTAAGCATATAAAATGGACCAGGAGGACGATGCTATTATAGTATTTTTCGAGTATATGACCAAGAACCTAAAACCCATAATCACCCAAAAGAATTTTTTTCCGTATGCGGTTTAGGTTCTTTGCTTGGTCGCCAAGCAACATACTTTGAGGGATGGTGAAAAAGTCAAACAACAGATTTTTAATGAAGCAAAGTGATACAGAACCATGAATCATTTATTCATAAGGATACAATTATAATTACAATCAGATTAACTCCAGATTTGGTTTTCAAAATGAATGGCAGTTCATCATGTGTCTGCATAAAAATCATCAAGGACAATTCGAACTATAAGTGGTATCCTAACTACGTGCAAACCATCTTCCCAAAACAGATTTCCAAAGGAGAATCTTCCTTGAATTCTTAATAGGGAACGAAAAGTAACCTTAAACTCCAGCTTCTTTACAGTAGAGTTGAATGACAAAATTGATGGCTTAACTCTCACAGACACACCTGCAGGCGTTATAACACGAGCATTGTAGGTAGAATTAACTGGACCTACATTTGTGACCGTTCTTGATACTGTTGTGCTCTGCTTCAGCTCATGAATGGTGATAGAAGGAAGATTAAGGTTATTAATGAAGTTGGTTGATTTACGGCATGTGATCTTAGCCCCAGCCACTAAACTGATGGCTGTGTTGTTATAACCCATGGAGCACAGGAAACGGATATAATCTGATGATTCTATGTCATATATGAGACCAGGAGCTATGGCTTTGTTAGGATCAACATGACCACCACCATAGTCAAATGGATCGGCCTGCTTGTGAGGAGCTCCCTCGGCCACAATACTTTGACCATATTCATCTTCTAGAGAAGCTGTAAAGAGGAAGAACAATCAGTTCTCCAAAAAGTTCCTTGAATGCACTAGATGCATGAAATTTTACTCTCTCACCTGTTGTAACCAGGGAAGACTTTATTGCAGCAGGACTCCACGTTGGATGGATAGATTTAAGAAGAGCAACAATACCGGATATATGGGGACAAGACATGGAAGTTCCTGATTCAATTTTGAAAATATCTGGATTTGCTTGATTTTGGGACCGAGCAGGAGACCAGGAGGCTAATATATTAACACCAGGAGCAGCAATGTCTGGCTGCATAACACATTCGAATCGTTAATAATATAGTTCTTAAGAAAAGAAAAATTAATGAAACAATACAACACAGTTTATATACCTTAAGTATGGAAGGAGAGAGAGAATTGGGTCCTCGGGAAGAGAAAAATGCCACTTCTGGGGATATCTGTTGTCCCACTAGTGTTTTTGAAGGATTGAACTTGACTACGGGATTTCTGTGGCACATCATTCGATTAGGGCACTGTTATTAGCCTCCTCAAGATAAAGAAGGGAAATGTAATTGTGTCTTCTATGAGGAGCGATATTGACGAGTGACAAGAACTAAAGCATGAAAAGGCTCTTTATTTTTATTTCCATATGGTACACATTCTGCATAAAGACAAGTTACACATACTAGAGAATACCTGGTTGCTCCAATGTATGTTAGCAGATTTGTGCCAATTGCAAAGTCAACTTGAACACAAGGTAGACTACCCGAAGACAGAGAAACATCCTTGCTAGGAAACTGAGCAAAAATGAGACCAGCGCCCCTAGCACTTGTCACAGTTGTCGTTGCAGCAATAGCTGACCTCTGTGATCGAGATTGGAAACAAAGAATGACCTTTCCACTTGCTAAAGTTTCATTTAGAGTTCCCGGATAACAGCTCCTGTTAAAAATGGGCACCATTATAATGTGTATTTCTCTACAGTGAGGTACGAGGCTCATGTAGAATTCAAGCTAAAAAATAGAGGAAAAGGTTTAATACCCGGCAATGTCTTCATCTGAATCAATAGATGCAATGTCTCCTCCATAAACAAGAGGGTAATACTTGTTTCTATCCATCCCTGTATACAAAGCCTGACCCTACATGAGAAAATAAATTTCATTTCCAGGTTTTTGTAGTTTTGCATTTACCAGTACCAACTTAGACGTTTAAATGGAAACTCAGAATCAAGTTGAAGCATTAAGGATATAGTATATATGGTTTAATTTTCAACTTCGAACACAGTGCATTATTCATTTAAATCGCATCGCTGATCGACAATGATGAAAATTCTTAAAACTGATTAAAACAACAAAACACTTCTATCGGTGGAACATACCCAAATGATTTTGAGAACACTACCAGGATGATTTGCTTTGATTGGTATTTCAGAACAAACTTTCTCTTACACAATTAACGACATACCATTTTCAAATTGATAAATATGCAACATTTCCAACAACTCCAAGGGTCTCAGATTCTGAAACTAAATCAAATAGAGTAACGTATTGCTCTTCTAGATCATGGAAACAACATGAATGGTAACAAATTAATGGATCATAAATTTCAAATCAACGATTTCCATTATTGTGCAAGTTTGCTTTAACAATGCTAAGAGCGATGCATTAGTAAAAGAGAATTTCACATAATGGCCTAATATACATGCTATGCGTAGAGTAGCATAAGAATGTTCTCTTGTGACACAATGTGATATGCTTATTTAAAGACTGCTACTCAGAACCGCGCATTTAGAACCAAGGGCTTGACTGATAACTGGCAACATATCACAGCAGACTGTCTATCAAGTGATTAACATAACTCGTTGTATACCATAGCGCTAATCATGTCAATAAGAAGCAAACAAAAACTTCATGGCTAAAAGAAGGAAGTGATGATATACCACAACAGTTTGATTGTTTCCCAGGGTAATCACAGTAGGGAAAGCCCTATCAATAGTGCTTGCCGCAACAGTGAAAATCCAGGGAGCAGAATTTATGACAGTTTGAGGGTATGGACCAGAATTTCCAGCAGAGCATACAACAGAGATTCCTTTGGCAACAGCATGGAAAGAGCCAACGGCCACAGCATCCTCAACATAAGAAGAAAGTGGAGGTGGAGAACCAAGAGATACCGACAACACATCTACACCATCATAGATTGCATCATCAAATGCGGCAAGCAGGTCTGCTGAGCTGCAGCCACCAGCCCAACAAACCTTATAGACAGCTAACCGAGCTAATGGAGCACCCCCTCTTGCCAATCCTGCAGCTAATCCCTTATAGCTTGCATTTTCTATTGAATCACCAGCTGCGGTGGATGATGTATGAGTACCATGTCCTCCAGCATCTCGGGGAGATAGATATTCAAACTCATCACTTGTACTTAGATTTCCGAATTCAGCTTCATATCCTTTACTATACCACCGTGCACCAATTATTTTCCTGCTTATCATAGCAAATAGAATAAATAAACCATGTCGTTCTCTGACTGTAGTTCAGCAAAGAATACCAATAAATGGTTTCCCTTAAGGGACTTGATGAAGTTAGTCAAACTCATCTGTTGTTCAGATATGGTTCGCAAGTAAACACCATAAATGCGGATTGGAAAAGGACTACTAAGAGAAATTTGGTAATTGTTGAAAATTAAGCACTAAAAAATATTTGGTTGGAAGCAGCCCACACTTGATACTTATAGGTATAGATTCTGGGATCTTGATAACTGAAGAACTCCTTACACTAATGTGAAACTGACATGCAACATTTTTCATAGTTTTTTTGCAATTTATTATGATGACATGATTTGTCCCTAACAGAAAAACCTAGTGATAATTTTGCAGTTAGCACAAGGCAGAGCTCTCCAAAGTAAACTGATACAAAAGTCATTGCTGATGTTGAGTCCGAAAATTAGAAGAATGGGACAATGGGAAGGTTGTGACCATTTCCACCACATGATATATTTAAACTGATCGCTTCAACTATTATTAGGTTAGTGGTTCAATATAACTACTAATCCAGTTTACCGAAACAACTCCTTTCTAAAACAAGTGAAGGAACAATAAATCACCAGGTACACAACAGTTGACTACATCGTCATATGAGGAAATGATGAAAAATATAACACTACACGTGCAAATGAAATAAACTAACCGGTTACAATGGGAGCGATTGAACTTTTCTCCTTCTTGACATATCCCTCTGAATCGGGATGGGGCATCTCCCATACCCTCATCTCTGAAGCTTTCAGACTCAGGCCAAATTCCTGGGAATCAAAATACAATATAAGTAAAATGTAATCTGATCTAATATACTTTGCAAGATGTAGAGAATTTTGAAATCCTGACCACTGTCCATGATTCCAATAATAGACCCAATGCCCGATTGACTCTTTGAAAGAATTCCATTTCTAATATGAGAGTTTACTTCCAGAAAATTCCAACTTCTAGTCGTATGCAAATTAAGAATTCTGTTTGGAATGACATGAACAATGCCAGGGGAATCTGCATTAAGTTTTCAGCAAAGGAAAATATATCTGCATTAAGTTTTCAGCAAATGAAAATATAAATTAAGTTACTTATTAGAAAAGAAAATTCTGACTCAAAAGAAAGAAAACATAGTTTACAGTTCACCAAAATTGTAACACCTGCAATAAGCTTTGCTTGACATGGAGTTAGGACAGCAGCGAACCCTGAAAATCCATGCTTGTAGTTGTACAGAATTGATTCCTTTGCGGCTTCTTTGCTGAAAATTTTACTCACAACCTGTTACTTTTATATTATGCTGTAATCCTGTCCAGTTAAAATATGCTTTTTTCGGATGATTTTTCATGTCCATGCCTATGAGATGCACCCTGTGCTTGTGATATTGCAGAGAAAGAGGTACCATTGGCCAAACAAGCAAAACTAGCATGCCACAAAACAGCAGACATTCACACACAAATATGCATGTTTACTGAAGGGAGTTTTCGGTCTATGCTATTGAAGTTGTCATCATATATCAGTCACAGCTATGAAAACTCCATCCCACTGTGTCATTTCTCAAACCAAACAGCATATCGTTTTATTATGAAGTAAAACAGCAGCAGCATGTTTAACTTTTTCTTCTCGAAAAATGTTGAGGATTTTCAGTACAAAATGCATTGAAACACGTAAGGCCTTACGAATTATTTTTCTTGCAAAATGATACGAAATATTTTAGCACAAAATGCATTGAAACATGTCAAGGCCATAGGAAGGTAGTTAAAAACAATTATATAGCAATATAGTCCCTTCCCTCAGTTATGAACATAGAGAACAACCATTTCATTGGGAAAAAAAACATACAGAAAACCTAGCAATTTGAACAAATTTGTGTTCCTAAATTAGAAATAGAAATCAGTTCATCTTCTTTTGTTGGTTAAGTTTAAATTTAACTTAAATTGAACCGCACATAGTCAAAGATAAAAGTTTGGATAAGTATCAATGACCTTCCAAATACAGATGACAGAGTCTGATGGTGAGACTGAGAAACCAGCTCAGGCTCTCCATGCTGTCTTTCTCCCATATACACAATGTAAACCTGCCAAAACCAAAAACCCACAAAAACAAAGTGATCATATTGTAACATTCAATAACAAAGCACACAGCATGTGCCGGTTTGGCCAGTTGTCCAGGGCAGCGTGCCCGCCGTATTGCACCCAAGTTTGAAACATAGTTCGCGTAAGTTAGAGTAGTTTATAATAGAATATCGCCTTTGTCAAAACAAATAAAGAATAAACTATAAAGCACACAAAGAATAGGTTAAGACTCACATTTTTGGAAGCCAAAGAGAGAAGAAACCCAGAATTCTGTAGAGCAAGAAGAAGAAAAAGGGTGCCGATAACCCCACAAGGAGAAGCCATGCGATGTGAACGAGTGACCTGAAAAATGGCAATTCGAAAACACAGAAAGCTCAGAGTGTTTGAGTTAATAAACTTGGGGGTTGTGGAAGGAAGTAGCGAGAGTATGCTGTGTTGCAATTGTTGCTGGTGGGACAATAAGCAAAGCATTTACAACAGTCGGCATTCAGCTCAGGATTGATGAGAATAATGTAATGTGGAAAAAGCATAATCCAAAAACCAAAGACTCAAGAGGGTTGACTGAAATTTTCCACATTTGGTGTGGAGAAGCGTGGTCACTTCCTTAACTACCCTACATTCTACTGTTCAATGTGGGAATGGAATTCATGGTCAAATCATTCTCGCTGGAGGCGCCATAACCTCGGGACTCTATATGAGCTTTTATGTAAAGTTGACTTGGGGGGTAATTTATTTTTGGCTTATTTTTTGTTACGGTATTTGGAATTCTATATGAAACATTATTTTGTAATTTAAAAGTCATCATTTTACTTTTTTAAAATTTAAAATTCGTTTCACCTTGACTTGTAGAGTTTCCGTTCTCCCTGAAACTTATAGGTCGCTTCCTGAAATATATGTGGATCTAACATTCAATAAGACTATGCGATGTATGCAATAAATTTGATTATAAATCTCCATTATGGATTAACATTCAACAATCAAAGAATAATAGGTTTAAGGGAAATTGAAGAGATGAAAAAATAAAAAAGAATTGATTAGCTTGGGGCACTCAAACCAAATCCACATTAGAAATTAATAGATCTAAGGTAATGTGGAGTGAATTTTGAGTTTTATAGAGATGACTTTCAAGTTTTAGGGGACAAAATGAGATCAAAATCGAATTTCAGAGAGCAAAGTGGAGTGAACTACGAGTTTCAGGGAGTAAAGTGACAACTTTTAAGTTACAAAGAGCAAAGTGAGACTAAAATTGAATTACAGAGAGCGTAGCTAAAAATAAGTCATTATTTTTCTATTTGTGTTAACTATTTTTTTTACCAATTTTTGAAAATGTCAATCTTGGTTGAAGAGTTTATATAGCCTCGCATAGGTTGAAGAGTGATGAAAGCAAAAAGAGAGAAATCAACTTTGTAACACGTTTGAGCAGATAATTTGTACGTGGTCTTTAGTGGATAAGATGTTGAGTTTCTATCAATGCATCATAGTTCAAAATTGATCTGCAAATTGAAGTAATAGTTTGGAACTTTGCTCCCTTTCCTAATAATAATAATTTTTTTTTTGAAAAAAAAAAAAGTTAAAGCAAATAATAGTTGAATTGAGAAAATATATATATATATATATAGGTTGGGTAGCTCTATGCACGATAGCTCGGCACAGCATGGGAGGCGAACAAAAATCAAAATCAAAAACAAAAATTAGTACGATTTGGTTCGCAATCATGGGGTGTGCCGAACTTATACCCAACCTTATAGGTTTAGTATGAAACTATTCTGTTTCTATTTTGGGCTTTAGCTAAAAGCCCACTCTTTAATTTTGTTTTGTGAAAAAAATAGGCCCAATTTTTATTTTTTGGGCCAAGGAATATTGATGCTCCAAGACCTTGGCAGGAAAACACTACGCGTTGTCCACCTTATAATCGTCTTTACCATAAGTGGTGCGAGCGGGACCCCTCTTCCTCGCACTCCATCGCAATCCGTAATTGGCACTAGGAGAACTTCTCATCAACAGCGATAGGCTTCTATACACCTGTAGGATCCCAGCTTGATGTTACTCCTATTGATTTGCCTACTCAAGCACCAACTAGAAAGAGAGTGCTGTTGGCCGCAGCTGGCGTAAGAAATAAAAATAAATAAATATAATACACCATGATCAGCATAGTTATTATCACATAACGTTACACCAATCATCACTGCATATTAATACCATTTTTGCTTTTGCATTGTAGGTGTTGGTGGTTTTATCCCAAACTTGATGAAACACCAGTGCGCGGGGCATGTTGGTTGGTTAAACAGACCAATCGTACTGTTTGTATTGTGCAAGTAAAGATCATGATCATTATAGACTTGTGCATAGGTGAGCGATACATAAGGTCGTTCATAGATTGTTGACACATGATGCAAGGGCCATTGTTCACCAACACTGCCCAATAAACAAGGCATATTGACAAAAAAAATGTTTGACGAGTCAAAGTCAGACCTCATCTAAAAGATTACTGTGAGTAGAATTAATTAATAATCTTTGATCGAGACATATACATTGTAGTAATCTCTATAGCAACCTGAATTTTACTTTACAAACAGCATGTATTCTTTTTTAACTTTCTTTTAAGTTTTGGTCTGCATTTTGTTGAAATAAAAATCACAACCTTTGTTTTTGTGAATTTTAACTTGGACACCAAAATTGAACAACATTATGATTATGTTGACTGACTTATGTCTAGACGGTATTGAGTTTAAGTATGAGTTACATGCATACTTTTTAGAGTGGGCATCGCCTGATGAGGCATGGCCAATAGATGAACTCAAGACTTGGGGAACTTGGAGTGGGAGTTTTTATATGAACATTTTCAGTCAGAGAAGTTTATGGTATTCTTTTCGTTGGTTCATACCTGCAAAGCAGTTCGTCTTCATTTTTTGTCAAGTATATGTGCACTAGCTAAGAAACTGTTATTTTGTTGCGAAATGTAGAAGCAATCAGATGCTAACAAGAAAAATCGAGCCCAAAATAAGCATGAGTGACACGCTGGTTCGTGCCCACTTGCCTACATAATGGAGGTGTAGGAGTATACACAGGTTAAGTAATGAATGTTTTAGTGCTATGTTGTTTGTAGCAAATTAAAATTTGGCATATCTGCTTTTGGTTTGTTGGATAATGATTTTGACTCAATATAAGGGTTGTGGTATTTAAGAATCTGGTTGCTAGCATGATCCATTTCTATGTATGTACAATTTATTTTTCTCATTTGTATTTGATTTTATACACTGATCATTACTATATTTGAAGCTAACAGGCAGGTTCGCAATTCCCTAAGATTGATACTTTTAACGTTGCTTATGCTGAGAAGAGCAAAATTTGTAAGTCTGAAGTTGATTCTGTTTTAGTGTTGTATAATAAATAAAGCTGTAAATTTCGGACGAAGTTCTAATCTATGCCCTTTGTTTTAAGGATGATATGGTTGCTAGGAAATAGGATTATCTTAATGAATTGGCTAAGGATTATCCAGAGGATACTCCATTAGATGACATAGCAGTAACTGATACAGATGTTGGTCTTCATATCCTTACTGATGTACTGATGTTAAGCCCAGTAGGCAGATATGTGGTTTAGGTGATGACTGAGTTCGTGAGCTTGGTGGATTGACTTCTCGATCGTCACTTAGAGCGCGTTAGTTGGAGGAGGAGTTGGTAGAGGAAAGAGTTGCTTGACAGGTAGCTAATGCACCAAGCTCCCCGGTGCATCAAAATCCTCCTCCAACGGTCAAGCAGCTCTTTCCTCTGCAAGCTCCTTCTCCAACTCACAGGCTCTAAGTGACGTCCGAGAAGTCGATCTACCAAACCCATGAACTCGGCCATCACCCAAACCGCGTATCTACCTACTGGGTTTAACACCCAGTACACAGTTAAGGATATGAAGACAAAATCTTTATCAAGTACTGCTATGTTATCTAATGGAATATTCTTAGGATAATCCTTTGTAAATTCATTAAGACAATCCTCTTTCCTAACAAGCGTCTCATCCTTTAAAAGAAATGAGTTTTAAAGAAAAGTCCACGGTACTGTTTACTTTAACGAAAAACCATATTTTTACACTAAAAAATCAAACTTGATACTATTCACTTTACCCTTTATTTTGTCTTTATCGTTAAAACTCAAAGTTTTCAAACCCTTTTCATTAGTTTTCCTTTAAAAGAAAACAAGAAAGGCATAGAGTAGAGCTTTGTCCGAAATTTACAGCTTAATTATTAAACAACACCAAAGCATTAATTCCATTTTAGACTTACAAATTTGGACTTGGCTGTCTCATTGGTCCAGTTTTTGTTCTTCAAGGCATGAGCAATCTCAAAAGTATCAATCTCATGAAACTGGGAACCTTCTGCCATTTATTAATTTATCTTCAAAAATAGTAATAATATACAGAATAAGATCAAATACAATGCCAGAAATTAGATAGCCATAGAAATAGATCATGCTAGCAACCAGATTCTTGAATACCACAAACCTTATATTGAGTCAAAATCATTATCCCACAAACCAAAAACAGATATGCCAAATTTTAATTTGCTACAAACAACATAGCACTAAAACATTCATTACTTAACATGTGTATACTCCTCACTATGTAGGCAAGTGGGCGGAACCTGCATGACACTCATAGTTTTTTTGGGTTTGATTTATCTTGGTGGCTCGGCTCCAGCGGTTTAGGCAGCCGGCCTAATTTTTTTTGCTTTCAAATTCCTAATATCAATTCCTATAATCTAGCAACATTTTGAGTATAATGTACGCACAATCTATGTAGAATTTAAAATTCGTAAAACATAAAGTTGGTTCATGCATTATGGTGAAGGTTCATGCAATGAAGGCTGAAAAAATATTAAGATAAACATCGTTATTTTGGAAGAAGTTGGATTACGTGATGGTATTGATGAATTGGTTTGTAGGAGTTCCTCCTCCGGATTTCGAATGTCCATCTTCAAAGCTTGTATGTTATAATTAAAGAGCTTGCTGATAATTTGTTGTGGCCTATAATTAACCGAGGCAAACAGAGGGTGCGGCATAGAGAGAAAGAGAGATGGAGAATTGGATTGAGGAATTCTGTGTGTTATTTCTCATTCCTTGTGCCTTTATTTATAGTAAACCAAGGAGGATTCCTTGCCTTGCAATTAATACAATCCTAAAGGAAAAAGTTCTTCTAGTATTCTAAATATAATCTACTAATGATTTGCACAATACGCAGGCAGTGGCGGATCCAGAATTTTAGCAAGGAGAGAAAGGTGGTGCGGGTAGGTGCAGACATCCTTCCATGGCAAAGAGAGGGTTGGATTATGAGTGGGCAAGGCTGGGTTCGATGGAAGATGTTTTGGCGGAGGGGAGGGCTTAGCGGAGGAGAGGCTTTTGCAGACGAGATTTGCAGCAGACAGCAAAGTAGGCTTAGGAGGAGAGAGTGGCTGTTTGGTTATGGGTGCAATGTTAGAGTTGGTTGTTTGGTTATAGATTTAGAGAGAGTTTTGGTTGACATGTGTCTTTTATTTATTGGTGGTCAGTAAAACAATACAGTGACTAGTCAGTGTCTAAATATTGTCTTTTTTTTTTAATGGTTTGGCTCAAAACGGTTTCGTTTTGGCCAAGTCATTTGAAAGAAAAAGTCATCTTCTTTCTCCTTCTGTTTTGTAGAAGGTGCTCGGCAACCATAGCTGCTCTTTTCCTCCACCACAGCCGAGATTTGGGTGTTCCTTGGAGGTTTTCATAGCCACTTTTCTAAGCCTGGACCACCTTAGTCTCTTAATAGATCCGCCCATGTACGCAGGTACTAAAAGTATATTCATAACAAGTACTTAATTATTCTCCATAAGGTAAGTATTTATAAGAGAACAAGATACAAGACTTATTCAAAACCGTAAATAAGTCGATCGTAATCGTACAAGCAACCGCATATTTACATAGACAAGAAAACCTATATATTAGGCTGTAGTCACCACTGCCCATCACCTTATCTTGTGATGAGTTGTGAATACCACCTATTTTCCTTGAATTATGGCAGCTGATTGTGCCGAGAAGATTGAGGTGTGTCGTCCCGCATTCCATGCCTTCCCTCACTCAATTCCAATCTCATATATATGTCTTGTAATCTTGTAAAGATCTCATATGAAATATAAATCAGCATATTCCCACTCAATGCTAACTTCGAAGATAAATACAATCTCATAAAACTACTCAATACCATAATGCTTTTCTTTTATAACACAAACACAATCAGTAAACACAGATCCATATCCTTGGACAAATTTGTCAAGAGAGACATTCAAATATCATCTGAACATCATTTATTAGCAAGCATAACAAGACGTCGGTCACATTGTACTGAATAATTATACTCTTAAGTATTGACAATGGGATACAGTTCATACCCAACATTACAGCTACCACCTACAACACGCCCACCTCGTTTTGCATCGCAGCAGTTTGGGAGTTCGCTTATTCCACTATCAAGACACTTTTTACAATCAACCCCAGAGAGGTCCCTCGTGCATTGAGCAATGCCATAAAGGGTTGTGAATGTATCGAGTTGTACCTCACCAGTAGCATAAAGCTTTTGATTAGCTTCAGAAGCTTCATTAGATAACCCACTTAACAACTCTTTAACTTTCTCATTGAATAGTGTCCCATTCTCTACTTCTTGGACGTTCCACATATAGAACCTGTTCCTGCTATCAATTTGCCCAAAAAAGCTCACATCTGAGTACTTTAAAAGGCAGTGATCGTACCAAATTATGGCTCCTTTACGATAAGGGCAGCGGTCTCGAAGCTCTTTGCTTGCGTCAACCACGCAAGTATTGCAATCTTTGCTTGAGACATCACCGCGGCAAAGGGCCAAGCCATTCACTTGGTTTTTAGCTTGGCCAGTTGAACCAATGCCAAAGCCAGAAGGAGGAACTTTGGTGTATAAAAGATGGAACAATGAGTTCAAGTTGGCACCATATGGACTATCAGCAGTGTAGTTTTCTGGGCTGAAACAAAAATGGTTAAGTGGGGAGGCACCACTTGCAGAATGGTGTAAAAGGCAAAGCACTAAGAGACCCAGAGGGATTGATTTGAAGAAGAACATGTTGGATTTATGAGATATATCAAAGAACGCAGTCGGTATATATATAGATATATAAGAAGCTTCCAAGATATTGGTTCTGACTGGAGACGAAATTGTTGACCATTTTTTTTCATTTTTTTTTGTGTTTCTAAGATATTGATTGTATTGAACGTCGTCAAAATTCTCACCAGCCAATATAATAAACTTGACGTTACTTATGGGATATTGACGTAGTTCTGGACAAATTAAACTTCCACGAATGATGTTGAAAGACGAATTCAAGCTAGCCACGGATGTTAGTATTAAAAGTAAAATGTCTAAAGCATCACACATTTTCAAGGCACTATACTGGTCGCTCTTTGGAACTTACATATGGATTATTAATTGTCTGTCTGGTGCTACTTTCCAGTGGAAGATTAGGTCAAGTTTTGCACCTTTGGATCAAGCTCATGATTATGCTTAATGCGCTGAGGAGTTCTCGACAAACTACCGCAATATTTTTAGGATAGTGCTATTCACACATTCTTTTATACCTCTAGAGCACACTCTTGTTAATCTTTATCCATTGATCTTCTTCAATTCATTCATCCGACGACCAAATGTTAGATCCCACATCGCCAAGGGAAGAAGATCCTCTATGCCTTATACATACATGCCCACCTCCATATAGCAAGAGATCTTTTGGGAGTTCACTAGCTTCGAGTTTCATCGGAATTCCGAAGTTAAGCGAGTTCGTGCGAGAGCAATCCTAGGATGGGTGAACCATTGGGAAGTTTTCATGTGAGTTTCTAGAAACAAAACCGTGAGGGTGTGGTCGGGGCCCAAAGCGAACAATATCGTGCTATGGTAGAATAGAGTCTGGGTTGGGATGTGACACTAAAATTGAGAAGAGTGTGGTTGAGAGGTAAAAATAGGTGTGTAGATAGCACCACCTATTCATACCGTTGTTTTTTTTTTTTGGTTTTTGGACAATCTATTAGTACTTCAAATTTATTATTATTATTATTGCTACTTAATACTACGGTCTAGTGATATTTCTGTTCGCTTAGTGATATTCTTCTTCACTTGTAAATGAGAGGTCTTAGGTTCAATTCTCGCCAAAGGCGAACTTGAACCACATTATTATGGGAAGCTTATTGTAAGGCTTAACTCACTTCCCCACCCCTTTAGTGTAGATACTATTGTGTTCAAAAACATTATTATTATTATTATATATGGGTAAAGATCGGGAGGCACATATTTGGACACACTTTATTAGAGTCAACGTCATAATATATTTCAATGATCCATCTGTCTATCTTCTAGCCTTCTAGGTCCTTATGACCCATTATAAATATGAGTAAACTGCTAAATTGGTCAATGAATTATTACTCGAGTGTCAATTAAGTCCCTAGCTAGTTTTTTTGTTTTTTTTTTGTTTTTGTTTTTGGATAAACAAATCATTTATTAAAGACTGAAACCTTTGGTACAACCAGTTGCTCGAGTGTCAAATCTAAGGGGGGTCAAAGCCTCAGGGGGCAACAAAAGTTCCAAAAGTGAGGGTTATCAATAGAAAGGCCAACATGCGCAATAGCTTCAACGACAAAGTTTGCTTCTTTAAAAATATGATGCCCGGAAATCTCAACGAATTCAGTTGCAGTCCCCATAATGTCACTAATGATCTGGTGGATACGCCAATGGGGCTTCCACACTCCACATGCGAGTTGAATGATAAGCAACGAGTCCCTTTCCACCCATAACCTCTAGACACCCTTTCGCTTGGCCAGCATCAGCCCTTCTTTTAGAGCAAGCCCAACGTTGGGTTTGCCTCGGGGGACAGTGGAGAAAACAAGGGCCCGAGGGCCGGTGGGAGGGCTCCAGCGTGGGCTAGCCTGACCGAAGGTGGAGGCCCGAGCTCCGGGCCTGTGGCGAATTGCCAGCCCGAGAGCCTGAGGGCTATGTGACTTCAGGCTGACGTCAGCCTGGCGTTAGGGAATATTAAATTTTTTTTGTGTCAAGCGCGTGCACCCCACTCGCGCGTGGGGGCGCGTCGCCGACACAAAAATCAGAAAAAAAAAAAGCTTGTCAGTTACCGTTGGGAAGCCACGTGGCTTCCCACGGTCCGTTAGATCTCAACGGTTACTTAATGTGGACCGTTCGATCTCAACGGTAAAAAAAAAAAAAAAGTCAGATTTAATATCCACCGTTCGATCTGAGATCAACGGTGGATATTAATATTCTTTATAAATAAAAAAATAAATGAAAAAATAGTTTTAAAATTAAGAAAAGTTACCGTTGTGACACGTGGCACAATCTGGAGTGTTGGAATTCAAATTTTTTTATATCCAACGGCAGAGATTAATTAATTGAATAAAAATTTTAAAAAAATTGTAAAAAATTCAAAAAAATTCAAAAAAAAATCTGAAAAATCTGAAAAAAAATTGTAAAAAAAATTGTTTTTACTTTTCTATAAATACCTTCTCATTATCATCTACCTTACACAACAATTTCATATTTTCTCAACTACTTTCAATCACATTCCTTTCTTTGTCTCAAAGTTTGAATCCATTTTTTTCAACAAAATGACCACTGGTGCAGGTACGAATTGGTCGCTTATTGAAGATGTTGCGTTGTGTACTAGCTGGGTTGAAGTTACTCATAGTTCGCTTACGGGTAATGAGATGCAGTTGCGAGAGATGTGGAGTCTTATTCATACCAATTTTCTTGAGAAAATTGGTGGGAAAAGAACCAAAGAATCGATGTCCAGTTGTTGGAAATTACATAAACATAAACATACTAAGAATTACATAAACATAAAAAAAATTACATAAACATACCAAATAATAAAACACACCAAATAAAACAACATAAACATACCAAATTCAAAAAAAACACACTAAATGAACTTAATTATCTTCAGCTTGTTTCAATGCCCACTGGTGCTCTATCAAGTCAATTTGTCGGGCATTGTGCATGTCTGGCATTTGAAATGCAGTATATCGTTGAATGAGCCTTTCATTGTAACGTCCATCCCTTTGTAATAGCTCATGTTGCACGGGCTCATCGGTGGCGTCATGAGCACAATATATACGTGTTCTTGAATTGTTCATCGGGTCTGGCTCATATTCATCAACAGCTTCATAATCGTACTCATCTTCCACAATCATGTTGTGAAGAATGATGCACATCATCATGATGGATCGAAGCGACTCTACATCAAACAATCTGGCAGCACCCCTGACGATCGCCCAGCGAGCTTGGAGGATACCGAAACAACGCTGCACATCCTTCCTGCACCCCTCTTGACAGCTTACAAAGTGTTTTTCCTTTGCATTCCGCGGACGTGGCACTGTTTTGACAAATGTTGACCATCGCGGGTAAATCCCGTCAGCTAGGTAGTATGGGCCGTCGTACATACGTCAGTTGACCTCATTGGTGCCTTTCCTTGCAGGACATCGTTGAACACTGGGGATTGGGTGTTGGAAATGTGCCCTAAAACCAATCATATGATGATACTTTACGGACATTTCACAAAGTTAAACTAATGTAGTTTAAATGTAAAGGGCAAAGATTATTGTTTGAGCCGTCTCATATAAATGTTATATGCTTAAACGATAAGTCCAAGGAATATGTGATTGGAAGAATGCGATCTAAAGAAGTTAGATTCATGAGACCATTCTTTCGTTGACACATCCTAAACGTTCCTGATCATAGGATTGTCAATTGGGCATTGACAGTCCGTTAAGATCAGTACGTGCTATGTCTTCTCTCAGGGAGAGTGACTAGTCTCGAGTCATTGGTGTGTGTGACATCAAGACAAGTACGTAGGTGCTCAATAGAGAATGAGTTCACTGAACACGATCAACGAAGAGTTCTCATATTCATGTCACATGAGAACTCATGGTTGGGATAATGCAAATTAGTCTTTTGACCTGAGGCATCACAGTTGTCTTGTGGTTAGGTCCTTAATCTTTGATTATGTCAAAGTCACTCCATCAGGAGGGTGTCCGCGGCATCGTTGGGGTTAAGCCACTTAGCCATGGAGGCAAGTGAATGCGCAACAAGGGATCTCTAACCTTCAAACTGTTTGAGGGAGAATACTCTATGATATGATTAAGAATCTTTGGCCAAAGTATGAATGAGATTTAGGAATGTGTTCCAAATCACATTCAAGGTAATCATATAAGCACAAGACTCACATTGGATAGTAGACATGAATAAACTATCAAACCAAACAATGTGGTCAAGAGTATTGTATTAGAGAAAGACCGTATTGCATTTGGAATCCTAAAACTGAATAGGTTCTCAACCTCTTCTGATTAGCTTGGGTAACCATGACATGCTGCTAGGTGTCAACCATGGTTTGTGGAAGCCCTAAAAGTGTATTATCACTAACGGGAGAATTGAAAGTAAGTTTCAATTCACAATCGATTAGAAAGAGTTTTAATCGCCCACTGCCTCGCTAAAAGGAACCTAATGGATCGTTCACCGAGTAAGGTAGAGTTTGAAGAAACAACGGAGATGAGTAAGAATAATTAAATGGTTTAATTATTTATCTAAGGCTAGGATTAATTAATATGTTAATTAATCAAACGAATAAGTTCGTTAAAGACCTCGGGTTAGTTTTGGACCGCAAGGCCCAATGGGATTTGAATGTCAAGCCCATTAACTCAAGTTGTATGACAACTTGAATAAACAAAGGGCTTGAAAGCCCAATAAACCCTATAGGCCGGCCATGTTAGAAGAATAGGGCTTTTGGTCCATTAGGTCACTTATTTGAAGGGACTATATAAAGGACTTTATAGCCTAAAATTCATTAAGGGTTGTTTTTGGGGAAAGGATGAGAACACAAGCTCTCATTTCTCTCTAAAATTTCGGCCACCTTGGAGGGATCATCTAGCAATCAAACTCCTCCAAGGTCACTCATTTCTTCTTCATTATGCCTTGGTGATGAATCATTAGAGGTTCTCAATTTTGGGAACTTTGGAGAAACCTTTTTCATCCATCCAAATCCATAGATCTAAGATGCAAGGAATGAAGGCCCTCTCTTTGGGTGATTAGCCTTTGTTTAAATACAAAGAGGAATCTACAAAGGTATATATTTCAACTCACTTTGTTTTGAGTTGATTATTGGTTCACCATTTTACTAGGCTTTGAACATTCATGGGTAATGTTTTGTTTTTAAGTGCATGCTAGCATGATTCCGCCTTTAATTTGTTAATTACATGCTAATGATGTTGCTTAAATGAACATGTCATCTTCCAAAATAATCCTTCATTGGGCAAGGACGTTGATGTCATTTTGAGCTCCCGAGACCCCGAAAAAGGCGTGCCAAATCCATGTATCAAAATATGCCACCGCCTCCAGAATGATACTTTTTGCTCATTTTCTGTCCCCGTAAGCACCTTGCCATGCACTTGGACAGTTTTTCCACGTCCAGTGCATACAATCAATGCTTCCAATCATCCTAGGAAAGCCACGCATCTCCGCCTTCTTCAACAGCCGCTCCAAGTCCATGTGTGTAGGTTTGCGGAGGTACTCAGCGGTGTAGATAGATTCGATTGCTTCGCAAAACCTCATCAGGGACTCAAGAATGGTTGATTTCCCCATCCTCGTTATCTCATCCACTTGGTCTGCAGATGCTCTATATGCAAGCATCCGCAAGGCAGCAGTAATTTTTTGCTCAGGCAGTAGACCCATAGCACCAAAAGCATCTTTCTTTTGCACAAAATAAGAATCATGGTTGCAAACAGCAATCATGATTTTGTTGAACAAATGTCGTTCCATTCTAAAACGACGTCTAAAGTACGTATCAGGGAATGCACTATTAGGAACAAAATAATCATCCATGAGTTCCATACCTCGTCGTTGCCTGCTTCTATCAAGGTTTTCGGAACCAAACAGCATGTTTAACAGCTATGAAAACTCCATCCCACTGTGTCATTTCTCAAACCAAACAGCATATCGTTTTATTATGAAGTAAAACAGCAGCAGCATGTTTAACTTTTTCTTCTCGAAAAATGTTGAGGAATTTTCAGTACAAAATGCATTGAAACACGTAAGGCCTTATGAATTTTTTTCTTGCAAAATGATACGAAATATTTTAGCACAAAATGCATTGAAATATGTCAAGGCCATAGGAAGGTAGTTAAAAACAATTATATAGCAATATAGTCCCTTCCCTCAGTTATGAACATATGGGTTATGAACATAGGGAACAACCATTTCATTGGGAAAAAAAACATACAGAAAACCTAGCAATTTGAACAAATTTGTGTTCCTAAATTAGAAATAGAAATCATTTCATCTTCTTTTGTTGGTTAAGTTTAAATTTAACTTAAATTGAACCGCACATAGTCAAAGATAAAAGTTTGGATAAGTATCAATGACCTTCCAAATACAGATGACAGAGTCTGATGGTGAGACTTAGAAACCAACTCAGGCTCTCCATGCTGTCTTTCTCCCATATACATAATGTAAACCTGCCAAAACCAAAAACCCACAAAAACAAAGTGATCATATTGTAACATTCAATAACAAAGCAGACAGCATATGCCGGTTTGGCCAGTTGTCCAGAGCAGCGTGCCCGCCGTATTGCACCCAAGTTTGAAACATAGTTCGCGTAAGTTAGAGTAGTTTATAATAGAATATCGCCCTTGTCAAAACAAATAAAGAATCAACTATAAAGCACACAAAGAATAGGTTAAGACTCACATTTTTGGAAGCCAAAGAGAGAAGAAACCCAGAATTCTGTAGAGCAAGAAGAAGAAAAAGGGTGCCGATAACCCCACAAGGAGAAGCCATGCGATGTGAACGAGTGACCTGAAAAATGGCAATTCGAAAACACAGAAAGCTCAGAGTGTTTGAGTTAATAAACAAGGATAAAGAAGAAGAAAAAACAGAGAGGAGTGAAGTTATAAAGGGAGGAGGCTAAAGGCTTAAGGGGATAAGAGAAGGAAACGTAGGGCTGGGTCTTATGTAGGAATGTGTGGATCTTCGTCTCTGAGGATTTGGGAATCTCTCATCAGAATGTGGGACCCGACCCAATTGCCCACATGAGGGGAGAAGAGAGAGAGGCTGTGATTTGGGGTGGCTCTCTGTTTTTTTGCACGGGACCGAAGGACCTGGGTCGGTTCAGTTGTGTCTGCTCAGTTCTCTTCTGTCAATGCAGATATATACGTATATATATAGGCCATACAGAGAGAGATAGAGAGAGATAGGTGTGATTAGAACATTTGACGCTCATACCAGTCAGAGCACCAAAAGCAAAGAAAACAGATATAGTGTTAGCGTATTGGCCTATTTCTATAACATAGTACCTTTCACCAGCCCATCACCACCAAAGAAGACATTACCACTCCCACCAACCGCAGATCTCGGATCTCTACTTTGCCTTTTGCTCTTTATGTTTATGGTTAATAAATTCTTTGTAGAAAATAGCATACTCTCGACAAGGTCATTGTCAAGTTTCATAACCAACTACTGAGGGTTATCTAAAATGGAAGAAACTCGAAATATTTCCTTCGCATGCATGGCAAAATAAGCCAGGATAGCGATATTTTCTCTCCCTGGTGTGAGAATGCTTGCTCCTTCGTGAGTTCCGCCTCTGTGCGCGTGGTTACAGGTTTGTGTTCGAAAGTGTGTTCTGTGCTTTTCTTGGATTAAGCTCTTGGTTTATGTTCTGATGGGTCTTGGGTAACTGTGACTCTGGAAAGAAGGAGGGTTTGTGTTGGTAGGGCCTAGGGTGACGGAAAGGGGTTAGGGCTTTTCAATTTAGGTTGATTTTCTCTGCGAGGGTTGCAGGGGATGTTGCATTGACCAGTTTGGGGGTTATTATTTCTGTCAATTTGGGTTTGTGTGTTCTGTGCTTTTCTTGGATTCAGCTATTGTGTTAATCTTCTGTGGGGGGTGGGTTACTGTAAGTCTGGAAAGTAGAAGGGTGTGTGTTGTAAGGGCTTAGGGTGACGGCAAGGGGTTGGGGTTTCTCAAATTAGGTTGACTTTCTCTTCGAGGGGTGCTGGGGTGGGTGCTTTGAACTGTTTGGGGGTTATAAATTTTGTCAATTTGGGTTTGCGTGGGCAGGGTTAAGGTGATGGCAAGGGGTGGGGTGGATGAGCTGGTGGTACAACTGAACCAGACACTAGAGTTATCGACTATAGAGTAGGGAGTTAAATTGGTTGGGAAAGTCCTTACGCATAAACCATTGAACAAATGGGGAGTCAGGAATATTCTCAGAGCGGCTTAGAAAGATTTGGGTGAGGTGGAAATAAAATGGGTAAGGGAGAATGTCTTTATTATATCGGTCAAAGATGAAAATGTAGCTTCAAAAATCATTGAGCAGGTTCCTTGGGCAGTGATGAAGAAGGTGTTCTCTGTCGTGAAATGGCCTTCGGAGCTCGTTTTAGAGGAACTGGAGTTGGATGCTGTACCATTTTGGGTTCAAATTCGGGGAATTCCGCTGGGCTTAGCTTCTCTCGAGAACGTTCAGCGTGTAACCAAAGAGGCTGGGAAATTTTTAACCATGGAGGATCCCGGACACCCTCGTGGATTTGTGCGAATAAGAATCTTAGTGGATACGGAGAAGCCGTTATCCAAAGGATGCTGGATTCGGAGGGATTCAAATAGGGAAACCTGGGTGGAATTTCGGTATGAACGGCTCCAAGATTTCTGCTACAAGTGTGGACAGATAGGGCATATCAATACAGAATGCTCCTTTGAGATGTCTGGAGAAGGGGCGGTGGCGTATGGAGAGTAGATAAAGGCGCTGCCGGTAAGGGATGTGGCGATATCTACAAGAGCGGAGTGCGTGGGCAGGGGGGAACGCCAGCAGGCCGGTGCGGTGCGCGGACCTGACATCACGTCTGCTCAGAATCAAGGTAGTTTACGGGTTTCGATTTTGCAAGGAATGGAGCGTACTCAAACCATTGAGACAGGGGGAGCATCTAAGAGTCACGGCACAGGTCAAAAGAAGTGGCGTAGAAGATTGCGGGTAGAGGGAGCGGATACGTCATCATGCTCTGTTATGGAAAGCTTCAAACCAGTGGGTGGAGGACAGTCGGGCGATTTCCAGGGGGTCAATGACAATCTGTCTGCCCAGGGTGATGACCCACTGTGGGGTAGTAAAAGAAGTGGGGAAGCGCAGGATATGGTGTTAATTCAAGCTCGACAGAAGAAACTCAAGGGCCCGGATACGGAGGAGAACTGCCAAGGCAGGGTGGCAGAGTTATGGAGGAGATTAAACTTTAAGGAATGGTGTCTAACGGTGGAACGGGCGGTATTTACGGCGGGTGCAAATAAGGAAGAAATAAGTGAGAATCATGAAAGAAAGGAATTATTGGAAGGGGGGTCGGATACTGCTAAAGGAAGGATGGTGACAAGGAAGGCGGGCAAGATGGCTCGGGGCGGTGGCGGCTGGCCTTCAACAACCGCAGGCCAGCCATGAGTTATATCTTCTGGAACTGTCGTGGGCTAGGGTCGGACACGACAGTCAGGGCTCTCCATGGGCTTATTCGCAAGAAGAGACCCTCTATGATCTTTTTATCCGAGACTAAGATGAAAGATCATAGAATTCTTGGGGTGAGGAGGCGTTTGGGTTATTTACATGGCTTTGATGTTTCGCCAATTGGAAAATCTGGTGGGTTGAGCTTGTGGTGGAAGGACAACTTGGAGGTTAATATTATCCTTTCGTCCAAGCATATTATTGATGCTGTGATGAGAGTTAAAGGGCAAACCCAATGGAGTCGATTTACGGGTGTGTACGGAACTTCGTATAGAGTTGAGAAAAATCTGTACTGGGACTGGATGGTTAACCACTTTACCCTCACGGACATACCTTGGATTTGTGGCGGGGACTTCAACGAATACATGTGGGATCATGAGAAGTCTGGAGGAGTTGAGGTGTTGTACAACAGGCCAAGGTTCTTAGAAGAGTTTATGTCTTCCTCTCAGTTGTTGGACTTGGGTTTCCATGGGCCGGCATTTACGTGGAGAGGGTTGAGAAGAGGGGAATGGGTGGAGGAGCGCTTAGACAGGGTCCTGGCGAATGAGAAGTGGCAGCAACTCTGGCAGAACTCCCATGTTATGTATGGAACGGCTTTAGCCTCGGATCATTGCCCCATTGTTCTTAATTCTAATCTTGATGGGCCGAAAGGAAGGAAGATGTTCAGGTTTGAGGCGTATTGGGTTTCGAAGGAAGAGTGTAAAAATTTAGTGGAAAATTGCTGGGAATGTCGGCATAATGGCAGTTCTGTGAATAGTTGGGTGAGAACTTTAAACGACTGCCGTTATCGTTTAAGTAGGTGGAATCGCACTAAATTTAAGGGGCGGGGCTGCAGGATCCAGGATCTTCTTTCCCAGTTAGATTCGCTCCAGCGAGACTGGGGTCCAAACTATGATGAGATAAGGGAGATATCTCGGCTGATTGATGAGTTAAGACTCCAAGAGGAGAGTTATTGGTGCCAGCGATCGAGGGTAAAATGGTTGAGGGAGGGGGATGCTAACACTCAGTTTTTTCATTCTTCAACCCTTCAGAGGCGTAGGAGAAATAAGATTGTGAAGCTTAGGGCTGAGAATGGGAACTGGGTGGAACGTCTGTCTCAGGTGCGCCAATTGGTGGATAATCACTTCACTTCAGTCTTTAGCTCGGCCGGGGATCGTACCTGGGGTTCGCTGCTAGATTGCATTAATCCCTTGGTCTCTATAGAAATGAATGAGGTGCTAACAGCGCCGGTTACAGATGATGAGATAAAGAAGGCTGCTGTGCAAATGGGAGGTCTTAAGGCTCCTGGCCCTGATGGTTTCCAGGGGATTTTTTATCAGACTTACTGGGAGATTGTGAGGGAAGATGTTTCTGCTCTGGTCAGAGAGTTGGTTCAGGACTCTGCGGGTACGGGTTTGATAAATCAGACTCATATTGTGCTGATTCCCAAAGTCCCAAATCCGGAATTTGTGTCGCAATTCAGGCCTATCAGCCTGTGCAGCTACTCGTACAAAATTCTTTCAAAGATTCTTGCTAACCGGTTGAAGGTATTATTACCAAAAATCATCTCTCCTTCTTAGAATGCTTTTGTGGCGGGTAGACAAATTCAGGATTGCATTGGCATAGCCCATGAGATGTTTCATTATCTGAAGGGAAGGAAAACAAGGAATAGATATGAAATGGGTATTAAAATTGATATGCAGAAGGCGTATGATCGGGTTGAATAGGATTTTTTGGATGCAGTTATGGAAAGAATGGGGTTCAATATCAGATGGAGATCGCTAATTAGTGGATGTATATCGTCTGTGAAGTTCGCTGTTCTCCTAAATGGGCAGGCTGGGGAGACTTTTGCTCCCTCGCGGGGTCTCCGTCAGGGGGATCCTCTTTCTCCTTATTTATTTATTTTGGTGGGGGAGGTTCTTTCCAAACTGATTCAGGGTGCGGTGGACCAAGGTAGGTTGGAGGGTGTTAAGTTGGGCGGCTCTGGACCCGTGATTTCTCACCTCTTCTTTGCTGATGATACCCTTTTGTTTTTGCGGGCTGATATGAAAAATTGCCGGAATCTGAGACATTTGCTGAACAAATTTTGTGTGGCTTCTGGGCAGAAGGTAAATTTGTTGAAATCCAGTGTATTCTTTGGGGCAAATGTACTGAAGGTGAATGCTGATCAGATGAGGAATGCTCTTGGTATGGCTGTGGTAATCAATCCGGGGACATATTTGGGGGTTCCTGCTATATGGGGTCGGTCGAAACAGCGTGGTCTTGCTTATGTGAAGGGAAGAATAATGGAAAAGCTGCAAGGGTGGAAGCAAAGTACTCTATCCCGTGCCGGAAATGAGGTTTTAATTAAGGCTGTTATCCAAGCTATTCCGGCGTACCCCATGAGCATTTTCAAATTCCCCGCCGCTGTTTGTCAGGAATTGGATGCGTTGGTGGCTGGATTTTGGTGGGGTTGCAAGTAGGGAGCCCACAAGATTCATTGGGTCTCAAATGAGGTTTTGGGTTTACTTAAAGACTTGGGAGGTTAAGGCTTCAGAAATTTTCAGGAATTTAATGATGCTCTGCTTGCTAAACAGTGTTGGCGGTTAATCACTTAACCGGACTCGTTGTGGGCTCAGGTGATTAAGGCTCGGTATTTTCCCCATTGCTCGATCTGGGATGTGAAGAAGGGTGGTCGCGCTTCTTGGGCGTGGAGCAGCCTCATCTGTGGCAGGGACTTGATCAGGGAGGGTTCTCATTGGCAACTTTTGGGTGGTCAGGAGGTGCGGGTGTGGCAGGATAGGTGGCTTCCATCCTTGCCCCTTGGACACCCGGTGCCGGTTGGCCAGGTTGCGGTTACTCCAAGTTTAAGGGTCAGTGCGCTTATCTGTCCGGAGTCGGGGCGGTGGAATCTTAGTTTTTTACAGCCTTTCATATCGGGGGAGGCTATGCAGGCTATTGAGGAGACGCCTCTTGGGGATTTAAGTCGTAAAGATAGGCTTATCTGGGATTTGAGTAAGAATGGATGTTATTCGGTCAAGTTGGGCTACAGATGGCTGCAAGGTGGATCACTGGCAGTGAGGGATACACGTCGGCCTTCTGTTCGCGGGGTTCCCAAGGCGTTATGGAAGGGGTTATGGAAGCTGGAGGTGCCCCCCAAGTTGCGACATTTCTTGTGGCTTACTGTGCATAATTGTCTTCCTACTCGGGATGCCCTTTTCCGACGTAGGTCCTCTCAGGCCTCTACTTGTCCTATTTGCTGCTGCCATGATGAAACCATTGAGCACATTTTCCTTTCTTGCTCTTGGGTTGAACCAATTTGGTTTGGAGGGGCTTTGGGTTATAAAGTGGATCGACTTTCTCTCCCTGCTTGGTTGGACTGGATTCAGGCGGTATTCTCTCCGAATTTATGCAACTTTGGTGATACAAAGTGGAGGCAATCTTATATTGTTTTTACATGTTGGTGTATTTGGAAGGCTCGCTGTGATTTTGTGTTCAACGGGGTGTCCATTAATCCTTCTAAAGTCCTGGCTGCTGTCTCTGCGGCTGTGAGTTCGTTTTTTGGTGCGAAGGCAGTGGCTGGGGATAGAAGAAGGGGCGACGGGAGGAGGGATACCCAGGTTTCGCGGTGGTGTGCTCCGGCCTCTCCTTTTGTGAAGATTAATGTGGATGCTAGCTGGTCCAAGGCCTCAAAGATGGGCTTTGTCGGGATGATTGTGCGGGACATGGAGAGTAAGTTTGTGGCTGCCGCGAGGTACGCTATAAAAGCTCCTTCTGCTGCTGCTGCGGAGGCATCAGCGCTGTTGCATGGGTGCCAGTTTGGAGCAGATTTGGGTGTAAGGTATGTCATTCTGGAATCGGACTCCCTTGAAGTGATAAATTGTCTTTCTTGCTAGCTGTCCATGGGTAGTTGGGAGGCTTTCCCCGTGCTGGCTCGGGTTAAGCAGTTGGGGGGGGGGAATTTCCTTGATTGCCGATGGTCTTGGGTGCCCAGAACTGCTAATGGCGTGGCACACGAGATTGTGTCGGTTGGTTTTACGGAGATGAGTGATGTCGTTTGGGTCGATAGGCCCCCATCTTCGTTGGTCTTTGTATTGAATAATGACGGGCTACCTTGTCCTCATTAAGTTGGCTGTGGTGGTGTTGGGGGTGACGCCTCTACTTGGTGGAGGGGTCTTTGTGGTTTGTCCCTTGTCACTGCTTGGTTGTTGTATTGGTGTTTGCCTCTCTGTAGGCCTTTTTATGAAATGGTTAGTTGGGCGTTCAAAAAAAAAAAAAAAAAAAAAATCTTTGTAGAATAATATTAAGAAGATCAAAATTTTAAATTAAATTTACAAATTAAATAATATGTTACTAATATAAAATAAATATATATATTTTTTTTATTTGCAAGTGGTTCCTTTACCATAGTGGTGGAAAGATGTCAGAATGACATGCGTTCAAACCCCAGTAGTTAATTTTAGGGCTGGGCACGGGCCGGGCCGGGCCCAAATTTGGAAGAACCGGACCTACCCGTTTTAAAATGTAACGGGCCGGGCCGGGCCGGGTGTAGGGATTTTAAGTTTGGGAACCGGACCTAACCCGGCCCGTATCAAACGGGCCGGTTCGGGACGGGTCCACGGGTCCAATAACTTTTTTTTTTTTTTTTCATTATAGGACCATTCATCCAGGGTCACTGACAAAACCTGAACATTTCCAATTCATGTTGTTTAAGACAAATATATAATTGTAATAATGCACACGACTGGAGACATCACGTCAGCATATAGAAAACATAAAATAATAATGAATATTGATCAATTAAGCAACATTTGACAGATCACCGAGCAAGCCTGAAATAGTTCTACCATGCCTGTCATCCTAGAAACGAAAGAAGGAAAGCCAAAGAGAGATTTTTTTGGTAAAAGGACTGAAATAAACTTTCCCAGTTTCCTTGCATTGCAACTCAAACAACCAAGGATGAACAATCAAATGAACTTCCTTGATGAAAGCAGATTGGGATCAATCAGTTATTTCGTTCACCGAGTTACAAGTTCCCTTTTGGTCAGTGGATTTTGTATCGTTAATTTTGTTTGTTTAAATTTAGTTATATAACAATCCTGCAAACAAAACTCCAAAGTATGAGTGTCCCTAGCTAGTTTCATGTTTTCAACTGGCAAATTGTTTCCATTATAAAAATTTAAATTGGATGCATCCAGCAATCAGGAGCGGTTACCTTTGATATATGAGTACCAAGACTCCTGTGCACACCACAACATTTTAATCATATAAAAACTCCAATGTTTGCTGACCTGCAAATGCAGTTACGAACAGGATACCTTCCAAGTCAGAAGGATATAGGATGGAAAGTAAACTGTCCTAAGAATATACATTTATTTTCAAATGTCCTGAAACATGTGTATCCGAATTTGGGATGTCAACTAATAGCTTTACACGACACGCTCATCGTTAAGCTCTAAAGCTTACTCACGAAACAAGCATGTCTCAAATTGACTTGGTGCCATACAAAAACCGATACAAAGTTGTATCAATGGGAAAAAACTTACGCCCATTTAGGATCAGGAGCACCACAATCAGCACAATTGCGATTATCTTTTTGCACCAATAAATCTTTTAATCTTCTTTTACCATCTTTCACCAAAACACCCAAACTAACAAATCACACAATTAGAATTAGATAAAGAGATTCTAAATCCAAATTAGCACAAATGCTGAAGACCATTACCGTGGTGTCGTTGACTTGCAGCAGCATGCAAGGGATCAAACCCGGACCGGTTCTTCTTCGTAACGGTCTCCTGATTCGAATATTTCAACAGCTCCTTAACCACATCAAGGTGCCCTTTATCCGCCGCCGTGAACAAAGCCGTCTCTCCCAGCTCATTGACCTCATTCACTACCACCGCCCGAACCTCAGCCAGAGAGTTCTGGTTTGGCTGTGCAGTCATCGGACCCTTCTCTAAATCCCCATCACCTCCTACAAGTGAACACTGAAGTCGTGTCGTGTCGGAGAAGGTGGACGGAGGAGCAGCGCCGCGAATTTGAGAAAGGGTTAGAGTGTTGGAGAGATTGAGATTTGAGACTGAACACTGAAGTCTGAAACTGATTTGGAAACCTAGGTTACAAATTAACGGTTCAGATTGAATGATAGGTTATCATTCAATCTCAACCATTGATTATAATATGAAACGGGCCGGTCCGGGGCCCCGTTTTTCTAAGGTGTAGGAATCGGCCCGCCCCGTAAATAACCATGCCCCGGCCCGCCCCGCCCCGCCCCGCCCCGTTTGTTCCAAAAAAAAAAGGGACCCGGCCCGTACCCGCCCCGAACCTACACTACCCGCCCCTACCCGCGGTTCCTTTACCCGTTTGCCCACCCCTAGTTAATTTAACAAAATATATCGTTTGACAAAAAAAAAAAAAAAAGGTTCGAACCTACGCCGTCATGTAAAGACTCAACACATTTCCCTTGTTGTGGTAAAGGGTCAATCTCTTTCTTTATTTGAACCAAGCAATGGATGGATGCTTCTAACTCAAAATCAATTCTCAATGGCTGGAAATGTCCAAGAATTTTCAACACTTCAGTTAGACTTTTATCCTTCAACATGAGATGTTTGGTTATGTTCAACTAGCGGATTCGTGACACTACTTTTTTACACAACTTCAAAACTTGATACTAGATATTTGGTTATATTTGACCAAGAAGATATATATAAGGAACTAGACTATGTTTGTATGAGAGATATGTAAGTACCAATAAGATTGGAAAATTTTAGTTAGAAATGAATTACAAAACATTATAAAAATGAATTTGAAACACACTACAGAACATTAGGAAGACGGAGTCGAAATGAGTCATTTGTAAATCTCTTTCGATGCATTGTTATGGTCGTTTCAAATTCCTCAAACAAAATGTTTTGCACCACATTTCTAACTAACCCAGGCTAAATCCTTTGGCATTTGCAAATCCCTCCACAGATTCATGGATGTTATACATGGAAATCCTATATCTCAATTATTTCAAGAAACTAGGGTCAAAGAATAAAAATGATGATGGATGAATAGTACCTCACTTTGTTAGAGCGTTTCCAAACAAACTAAATGACATATTTGACATAAACTCCCCTAAAACTAGTACTACAAACTATTGAGCTCAGGAGGAGACATTTGATGAGATGAATGTGATGTGGAAAAAGCATAATCCAAAAACCAAAGACTCAAGAGGGTTGACTGAAATTTTCCACATTTGGTGTGGAGGAGCGTGGTCACTTCCTTATCTACCCTACATTCTACTGTTTAATGTGGGAATGGAATTCATGGTCAAATCACTCTCGATGGAGGCGCTATAACCTCGGGACTCTATATGAGCTTTTATGTAAAGTTGACTTGGGGGTAATTTATTTTTGGCTTATTTTTTGTTACGTTTTGGAATTCTATATGAAACATTATTTTGTAATGTAAAAATCATCATTTTATTTTTTAAAACTTAAAATTCGTTTCAACTTAACTTGTAGAGTCCCCGTTCTTCCTGAAATATATGTGGATCCAACATTCAATAAGACTATGCGATGTATGCAATAAATTTGATTATAAATCTCCATTATGGATTAACATTCAACAATCAAAGAATAATAGGTTTAAGGGAAATTGAAGAGATGAAAAAATAAAAAAGAATTGATTAGCTTGGGGCACTCAAACCAAATCCACATTAGAAATTAACAGATCTAAGGTAATGTGAAGTGAATTTTGAGTTTTATAGAGATGACTTTCAAGTTTTAGGGGACAAAATGAGATCAAAATCGAGTTTCAGAGAGCAAAGTGGAGTGAACTACGAGTTTCAGGGAGTAAAGTGACAACTTTTAAGTTACAAAGAGCAAAGTGAGACTAAAATTGAATTACAGAGAGCGTAGCTAAAAATAAGCCATTATTTTTCTATTTGTGTTAACTATTTTTTTTTACCAATTTTTGAAAATGTCAATCTTGGTTGAAGAGTTTATATAACCTCGCATAGGTTGAAGAGTGATGAAAGCAAAAAGAGAGAAATCAATGTTGTAACACGTTTGAGTAGATAATTTGTATGTGGTCTTTAGTGGATAAGATGTTGAGTTTCTATCAATGCATCATGGTTCAAAATTGATCTGCAAATTAAAGTAATAGTTTGGAACTCTGCTCCCTTTCCTAATAATAATAATTTTTTTTTTTGAAAAAAAAAAAGTTAAAGCAAATAATAGTTGAATTGAGAAAAAATATATATATAGGTCGGGTAGCTCTATGCACGATAGCTCGGCACAATATGGGAGGCGAACAAAAATCAAAATCAAAAACAAAAATTAGTACGATTTGGTTCGCAATCATGGGGTGTGCCGAACTTATACCCAACCTTATAGGTTTAGTATGAAACTATTCTGTTTCTATTTTGGGCTTTAGCTAAAAGCCCACTCTTTAATTTTGTTTTGTGAAAAAATAGGCCCAATTTTTATTTTTTGGGCCAAGGAATATTGATGCTACAAGACCTTGGCAGGAAAACACTACGCGTTTTCCACCTTGTAATCGTCTTTACCACAAGTGGTGCGAGCGGGACCCCTCTTCCTCGCACTCAATCGCAATCCGTAATTGGCACTAGGAGAACTTCTCATCAACAGCGAGAGGCAACTATACACCTGTAGGATCCCAGCTTGATGTTACTCCTATTGATTTGCCTACTCAAGCACCTACTAGAAAGAGAATGCTGTTCGCCGCAGCTGGCGTAAGAAATAAAAATAAATATTATACACCATGATCAGCATAGTTATTATCACATAACGTTACACCAATCATCACTGCATATTAATACCATTTTTGCTTTTGCATTGTAGGTGTTGGTGGTTTTATCCCAAACTTGATGAAACACCAGTACGCGGGGCATGTTGGTTGGTTAAATAGACCAATCGTACTGTTTGTATTGTGCAAGTAAAGATCAAGATCGTTATAGACTTGTGCATAGGTGAGCGATACATAAGGTCGTTCATAGATTGTTGATACATGATGCAAGGGCCATTGTTCACCAACACTGCCCAATAAACAAGGCATATTGGCAAAAAAAATGTCTGACGAGTCAAAGTCAGACCTCATCTCAGAGATTACTGTGAGTAGAATTAATTAATAATCTTTGATCGAGACATATACATTGTAGTAATCTCTATAGCAACCTGAATTTTACTTTACAAACAGCATGTATTTTTTTTTTAACTTTCTTTTAAGTTTTGGTCTGCATTTTGTTGAAATAAAAATCACAACCTTTGTTTTTGTGAATTTTAACTTGGACACCAAAATTGAACAACATTATGATTATGTTGACTGACTTATGTCTAGACGGTATTGAGTTTAAGTATGAGTTACATGCATACTTTTTAGAGTGGGCATCGCCTGATGAGGCATGGCCAATAGATGAACTCAAGACTTGGGGAACTTGGAGTGGGAGTTTTTATATGAACAGTTTCAGTCAGAGAAGTTTATGGTATTCTTTTAGTTGGTTCATACCTGCAAAGCAGTTCGTCTTCATTTTTTGTCAAGTATATGTGCACTAGCTAAGAAACTGTTATTTTGTTGCGAAATGTAGAAGCAATCAGATGCTAACAAGAAAAATCGAGCCCAAAATAAGCATGAGTGACACGCTGGTTCGTGCCCACTTGCCTACATAATGGAGGTGTAGGAGTATACACAGGTTAAGTAATGAATGTTTTAGTGCTATGTTGTTTGTAGCAAATTAAAATTTGGCATATCTGCTTTTGGTTTGTTGGATAATGATTTTGACTCAATATAAGGGTTGTGGTATTTAAGAATCTGGTTGCTAGCATGATCCATTTCTATGTATGTACAATTTATTTTTCTCATTTGTATTTGATTTTATACACTGATCATTACTATATTTGAAGCTAACAGGCAGGTTCGCAATTCCCTAAGATTGATACTTTTAACGTTGCTTATGCTGAGAAGAGCAAAAACTGGACCAATAAGACTGCCAAGTCTAAATTTGTAAGTCTGAAGTTGATTCTGTTTTAGTGTTGTATAATAAATAAAGCTGTAAATTTCGGACGAAGTTCTAATCTATGCCCTTTGTTTTAAGGATGATATGGTTGCTAGGAAATAGGATTATCTTAATGAATTGGCTAAGGATTATCCAGAGGATACTCCATTAGATGACATAGCAGTAACTGATACAGATGTTGGTCTTCATATCCTTACTGATGTACTGATGTTAAGCCCAGTAGGCAGATATGTGGTTTAGGTGATGACTGAGTTCGTGAGCTTGGTGGATTGACTTCTCGATCGTCACTTCGAGCGCGTTAGTTGGAGGAGGAGTTGGTAGCGGAAAGAGTTGCTTGACAGGTAGCTGATGCACCAAGCTCCCCGGTGCATCAAAATCCTCCTCCAACGGTCAAGCAGCTCTTTCCTCTGCAAGCTCCTTCTCCAACTCACAGGCTCTAAGTGACGTCCGAGAAGTCGATCCACCAAACCCATGAACTCGGCCATCACCCAAACCGCGTATCTACCTACTGGGTTTAACACCCAGTACACAGTTAAGGATATGAAGACAAAATCTTGATCAAGTACTGCTATGTCATCTAATGGAGTATTCTCAGGATAATCCTTTGTAAATTCATTAAGACAATCCTCTTTCCTAACAAGCGTCTCATCCTTTAAAAGAAATGAGTTTTAAAGAAAAGTCCACGGTACTGTTTACTTTAACGAAAAACCACATTTTTACACTAAAAAATCAAACTTGATACTATTCACTTTACCCTTTATGTTGTCTTTATCGTTAAAACTCAAAGTTTTCAAACCATTTTCATTAGTTTTCCTTTAAAAGAAAACAAGAACGTCATAGAATAGAACTTTGTCCGAAATTTACAGCTTAATTATTAAACAACACCAAAGCATTAATTCCATTTTAGACTTACAAATTTGGACTTGGCTGTCTCATTGGTCCAGTTTTTGTTCTTCAAGGCATGAGCAATCGCAAAAGTATCAATCTCATGAAACTGGGAACCTTCTGCCATTTATTAATTTATCTTCAAAAATAGTAATAATATACATAATAAGATCAAATACAATGCCAGAAATTAGATAGCCATAGAAATAGATCATGCTAGCAACCAGATTCTTAAATACCACAACCCTTATATTGAGTCAAAATCATTATCCCACAAACCAAAAACAGATATGCCAAATTTTAATTTGCTACAAACAACATAGCACTAAAACATTCATTACTTAACATGTGTATACTCCTCACTATGTAGGCAAGTGGGCGGAACCTGCATGACACTCATAGTTTTTTTGGGTTTGATTTATCTTGGTGGCTCGGCTCCAGCGGTTTAGGCAGTTGGCCTAATTTTTTTTGCTTTCAAATTCCTAATATCAATTCCTATAATCTGGCAACATTTTGAGTATAATGTACGCATAATCTATGTAGAATTTAAAATTTGTAAAACATAAAGTTGGTTCATACATTATGATGAAGGTTCACGCAGTGAAGGCTGAAAAAATATTAAGATAAACATCGTTATTTTGGAAGAAGTTGGATTACGTGATGGTATTGATGAACTGGTTTGTAGGAGTTCCTCCTCCGGATTTCGAATGTCCATCTTCAAAGCTTGTATGTTATAATTAAAGAGCTTGCTGATAATGTGTTGTGGCCTATAATTAACTGAGGCAAACAGAGGGTGCGGCATAGAGAGAAAGAGAGATGGAGAATTGGATTGAGGAATTCTGTGTGTTATTTCTCATTCCTTGTGCCTTTATTTATAGTAAACCAAGGAGGATTCCTTGCCTTGCAATTAATACAATCCTAAAGGAAAAAGTTCTTCTAGTATTCTAAATATAATCTACTAATGATTTGCACAATATGCAGGCAGTGGCGGATCTAGAATTTTAGCAAGGAGAGAAAGGTGGTGCGGGTAGGTGCAGACGTCCTTCCATGGCAAAGAGAGGGTTGGATTATGAGTGGGCAAGGCTGGGTTCGATGGAAGATGTTTTGGCGGAGGGGAGGGCTTAGCGGAGGAGAGGCTTTTGCAGACGAGATTTGCAGCAGACAACAAAGTAGGCTTAGGAGGAGAGAGTGGTTGTTTGGTTATGGGTGCAATGTTAGAGTTGGTTGTTTGGTTATAGATTTAGAGAGAGTTTTGGTTGACATGTGTCTTTTATTTATTGGTGGTCAGTAAAACAATACAGTGACTAGTCAGTGTCTAAATATTGTCTTTTTTTTTAATGGTTTGGCTCAAAACGGTTTCGTTTTGGCCAAGTCATTTGAAAGAAAAAGTCATCTTCTTTCTCCTTCTGTTTTGCAGAAGGTGCTCGGCAACCATAGCTGCTCTTTTCCTCCACCACAGCCGAGATTTGGGTGTTCCTTGGAGGTTTTCATAGCCACTTTTCTAAACCTGGACCACCTTAGTCTCTTAATAGATCCGCCCATGTACGCAGGTACTAAAAGTATATTCATAACAAGTATTTAATTATTCTCCACAAGGTAAGTATTTATAAGAGAACAAGATACAAGACTTATTCAAAACCGTAAATAAGTCGATCGTAATTGTACAAGCAACCGCATATTTACATAGACAAGAAAACCTATATATTAGGCTGTAGTCACCACTCCCCATCACCTTATCTTGTGATGAGTTGTGAATACCACCTATTTTCCTTGAATTATGGCAGCTGATTGGGCCGAGAAGATTGAGGTGTGTCGTCCCGCATTCCATGCCTTCCCTCACTCAATTCCAATCTCATATATATGTCTTGTAATCTTGTAAAGATCTCATATGAAATATAAATCAGCATATTCCCACTCAATGCTAACTTCGAAGATAAATACAATCTCATAAAACTACTCAATACCATAATGCTTTTCTTTTATAACACAAACACAATCAGTAAACACAGATCCATATCCTTGGACAAATTTGTCAAGAGAGACATTCAAATATCATCTGAACATCATTTATTAGCAAGCATAACAAGACGTCGGTCACATTGTACTGAATAATTATACTCTTAAGTATTGACAATGGGATACAGTTCATACCCAACATTACAGCTACCACCTACAACACGCCCACCTCGTTTTGCATCGCAGCAGTTTGGGAGTTCGCTTATTCCACTATCAAGACACTTTTTACAATCAACCCCAGAGAGGTCCCTCGTGCATTGAGCAATGCCATAAAGGGTTGTGAATGTATCGAGTTGTACCTCACCAGTAGCATAAAGCTTTTGATTAGCTTCAGAAGCTTCATTAGATAACCCACTTAACAACTCTTTAACTTTCTCATTGAATAGTGTCCCATTCTCTACTTCTTGGACGTTCCACATATAGAACCTGTTCCTGCTATCAATTTGCCCAAAAAAGCTCACATCTGAGTACTTTAAAAGGCAGTGATCGTACCAAATTATGGCTCCTTTACGATAAGGGCAGCGGTCTCGAAGCTCTTTGCTTGCGTCAACCACGCAAGTATTGCAATCTTTGCTTGAGACATCACCGCGGCAAAGGGCCAAGCCATTCACTTGGTTTTTAGCTTGGCCAGTTGAACCAATGCCAAAGCCAGAAGGAGGAACTTTGGTGTATAAAAGATGGAACAATGAGTTCAAGTTGGCACCATATGGACTATCAGCAGTGTAGTTTTCTGGGCTGAAACAAAAATGGTTAAGTGGGGAGGCACCACTTGCAGAATGGTGTAAAAGGCAAAGCACTAAGAGACCCAGAGGGATTGATTTGAAGAAGAACATGTTGGATTTATGAGATATATCAAAGAATGCAGTCGGTATATATATAGACATATAAGAAGCTTCCAAGATATTGGTTCTGACTGGAGACGAAATTGTTGACTTTTTTTTTTCATTTTTTTTTGTGTTTCTAAGATATTGATTGTATTGAACGTCGTCAAAAGTCTCACCAGCCAATATAATAAACTTGACGTTACTTATGGGATATTGACGTAGTTCTGGACAAATTAAACTTCCACGAATGATGTTGAAAGACGAATTCAAGCTAGCCACGGATGTTAGTATTAAAAGTAAAATGTCTAAAGCATCACACATTTTCAAGGCACTATACTGGTCGCTCTTTGGAACTTACATATGGATTATTAATTCTCTGTCTGGTGCTACTTTCCAGTGGAAGATTAGGTCAAGTTTTGCTCCTTTGGATCAAGCTCATGATTATGCTTAATGCGCTGAGGAGTTCTCGACAAACTACCTCAATATTTTTAGGATAGTGCTATTCACACATCCTTTTATACCTCTAGAGCACACTCTTGTTAATCTTTATCCATTGATCTTCTTCAATTCATTCATCCGACGACCGAATGTTAGATCCCACATCGCCAAGGGAAGAAGATCCTCTATGCCTTATACATACATGCCGACCTCCATATAGCAAGAGATCTTTTAGGAGCTCACTAGCTTCGAGTTTCATCGGAATTCCGAAGTTAAGCGAGTTCGTGCGAGAGCAATCCTAGGATGGGTGAACCATTGAGAAGTTTTCGTGTGAGTTTCCAGAAACAAAACCGTTAGGGTGTGGTCGAGGCCCAAAGCGAACAATATCGTGCTATGGTAGAATAGAGCCTGGGTTGGGATGTGACACTAAAATTGAGAAGAGTGTGGTTGAGAGGTAAAAATAGGTGTGTAGATAGCACCACCTATTCATACCGTTGTTTTTTTTGTTTTTGGTTTTTGGACAATCTATTAGTACTTCAAATTTATTATTATTATTATTGCTACTTAATACTACAGTCTAGTGATATTTCTGTTCGCTTAGTGATATTCTTCTTCACTTGTAAATGAGAGGTCTTAGGTTCAATTCTCGCCAAAGGCGAACTTGAACCACATT
Source organism: Pyrus communis (assembly GCF_963583255.1). Taxonomy (NCBI): domain Eukaryota; kingdom Viridiplantae; phylum Streptophyta; class Magnoliopsida; order Rosales; family Rosaceae; genus Pyrus; species Pyrus communis. The sequence continues at coordinate 29,152,295 of NC_084804.1, forward strand.
ATTATGGGAAGCTTATTGTAAGGCTTAACTCACTTCCCCACCCCTTTAGTGTAGATACTATAGTGTTCAAAAACATTATTATTATTATTATATATGGGTAAAGATCGGGAGGCACATATTTGGACACACTTTATTAGAGTCAACGTCATAATATATTTCAATGATCCATCTGTCTATCTTCTAGCCTTCTAGGTCCTTATGACCCATTATAAATATGAGTAAACTGCTAAATTGGTCAATGAATTATTACTCGAGTGTCAATTAAGTCCCTAGCTAGTTTTTTTTTTTTTTTTTTTGGATAAACGAATCATTTATTAAAGACTGAAACCTTTGGTACAACCAGTTGCTCGAGTGTCAAATCTAAGGGGGGTCAAAGCCTCAGGGGGCAACAAAAGTTCCAAAAGTGAGGGTTATCAATAGAAAGGCCGACATGCGCAATAGCTTCAACGGCAAAGTTTGCTTCTTTAAAAATATGATGCCCGGAAATCTCAACGAATTCAGTTGCAGTCCCCATAATGTCACTAATGATCTGGTGGATACACCAACGGGGCTTCCACACTCCACGTGCGAGCTGAATGATAAGCAACGAGTCCCTTTCCACCCATAACCTCTAGACACCCTTTCGCTTGGCCAGCATCAGCCCTTCTTTTAGAGCAAGCCCAGCGTTGGGTTTGCCTCGGGGGACAGTGGAGAAAACAAGGGCCTGAGGGCCGGTGGGAGGGCTCCAGCGTGGGCTAGCCTGACCGAAGGTGGAGACCCGAGCTCCGGGCCCGTGGTGAATTGCCAGCCCGAGGGCCTGAGGGCTATGTGACGTCAAGCTGACGTCAGCCTGGCGTCAGGGAATATTAATTTTTTTTTGTGTCAGGCGCGTGCACCCTACTCGCGCGTGGGGGCGCATCGCCGACACAAAAATCAAAAAAAAAAAAGCTTGTCAGTTACCGTTGGGAAGCCACGTGGCTTCCCACGGTCCGTTAGATCTCAACGGTTACTTAATGTGGACCGTTCGATCTCAACGGTAAAAAAAAAAAAAAAAAAGTCAGATTTAATATCCACCGTTCGATCTGAGATCAACGGTGGATATTAATATTCTTTATAAATAAAAAAATAAATGAAAAAATAGTTTTAAAATTAAGAAAAGTTACCGTTGTGACACGTGGCACAATCTGGAGTGTTGGAATTCAAATTTTTTTATATCCAACGGCAGAGATTAATTAATTGAATAAAATTTAAAAAAAAATTGTAAAAAATTCAAAAAAAATAAAAAAAAAATCTGAAAAATCTGAAAAAAATTGTAAAAAAAATTGTTTTTACTTTTCTATAAATACCTTCTCATTATCATCTACCTTACACAACAATTTCATATTTTCTCAACTACTTTCAATCACATTCCTTTCTTTGTCTCAAAGTTTGAATCCATTTTTTTCAACAAAATGACCACTGGTGCAGGTACGAATTGGTCGCTTATTGAAGATGTTGCGTTGTGTACTAGCTGGGTTGAAGTTACTCATAGTTCGCTTACGGGTAATGAGATGCAGTTGCGAGAGATGTGGAGTCTTATTCATACCAATTTTCTTGAGAAAATTGGTGGGAAAAGAACCAAAGAATCGATGTCCAGTTGTTGGAAATTACATAAACATAAACATACTAAGAATTACATATACTAAGAATTACATAAACATAAAAAAATTACATAAACATACCAAATAATAAAACACACCAAATAAAACAATATAAACATACCAAATTCAAAAAAACACACTAAATGAACTTAATTATCTTCAGCTTGTTTCAATGCCCACTGGTGCTCTATCAAGTCAATTTGTCGGGCATTGTGCATGTCTGGCATTTGAAATGCAGTATATCATTGAATGAGCCTTTCATTGTAACGTCCATCCCTTTGTAATGGCTCATGTTGCACGGGCTCATCGATGGCGTCATGAAAACAATATATACGTGTTCTTGAATTGTTCATCGGGTCTGGCTCATATTCATCAACAGCTTCATAATCGTACTCATCTTCCACAATCATGTTGTGAAGAATGATGCACGTCATCATGATGGATCAAAGCGACTCTACATCAAACAATCTGGCAGCACCCCTGACGATCGCCCAGCGAGCTTGGAGGATACCGAAACAACGCTGCACATCCTTCCTGCACCCCTCTTGACAGCTTACAAAGTGTTTTTCCTTTGCACTCCGCGGACGTGGCACTGTTTTGACAAATGTTGACCATCGCGGGTAAATCCCGTCAGCTAGGTAGTATGGGCCGTCGTACATACGTCCGTTGACCTCATACGTAACTTTTGGTGCCTTTCCTTGTAGGACATCGTTGAACACTGGGGATTGGGCAAGGACGTTGATGTCATTTTGAGCTCCCGGGACCCCGAAAAAGGCGTGCCAAATCCATGTATCAAAAGATGCCACCGCCTCCAGAATGATACTTTTTGCTCATTTTCTGTCCCCGTAAGCACCTTGCCATGCACTTGGACAGTTTTTCCATGTCCAGTGCATACAATCAATGCTTCCAATCATCCTAGGAAAGCCACGCATCTCCGCCTTCTTCAACAGCCACTCCAAGTCCATATGTGTAGGTTTGCGGAGGTACTCAGCGGTGTAGATAGATTCGATTGCTCCGCAAAACCTCATCAGGGACTCAAGAATGGTTGATTTCCCCATCCTCGTTATCTCATCCACTTGGTCTGCAGATGCTCCATATGCAAGCATCCGCAAGGCAGCAGTAATTTTTTGCTCAGGCAGTAGACCCATAGCACCAAAAGCATCTTTCTTTTGCACAAAATAAGAATCATGGTTGCAAACAGCAATCATGATTTTGTTGAACAAATGTCGTTCCATTCTAAAACGACGTCTAAAGTACGTATCAGGGAATGCACTATTAGGAACAAAATAATCATCCATGAGTTCCATACCTCGTCGTTGCCTGCTTCTATCAAGGTTTTCGGAACGGCTGGGCCTGCAGATTTGAGCCGCAGCTTGGATGACTCGACGAGAATGTGAGGCTCTACCCATTCTTACTTCGTCATCTCTCCTTTGACGCTCCTCATCCTCTTCCCTCTCATTTCTTACCCCCTGGTGATTGAACATTGCTTCTGATTCGTTAAACAATTCTTCCTCTTCCTGATTGAATTCCCACATCATCCTTGAGGAAGAAGAAGAAGACATTGTAAGAAATAAAATAGAAACTATGAATAATGATACAGATTTTTGTGAATAAGGAAGCAGAAACTATGAATAATGATAGAGATCTTGAGAAAATTGGTGTGAGATTTGTGAGGATGGATGGTGGATTATATAGAGGATTCAGAAAGAATTAGGTTGTACATAATGCCACGTGGCAGGCCGTCATTCGTTACAAATCTGATGGAAATCTATCCTCAAAGATTGTGAACAGATTATGACACGTGGCATGCCGTCATTCGTTAAAAATATGATGGAAATCTATCCTCAAAGATTGTGAACAGATTATGACACGTGGCGCGACGTGATTGGTTAATAATCTTATCAGAAATCCATCACCAATAATTGTATTTTCAGATAATGACACGTGGCATAACGAGTACGATTAAAAAATTTATCGGAAATCCATCCCCAATAATTGTCTTTTCGGATTTTATGACAAGTGGCGTAACGACAACGATTAAAAATCTTATCCGAAATTACAAATAAAATTATTTTGTATTATTTAATAATACTTCGGATAATGACACGTGGCACAACGAGAACGATTAAAAATCTTATCCGATATTACAATTAAAATTATTTTGTATTATTTTATAAATAAAAAAATACCAATATTTTATTGCCTATTGCCTATTGCCAGGGCTATTGAAGTGTAACGGTGGAGATGCAAATTCTATTGCCAGGGCTATTTACTGTTCATTAAGGGCAGTTACTGTTCATTAGGTGGATTGAATAATGTATTGCCAGGGGGAGGGCTCCAACGCTGAAGTTGCTCTTAGAGCAGTAGGCTAAGCCACATTGATAGTGGTTTCACCCATACACAATGCTCCAGCAACAATAGGAGTCCCCTCATGGTTTCGCAGAATAAAAGCCGCAGCACCCCTGCCTGCAGAAACAGAGACATCGAAATTTAACTTAACATATTCTGTCAGAAAAAGTAGTCCTTTTGAACTAATTAAAACCCGCCAATTAATTTCAGTACTATAATATTTGAAGCTACTCTATCAAATAATTCCCATTCATTTAAGTCACTTGACTTAATGTGACACCCTTTCGAGGATAGTAGTACTGTCCTTTTCTCTCCATAAACCCTTAATGTTGCATGGATGTAACGAATCTAGCTATCAATTTACCATCCAAAGTTAAAACCATACATATATTTCTTTTCAACAAAAAAAGGTCATACTTTTTTTTTTTTAGTATAAGAAAAAGGTTATACATTAAACTAAATAAAAAATGTTAAATCTACCCTTTAGAATGTACCACATACAAGTCACGTGACTTAATGTGATGAAAAATTGCATATATATAATAGTTTTGAATCTTATAATAAGGATATATTAGTAGTTCTTAATGATTTTAAGAACTTATTTTTCCATAAAAATACTTTGGAGACTAAAATTGTGAAGTCCAAATATGTTAGCAAATGAAATAAATTGTCTTGGATTTATTTTCGTAAGAAATGAAATCAATTTTCCGTAACAATATCACATGATGTCACAAATGTTTCGTTATATAATATGAGCGTGCAATGACTTATATTTAAAGTTAATAAAAGGAATAGCTTCGTAGTAGAGTTCTCGTTTTACTATAATAAAATATGGAACAAGGGAAGGACAATTGTAAGACTATATGTATTCATCTTATATTATATATTTCTTTATTTTTCTCCTTTTTGCTCCAGAATATGAGTGTATTTTGAGCGAATTGTTAGGCACGCTTGCAATATTATGGTCAAAATGAATTAATTAAAAGTGGTAGGATGTACATGGTGGAATTAGTGGGATGTATAGTTACCAGAATCAATACCGTTATCTAGTAGTGCAAATCAAACGTGACCTCAGGGTGTGGCTCATATTGTTCCAGAAAGAGATGACGCGCACGTTTGGTTATTCTATTTATTTTTGTTTTTTACGAGGAAAGTAAGATGTTCATTTGGAAGAAAGAAAACGTACAAAGTGAGGACAATGTGCTTAAATTAGTCTCGATAAAAATCTTGTTAGGAATTTTAACCTGGTCGAAGGAAAAAAAAAAAAAAAAAAAAAACGTACCATACAAATAAACTAAGAATTAACTATCCTCACAACCAAATTTAAATGGATACAATTAATAGGAGGCATCTCCAAGTAGTACATCCGTGATTAAATTTGGAGGTTCTTCATGCCACACCAAATCCTGAACACAACCTATTCCGGCACGAACTAGTCTATGGGCAACTTGGGTAGCCTGTCTTTTAACATGATCAGCTGTATATGAGAAAAAACCTATAATCAATTCCCGAGCATCATTAATAATAGGGCCAAGCGAAGAGCAATCCTCTCCATGCCCGTTCAGCGCAGCTATGATGATCACCGTGTCTCCTTCCATCACACATCGTTGTCCACTCAACCCAATCCACTGAGCAAAAACTGCAGCGCGTCTTGCTGCACTCACCTCCACCTCCAGCATACAATTTGTTTGGTGGATATTTAATATTGGGTTTAAGGCAATTGAAGGCCCAGACGTACAAAAATAAGAAAGGAAGTGGGCTGGGACAGGTGGCAGCGTGAGAAGTGACAAGCAATAGAGGACAGCTCATCCTAAAAAAAAAATGTACTTTTCCATGGCATGAGTAGGTAATTAATAAGCAGATGATGACTTACCATGCTTTGGAAGTCATCATCAAAAGAGAAGACTTGGACAATTGGGCTAGTAAAGTCTATAAAAGCGACAAGGAACACAAGCAAAAACTCTCTCTCAACCAATGAATCAAGCAACACTCAATTCTGCATTCAACAGCAAAAACCAGAAAGCTTTAGTCTATTCACCCATTTTCCCTTTCTTTAGTCGCACGTCCACTATAGAAAGCTATCTTTTGTTAGTTTTTAGAAGCTCTGCTACCATTTCTTTATTGTAGTATCGAATCCCTTTAAGTAAACTTTGTTTATATTTTCATTTTCCAAGACTCCAATATATGTAAAATACAAGGAGAAGTGTCTACTAGAAAACAAACCTTGCCTGCCAAGGTTGTAATCATGCTCGAATCTCCTTTATTTGTACTTATATAAAGTAGATCTATTGTTTATACATCTTTCATTAGATCCTATGTCATTTTAACTGCTTTCAAAAGTGAATTCTAAGTGTTCATACATCTTTCAAAGTTGATTTTTGCATTCAAAAGTGAATTCTAAGTGTTTATTTCATTACTTTGCTTACTATTGCTTTAAGAACTTTTGTTTATCCTTACCTTTCTTTGTAACCAATACCCTAGCCCCGTTACAACACTTTGACTTCTATCTTGATTGTTATGTGTTTCAATATGTGGAGTTTAAAATTGCTTTGAGTATATGGTATCCCTGGTTCTCGCGTCTAAGTAGTGGCATTCCATTCATGAGATCATATACCTATACATGTTAATAATTCCAGAAAGTGCCTTCTTTGATTATACATATGTGAGTGCTAGTCTACATGTTTACATCAATCTTCTCACATATACCTAGTGCAGGGAGTGTAGTCAGAAAATCTGTGTGCAAATAAAGAGTATATCCAGTGAGGAATTGAGGGAATTCTCTAAGGCATGTTACTACATTCAAAATGTTGTTTTAATTGATTAAATGCGAGCTAGTGAGTGGTGACTACGATTAAGTATATGCTCAAGGGTAAAGAGAACTAAAAGCTAAGTGTGGGGAAATTTGATAGGAGCATATTTATGCGATTTAGTTAGCTTGTTTTCTTGCATTTACATAGTTAGTGTCCATTTATTATAGTGTTTTAAGCTATTTTCGTGTGTTTGTAGGTCTTAATGGCAAAGTTGGCAAGAAAGTGCATTTTGGAGCCATTTGGAGCAGTTTTGAGTTTGGAATGGATAGCTTGTGTATGGAGCAAGGTGGATGGACAAATTTGAAGTCAAATGAGGCTAGGAACATGCTACAAATCTGGAGAAACAAGTTCAAGACAAAGAAGATAAGGAAAGAGCAAGAAACATGGAATATTATCCAAACAACCTTATCTTATCCAAACCTTATCCAACCTTATCTTATCTTATCCTAACCTAATCTTGTTTCACCTTAATTCTAGCTGCAAAGAGGACTTAATTTCATATTAATTCACCTAAATATCAGGTTCTAGAAGCTCTATCCTTCTCCTACATTGGTGCCGCACCCTTTAGCCCTTGTTCTTCTAGAAACCTGCCATAATACCCTTTCTAGAAGGCCTAAATCCTTTCCATAGGTTCCTAACCTTTTCCCACCTGATTTCTACCAAACCCTAATATGATTTTCCCTAGGGTTTGCCGTGCATCATATGTATATATTTAAGTTTGTGCCGCACCCATCCCATCCATCCATTCACTCATTCATTCATTCAGCCATCAAACACCATTATTCACACCACAAACACCTAAATCACCATAGTGCCGCAAGCAAGGAAGGAAGGAGAAGATGACTTGTGCCGTGCTTGCCGCCATCCAAGGGAGTGTCGTGCCTGCCATTGGAGTGTGGAATGTGATAGGAGCATATTTATGCACCTTAGTTAGCTAGTTCTTATGCATTTATGTTGTGTTTTCTTACTTAATTTAGTGTTTAAAGTCATTTTCGTGTGTTTATAGGTTCATTTGGCTAAGGATGCAAAAGGATGCCTTTCGGAGCCTTTTGGAGCAAATTAGAGATTGGAATGGATTGCATATGCTTAAAGCCAAGTAGATGGACGAAATTGAAGACCAAAGGAATGAAAATGAAGAACAAAGAGTTCACATTCATCACCAACACAACCATGCATCCACACATTCTTTCCCCATCATTGCCGTGCAAAACACCATCATTGCACCACAATCCCCTTTTGCCGTGCACTCCCATCCTTTACCATTGCAGTCACATGCACATTCCACTTCATCATTTCAGATTTCCACCATCAACAAAGAACCATTCATTAATCATTTACACTTTAATCATTCAACCACATTCACACATCACCCATTCACCTTTGTGCCATGCTTCTACCTTTGTTCAAGCCCTTCCACATAACCTGCCTTCATTCATTCAGAAAATGCATTCCTTGCCGTGGCTTACATGCACTTCCCACTACCTTTCATTTCAGCCAAATCACATGCATTCCCACATGCATTTCCACCCACATACACCCATAATCATTCAACACATGCATCCATAATCATTTCTCAAAACCGTGCATTTCATGTTCATTCCAACCTTTAATCCACATGCACTCCCTTTAAATAATCAACCCACATGCACCATTCAAACATAAACCCATTCACCACCAGAAAACAACCATGCCGTGGGTTCCCATTCCAGATTTCCAGCATTCCCTTTTATTTTCTGTCAAAGCACATGCATCTCCCATCACCATTTCAGCTTTCCACCTAATTCCTAGTCATCATGTCCCCCCCATTTCACCTATAAATAAGCATGCATTGCAGCCACAAAACACACACTCTTCCATTTCAGAAAACCATCTCTCATACACATTCATTCACGCCAGAAATTCCTCCCCTCTCTCTAGCACTACCATACTTCACCATTCTTCATATTTTCTGCCCAAAAACACTCCTTGCCTTCCCCTACATCCATCCCTACCCTAAACACATCATTCTACATCATCCATAACCACCAAAACTCACCAAAACCCCTTGTGCCGCAGCAACTAGAGGAGAAGAGGCCTAAACGTTCATACAATTCAAGATTGAGTTGTTGGAATTTTTAGGTGTACTTCGATTCTTGTTTTCAATATTTACTTTGTTATTACTCTCTAAGTTTGTTGTAATCATGAGTGGCTAAACCCCTAATTAGTTAGGGGAAAGTTTGAAGCCATGAACATGTTTGAAATATGAATTGATTTCTTCCAATTGTGATTTGTTAAGTTGTGATTGTAATTCAATTATCATGTTTATTAAAAACTTGTTTTTGTATGTTGATTAGGGATGCATACTTAGTCTTCATGCATAAACTCGATGCTAGTTTATAAACGAGTTTCACCTAATCGTCACAAGTTTATAAACATGAGTAGTGAAGGTTGCTAGTCACAACCGCGTTAATTGAATTCTTGGCAAAAGTATCATGCATTCATAGTTACAATTGCCTCGTCAACACTTATAATTTTCATAGAGCATAATGATCTCTCATTGTATCTCTTCTATGCATTCATGTTGAGAACCATTGGAGAATGATTTGAATTGTCGCATGCATCATCCAATTCAATAACATAAGGAAAATTTGAGAGTTAATTAGTGCATCACGGTTAACTTGGGGTGTTGAGCATCATAGTTAATGAAAAACAATTGGAGAATCGATTCATATTTATAAATGTATCATGTGTGGAGAATGGACCTCTAACTAATCCATCCATCATCTTATTTCTCAAATCTGTTTATACAACCTGCCTAGTTTATTAACTTGTTTTGTTAATTCAAATTTCGTCAAATCAAAACCCCCCTTTACTTTCTTGTTCCTTGGTGCTTAAAATCTGTTTAGTTTATGTTTTAAAGTGTTTTGATTCAATTTATTTCCCAAAATTCGTCCAAATTCACCAAAGTGCTCAAAACTGCCCAGAAAGTGATTTTAAGGCTGTTTTGAGTGTTTTGGGTGATGTTTGAGTCTTTTGGTTTGTTTTAATGTTTTAAAGTTTAGTTTTGCATTCTTTGAGTCTAGTATAGTGTTTCATATTGTTATTTTACGTTTTTGAGTCAATTTAGAGGTTTTAGCAAGCCCTCCTAATCCCCGGTCTAGAACGATCCCTACTTGCATCCTTACTACAATTTGACAACAAGAGGGTTAATTTGTGTGCGTATAAATCTCGCATCAAATTTTGGCGCCGTTGCCGGGGATTAGCAAAATTGCTAATCCCTTGTGTTTTTGCCGTATGTTTTTAGTGTAATTTACCTAGTTTTCTTATTTTGTTTTGTTTTCTTGGTTTAGGTACTAGTGCATGACGCGGAGTTCTCAAACTGTGCATGCACATATCTTGGACTTTAACGACGATTTTGAACGTGATTTGAGAAGAAAGAGGAGGCATCCCGAACCTAGTGAACCTAGTTCAAGTTCAGAGGCCGAATCTGAGTTTGAAAGTGTGGAAGAAGAAGTTATGGCAGCGGACAATCGGACCATTAAAGAGCTTTCGGCCTCGGGGTTGGCCAATGCCGCACCATTATGCATTCAATACCCCGCGGCTGCCCAAGGCAAGACCGATGAATTCGAGTTGAAGTCAAGCTTGTTGCACCACATTCCGAAATACCATGGGCTTTCCATGGAAGATCCCAACAAGCATCTCAAGGAGTTCGAGGTTGTTTGTTCGAGCATGACACCCATAAATGTCGATGGGAACATTCTAATGATGAAAGCTTTTCCATTCTCTCTTGTGGAAAAAGCTAAGGATTGGCTTTATGAATTGGCACCCGGGACCGTTACTTCTTGGGAGAGCATGAAGAGAGCGTTCTTGGAGAAGTTCTTCCCTACTTCAAGAGTCATTCTCTTGAGGAAGAAAATTAGCGGAATCCAACAAAGTCAAGGAGAATCTTTTCCGGCATACTACGAGCGTTTTAAAGCCCTTGTTGCATCATGTCCTCAACATCAAATGAAGGAGGAGCTTCTCCTTCAATATTTCTATGAGGGCCTTCTTCCCATTGAAAGGCAAATGCTCGATGCTTCGGCGGGAGGTGCATTGGTAGACAAAACTCCTATGGCAGCCAAGACCCTAATCGCAAACCGTGCTCTAAATGCACAACAATATGAAGGACTTGGGCAAAGGGACCCCCCACGGCAACACTTGAATGAGGTAAGTTCTCAATCCGATATTCAATCTCAGATAGCTAATCTTACTTCTATTGTGTCTCAGATGGCCGAAGGAATGAAGATACAAGGACCGATTGTATGTGGTGTATGTTCTATCCAAGGACACCCTTCGGAAAAATGCCCACAATTGATTGAGAATGGGGGATGGGAGAGTGCAAATGCCATTGGATTTCCGAGCCACAATCAACCAAGGAATGATCCATATTCCAACACATACAATCCGGGTTGGAGAGACCATCCAAACTTCAAGTGGAAGGAACCTCAACAACCTCAACAACAAGGAGGCTTTAGACAACAACCCCCGGGGTTCTACACCAAGCCATTCGGCCCCAATCCAAACCAAGCACAACCTGCCCAAAACAATCAAGGTACGTCGTTGGGAAATGAAACACTTCTTAAATTACTTACCAATTTGTCTCAGGGGCAAGAGGATCAAACCAAAGCCATGCAAAACCAAGACAAAAGGGTGGATCACTTGGAGAAACAAATTGGGCAGATTGCGGAGTTTGTAGGACAATTCCGAGACAAAGGCAAGCTCCCTAGCTCAACCATTGTCAATCCAAGGGGAGGATTCGAATCTGCCAAGGCAATCATGTTGAGAAGTGGTAAGGAGGTCGAAACCACCCCAAGCACGTCCAAAACAAGTCAAGAAGAGGACGTGTTGCTGCAAGAAGAGGAGGAACAAGGAATAAAAGCCACGGCAAGGGTGAAAGAATCTTTGCCGCAGCCCCCTATTGTGCCAAAACCGTCCAATATGCCTAAGGTAAGTCCAAATTCGACTTTGTCAAGTTCTATTCCACTAAACGTGCCCTTTCCTAGCAGGTTTAGGCAATCAAAAAAGGAGGAGAGTGAAAAGGACATTTTGGAAACCTTTAGGAAAGTTCAAGTCAACATTCCGCTCCTTGATGCAATCAAGCAAGTCCCTAAGTATGCCAAGTTCTTAAAAGAGCTTTGCACAACGAGGAAGAGGATTTCAAACAAGGAGGTGGTCCAGGTAAGTGAAAATGTTTTGGTACAGGTTGATAACTTGATTTTTCCAGCGGATTTCTACGTGCTTAACATGGAGGATTCACCCCATTCCACCCCATTACCAATTCTATTAGGAAGGCCCTTCATGAAAACAGCCCGCACCAAGATAGATGTGTTTAAAGGAACTTTAACGATGGAATTTGATGGGGAAGTCATTGATTTCAATCTTTCTGAAAGTATTAAATTTCCTAAGGACGATCATTCTTGCTTTTCTATTGATATAATTGATGATTTGGCGCAGGAATTTCTCGATTCTTTGGAGAGGGATACACTTGAAACAACAATTGCACAAGGAATTGGGCAAAAATCTGGTTTTGCCGTGCCTAGAAGTGAAGAAGAGGCCGAGATGGTTGCTGCACTTGAGTCATTGCCACAACACTTTGGTAAGCCTCCAAAACCGAGTCCAATTCCTGTTTCGACTAACAAGTTGTTACCTTCAGTGATTCAGGCACCCATTCTTGAGCTTAAACCATTGCCGGATCATTTGAAGTATGTCTATTTGGGAGACAATGAGACGTTGCCCGTCATAGTTTCCTTATCCCTCACAGCAATGGAGGAGGAGAAATTGATTCGGGTGTTGAAAGAGCACAAGACGGCCATAGGATGGACCTTGGCCGACATAAAGGGTATTAGTCCTACAACTTGCATGCATCGCATACTTTTAGAGGAGGGGGCTAAACCAACCAGAGAGGCTCAACGCCGGCTCAACCCTCCAATGATGGAAGTTGTGAAAAAGGAGATTATCAAGCTTCTAGATTGTGGGGTGATCTATCCTATCTCGGATAGCCGTTGGGTTTCACCGGTTCAAGTTGTGCCAAAGAAATCCGGAGTGACTGTGGTGAAGAATGAAGAAGATGAACTTGTGCCTACACGCATTCAAACCGGTTGGAGGGTGTGCATTGACTATAGAAAGCTAAATGCCGCAACAAGGAAAGATCACTTCCCTTTGCCATTCATTGATCAAATGCTTGAAAGGTTAGCCGGTCATTCTTTTTATTGCTTTCTTGATGGTTATTCGGGTTATAATCAAATTGTCATAACGCCGGATGATCAAGAAAAGACCACCTTTACTTGTCCATTTGGTACTTTTGCATATCGTCGTATGCCATTTGGTTTATGCAATGCACCGGCCACTTTCCAACGATGCATGGTAAGTATCTTCTCTGATTATGTTGAAAAGATAATTGAAGTATTTATGGACGATTTTAGTGTGTTTGGAGACTCATTTGATGCTTGTTTGCATAATCTCACTTTAATCTTGAAAAGATGCATGGAAACTAACCTTGTTTTGAATTGGGAAAAATGTCATTTTATGGTTAAACAAGGTATAGTTTTGGGTCATATCATCTCTGAAAAAGGAATTGAAGTTGATAAGTCTAAAATAGATCTTGTACGTCACTTACCCTCTCCTACGTCGGTTAGAGAGGTTCGTTCTTTTCTTGGCCATGCAGGATTCTATCGACGATTTATCAAGGACTTTTCCAAGATTGCACAACCCCTATGCCGCCTACTCCAAAAGGATGTGTCTTTTGAGTTCAACGAGGCGTGTGAGAAGGCATTCAAGCATCTAAAGGACTTACTCACCACGGCACCCATCATAACTCCCCCGGATTGGTCCATTCCCTTTGAATTGATGTGTGATGCATCGGATTATGCACTTGGGGCTGTTTTGGGTCAAAGGAAAAATAAACAGCCACATGTTATTTATTATGCTTCACGCACTTTAAATGATGCTCAATTGAATTATTCTACAACCGAAAAAGAACTTTTGGCGGTTGTATTTGCTTTAGATAAGTTTAGATCATATCTTCTTGGTACTAAAGTAATTGTTTTCACTGACCATGCAGCCTTGAAGTATCTTCTCACCAAAAAGGAGGCTAAGCCAAGACTCATTCGTTGGATGCTCCTACTTCAAGAGTTCGATCTTGAAATCCGAGACAAGAAAGGGTGTGAAAACGTGGTGGCTGACCACCTAAGTAGAATGGTGCGTGAGGAAGAGTCCACCCCCATTTTAAAAACATTTCCGGATGAGCAACTTCTGTCCATTGAGGTAAGAACCCCTTGGTATGCCGATTTGGTCAATTTCTTGGTGTCTAAGAAAGTTCCTAGTACCCTAAACAAGTTCCAACGTGATAAACTTGTTCATGATGCACGTTTTTATGTTTGGGATGATCCATATTTATGGAAATTCTGCCCAGATCAGATTGTGCGTAGATGTGTGCCCGAATCTGAATTTAATTCCATTCTTACATTCTGCCATACTTATGCATGTGGGGGACATTTTGGCACCCAAAGGACAGCCCTAAAGGTGTTACAATCTGGATTTTATTGGCCTAATCTCTTTAAAGATGCTAAAATGTTTTGTGTAACATGCGATAAGTGTCAAAGAACAGGTAACATAGGGCCTAAGGACCAAATGCCGCAACAATCTCTCTCTTTTGTGGAAATTTTTGATGTTTGGGGTATTGATTTCATGGGCCCCTTCCCTCCATCTTTTGGTTTCACTTATATCTTGCTAGCTGTCGATTATGTTTCCAAATGGGTGGAAGCCAAAGCCACCCGTACTAACGATTCTAAGGTTGTTGCAGATTTTGTGAAATCTAATATTTTTGCTAGGTTTGGGATGCCACGAGTTTTAATTAGTGATGGGGGTTCTCACTTTCGTAACCGCACCATTGAAGCTTTACTCAAGAAGTACAACGTTACTCATAAGGTTTCCACACCTTATCACCCTCAAACCAATGGGCAAGCGGAGGTTTCAAATAGGGAGATCAAACAAGTCCTAGAGAAAACCGTGGGACCCTCAAGAAGAGATTGGAGTTTGCTCTTGGACGATGCATTGTGGGCCTATCGTACGGCTTACAAAACTCCCCTTGGCATGTCACCTTTTCGGCTTATATATGGTAAGCCATGTCATTTGCCCGTTGAGTTAGAGCACAAGGCACATTGGGCTGTGAAAACCTTCAATTTGGACATAGACGCTGCTGGAGTTCATAGGAAGCTCCAATTAGATGAACTTGAGGAGATTAGGAACGAGGCTTACGAGAATGCTCGCATCTACAAGGACAAGACGAAGGCTTATCATGATAAGATGCTTCGTACCAAAACGTTCTCCAAGGGGCAGAAAGTGTTGCTTTTTGATTCAAGACTTCGGTTATTCCCTGGTAAGTTACGTTCTAAATGGATTGGACCTCTTGTTGTTACTAATGTTTTTCCTCATGGTGCAGTCCAAGTCCAAAGCTTAAAAAGTGGCCACGAGTTCAAGGTGAACGGACATAGATTGAAGCCATACTATGAGAACTTTGTGGAGCATGTCGTGGAGGAGATCCCACTCCATGCCGTGGGCTCCAATGGAGCATGAACGTGTCTTCGTCCGGCTGCAAGACGTTAAAGAAAGCGCTACTTGGGAGGCAACCCATGCAATTCAACAAAGGAAGCTCAAGGAATCACTCCAATTCCAGATTTGCGTTCCTAAACCCTTCACTTTGTTGTTTATTTCGAATCTGCCTATTTAGTTGTTTTACTTGCTGTTTGTGTGTTTCTTTGTGTTTTGTGTGATTTTATGCTTGAAACATTGAGGACAATGTTTGATTTAAGTGTGGGGGGGTAACTAAGTGTTTTTGATGCAAATTCATGGGATTTTATCACCCTTTACTTATAGACTTGTTCCTTGCTGTTTTTAAGTGTTTTTAAGCAGTTTTGGGTGTTTTAGTGTGTTTTGAAGTAAAAATCCGAAAATCACATAAAAATTTGAAAAATTTGTTTTAAAAACCCAAAAAGAGTTGTTTTCAAAGTGTTTTTGTGTGTTTGTTTTTGTTTTAGGGTACCTTCCAACACAATGATGAGGATTCGGTTTGTAATTACATGGCTGTTAAAGAGAGTGATTAACATAGATGAAAGTTGATTTACTCTTTGTGTATGCTTGGTTGTGGTTATAACTTATGACTTCACATGCAATCATAAAGAAAAAAAATCAGTTTTTGTAACATGCTTGAAGGAAGGAACTCAAATTAACGCTACAACCTTGTGAGACTTGAGCCTAAACGTTTATTTGGAGAGTTAGAATCTGTGCATTTTTGTTTTCTAAGTCGTTGCATGATCTCATTATTCTTTGCTTGGTTACTACTTAGAGGCGTTTCATCATTTAGTTCCAAATGCTAGAACTCATGCCCATTTCATTCAAAGCATGTTATTGATTTGCATAACACAGATTCATGATGAAGTTGTGTAGTGACCACCACCTTAGCCATATTGCCGTGTATCCCATGTCATTTTATGTTTAAGTTAACCCACATTATCCTCACCTAGCCTAGATTAGGACCATCCACACCCTTGTTCTTAAAGCTTAGTAAAGCATGATTCAAATTGAATTTCTTTTGATTTATGTTGGCAGAAAACAATTGTGGGGGAAGTGTTCTTGTGTGAGAATTTGTGTGCCATAGGCACGGCATGAAAGAAAAGAAAAAGAAAAAAAAAAAAAAGAAGTGAAAAGTATGAAAAAGAGTTGAAAAGTTGTGAAAAAGAGTTCCAAAGTATTGTTTGTTGAAGTAAGGGTCCAAAACAATGAATTCGGCCCTAAGGAGTTGTCTAAGTCTTCCCCTTGTGTTTTAAAGTTAATTTCTGCAATCTAAATGAATTCTAAGTCTTAAGTACACTACTTTGCTTACTATTGCTTGAAGAACGCTTGTTCTCCTTATCTTTTCTTTGTTAACCACTACCCCAAGCCCCGTTACAACCCTTGACTTCATTCTTGAGTGTTATGTGTTTCGATTTGTGGAGTTTGAATTTGGTATGAGCATATGGTCTTTGGTTCTCGCATCTAAGTAGTAGCATTCCATTCATGAGATCATTTCTAAACATGCTTATTAACTCCATAAATTGCGTTCTTTGTTATACGTATATGTGAGCATTCGTTTTCATATTTACATCAATCTTCTCACATATAACTAGTATAGGGTGTGTAGTTAGAAAATCTGAGTGAAAATTGAGTGCATATCTTGTAAGGATTGAGCAAATTCTCTAAGGCATGTTACTACATTCAAAACATTCTTTTAATCGATTAATTGTGAACTAGTAAGTGGTGACTATGATTAAGTATGTTCTCAATTGTAAAGATGACTCAAATCTGTGGGGATGATGATTTTTAACATGTCATGTACCATTGGAAATCCCTGAGGTGAACGTTGGAAGGTTTAGGTTATGTTTTGTTTCTTTGTTTTGCTCGAGGACTAGCAAAAGCTAAGTGTGGGGGAATTTGATAGGAGCATATTTATGCACCTTAGTTAGCTAGTTCTTATGCATTTATGTTGTGTTTTCTTACTTAATTTAGTGTTTAAAGTCATTTTCGTGTGTTTATAGGTTCATTTGGCTAAGGATGCAAAAGGATGCCTTTCGGAGCCTTTTGGAGCAAATTAGAGATTGGAATGGATTGCATATGCTTAAAGCCAAGTAGATGGACGAAATTGAAGACCAAAGGAATGAAAATGAAGAACAAAGAGTTCACATTCATCACCAACACAACCATGCATCCACACATTCTTTCCCCATCATTGCCGTGCAAAACACCATCATTGCACCACAATCCCCTTTTGCCGTGCACTCCCATCCTTTACCATTGCAGTCACATGCACATTCCACTTCATCATTTCAGATTTCCACCATCAACAAAGAACCATTCATTAATCATTTACACTTTAATCATTCAACCACATTCACACATCACCCATTCACCTTTGTGCCATGCTTCTACCTTTGTTCAAGCCCTTCCACATAACCTGCCTTCATTCATTCAGAAAATGCATTCCTTGCCGTGGCTTACATGCACTTCCCACTACCTTTCATTTCAGCCAAATCACATGCATTCCCACATGCATTTCCACCCACATACACCCATAATCATTCAACACATGCATCCATAATCATTTCTCAAAACCGTGCATTTCATGTTCATTCCAACCTTTAATCCACATGCACTCCCTTTAAATAATCAACCCACATGCACCATTCAAACATAAACCCATTCACCACCAGAAAACAACCATGCCGTGGGTTCCCATTCCAGATTTCCAGCATTCCCTTTTATTTTCTGTCAAAGCACATGCATCTCCTATCACCATTTCAGCTTTCCACCTAATTCCTAGTCATCATGTCCCCCCCATTTCACCTATAAATAAGCATGCATTGCAGCCACAAAACACACACTCTTCCATTTCAGAAAACCATCTCTCATACACATTCATTCACGCCAGAAATTCCTCCCCTCTCTCTAGCACTACCATACTTCACCATTCTTCATATTTTCTGCCCAAAAACACTCCTTGCCTTCCCCTACATCCATCCCTACCCTAAACACATCATTCTACATCATCCATAACCACCAAAACTCACCAAAACCCCTTGTGCCGCAGCAACTAGAGGAGAAGAGGCCTAAACGTTCATACAATTCAAGATTGAGTTGTTGGAATTTTTAGGTGTACTTCGATTCTTGTTTTCAATATTTACTTTGTTATTACTCTCTAAGTTTGTTGTAATCATGAGTGGCTAAACCCCTAATTAGTTAGGGGAAAGTTTGAAGCCATGAACATGTTTGAAATATGAATTGATTTCTTCCAATTGTGATTTGTTAAGTTGTGATTGTAATTCAATTATCATGTTTATTAAAAACTTGTTTTTGTATGTTGATTAGGGATGCATACTTAGTCTTCATGCATAAACTCGATGCTAGTTTATAAACGAGTTTCACCTAATCGTCACAAGTTTATAAACATGAGTAGTGAAGGTTGCTAGTCACAACCGCGTTAATTGAATTCTTGGCAAAAGTATCATGCATTCATAGTTACAATTGCCTCGTCAACACTTATAATTTTCATAGAGCATAATGATCTCTCATTGTATCTCTTCTATGCATTCATGTTGAGAACCATTGGAGAATGATTTGAATTGTCGCATGCATCATCCAATTCAATAACATAAGGAAAATTTGAGAGTTAATTAGTGCATCACGGTTAACTTGGGGTGTTGAGCATCATAGTTAATGAAAAACAATTGGAGAATCGATTCATATTTATAAATGTATCATGTGTGGAGAATGGACCTCTAACTAATCCATCCATCATCTTATTTCTCAAATCTGTTTATACAACCTGCCTAGTTTATTAACTTGTTTTGTTAATTCAAATTTCGTCAAATCAAAACCCCCCTTTACTTTCTTGTTCCTTGGTGCTTAAAATCTGTTTAGTTTATGTTTTAAAGTGTTTTGATTCAATTTATTTCCCAAAATTCGTCCAAATTCACCAAAGTGCTCAAAACTGCCCAGAAAGTGATTTTAAGGCTGTTTTGAGTGTTTTGGGTGATGTTTGAGTCTTTTGGTTTGTTTTAATGTTTTAAAGTTTAGTTTTGCATTCTTTGAGTCTAGTATAGTGTTTCATATTGTTATTTTACGTTTTTGAGTCAATTTAGAGGTTTTAGCAAGCCCTCCTAATCCCCGGTCTAGAACGATCCCTACTTGCATCCTTACTACAATTTGACAACAAGAGGGTTAATTTGTGTGCGTATAAATCTCGCATCAGAATGCTTTTGGGTTCTTTCTATCCTTAGTTTTAGTACAATGTTTATTTTAATTTGGTTTTCAATTATGATGAACATGAGGAACTAATTTCTTTATAGTTGGAGGTGAATTCGATGCCATGATTATATGTTTAATTTGAATTGATTACATCCAGTTATTGTTTCTTGAGTCTTAAATGTGATTTGCTTATCTGAGTTATCAAAACTTGTTTATGTATGTTGATTGAGGGTTGACACTTAATTTGCATGCATGAATTTGATGCTAGAGTATAAGAGAGTTTCACCTAATCGTTATGAACTTATATTCAAAAGTAGTGGAAGTCACTAGTCATGATTGTGTTAAGTAAATCCTTGGTAGGAGTATCATGCTTTTCATAGTTATGAATGCATCGTCAATGCTTATGGCTTTCAAAGAACTTAATGACCTTTGATATGTCTTTCTATCATGCTTTTCATAGTTAGGGAACTTGATAAGGATAATTTGGTTGTGATGCGTATCCCCTTCAATTCAATGAGTTAAGGAAAATCTGAAAGTTAATTTGTGCTTTTCACGGTTAATTTGGGGCATTGTCATTCATAGTCTAAAGAAATAATAACTGGAAATTGGTTTGTATGCATATGTCATGTGTGGAGAAGGAGTCTCTAACTAGCCTTTCACCCTTTTTAATTCACCAAATTCGTTTTTATAAAGTGTTTTATGCAAAGTTTCTGTTTTAAGTTTTAAATTCGTCAAAAACAATCCCATTTCCATTAAGTCTTGTTATTTGAG
The DNA here is from genome assembly GCF_963583255.1 of Pyrus communis. NCBI lineage: Eukaryota > Viridiplantae > Streptophyta > Magnoliopsida > Rosales > Rosaceae > Pyrus > Pyrus communis. The sequence goes on from NC_084804.1 coordinate 29,172,639, forward strand.
TCAAAATCTGTTTTCTTTTAGTCTCTTGAGTCAAGTTAAGTCTTATTTTCGTCAAAATCACTTGTTAGGTCTAGAATTGAGTCTTTTTTATTGTTTACTGCTGTTTTGAGTGTTTTGAGTCAATTTTGAGTCTATAGAGTCTAATTTAGTGTTTTTAAGTCTTATTTGTGTTGATTAGTATCCCTAGTTAATCCCCGGTCTAGAACGATCCCTACTTACGTATATACTACAATTGTCAACATTAGAATTTAATTTGTGTGTTAAGTTAATTTTCACATCACTTATGAGACTCGTTCCTAAGAGAAAGCTTACACAAATGATTGAAAGACGCATTCAAGGTAGCACCAAGGAAAGAAAAACTAAATTAATGTCTAAAATATCACATTTTTATGCATTCTACTAGGTGATCATTGGACGTCATATATTTCAGTGGAGGACTAGGTCGCGTTGCACGCTGCAGAAAAGTATATGGCTATATATATGACTCTAGACAAAGTTGATTTTAATACTATTATTACTTTTTGTTTACTTTGACCTTTCTACTTGTTAAAACATATTCAGTAAATGGAAAACTAGATTTAGTCCTTAAAAATAATTACTTTTATATAAATACAATGAGTAAGATTAAAAACTAATTTTAGTGATTTGACTCGTGTCAAAATCATTTATAATGCACGTCATATTTAATTTCTTCAATGTAACTTTACTATGTTTTGTCTTCCTATATTATCCCTAAATATTGCTACTAAATGGTTTCTATTGCAGCTTATTTTATCTGACAAGGGAGAGAGAGAGGCGTGCCAGCAGAGAGAATTAGAGTGAGATATGTGTTTGTAGGGTTGTATAGAGGATGCTTTATTCCCTCTATGCAGTGCCTTTATTTATAGTAAAGGGGAGGGAAGAATCTTTCTCCTTTAAGAAATACGTGTCCTAATAGGGAAGAATAATTAGTATAAAATCTAATTTAGGATTTACACAATCACACTTTAATACAATGCTTATAACACTCCCCTTGAGTGTATATACTCAAGTAGATTCGGCATCATGTAGAGTTGAGAAAGTCGACTCGTCGACATTGGTTCTGGGAACACGCTAGTCTCAAACAAAAGAAGGAACCTGCATAAACTAAGTAACCCAATGGCTATGGTAAAACCCAAGTAGGGACAAAACCCATAGTCCAAGAAAAAGTGTGTAAGAAAATGCAAAGTCAAATGAAACATCTACGGGAAGTCATCAAGGATATGATCAACCCAAGGTGGGTGCCCCGTCAAAACCTCATTAGGTAACAAAAACCCAAAGGGAAAATTGCTCCTAATCATAGGGAAAAAGATGACAGTAAGATCAAACAAGTATACTTCAGGATACTCCCCCTGAGTTTGACATAATTTAAAAGAGAATTAACAACGTTACAAGAAAGTTTACACATACCTATTCGTTAAACAAGCTTCTGAAACGTCACCTTCGGTAGTGATTTGGTGAAGAGGTCCGCCAGGTTATCTTGTGAACGGATTTGCGTGACTTCAATCTTCTGATGCTCTTGCTGTTGATGTGAGAAGAAGAACTTCGGTCCAATGTGCTTGATGTTATCTCCTTTGATGTAACCCTTTTTGAGTTGTTCGATGCATGCTGCGTTATCTTCATAGATCGTCATGGGGACGTCAACGACAAGGTAAAGATCGCAAGAGCCTTGAATATGGCCCATAACTACTCTCAGCCATAACCATTCCCACGTAGCTTCTTGTAAGGCAAGTATTTCAGCATGGTTAGAAGAAGTGGCAACTAAGGTCTGTTTAGTTGACCTCCAAGATATTACCGTGCCTCCAACGGTAAAGACGTAACCCGTTTGAGAGGGCGCCTTGTGCGGGTCAGATAAGTAACCTGTATCGGCATAACCAACAAGGTGGGAACGACTCGAGAACCAGGGGGGTTGTGGCATCACTTGAGGATCCATAGGGATATAATAGGCCCAAATCCATAGTACCCTTAAGGTAATAGAAGATGTCTTTAACACTAATCTAGTGTTTGTATGTCGTGCATTACTATATCTTGCCAAAACATTAACAGTGAATGAGATGTCAGGTCTAGTGCATTGAGATAAGTACAATAAAACGCCTATCACACTTAGATAAGGAACTTCGCATACCAAAATCTTCTTCATCCTCCTCCGAATGGTTGGCAAGCGTTTCCTTGCCACACAGTTTGGAAACTTGATACCGGATAAGAACAAAGCACAATATACATAAACAGCAGCAAGGCCGGTCCCAAGAGTTGAATGGCTTCTGCTTTGATTAAAACAATTGCTTTTGCATAATACGTTAAGCATATAAAACGGACCAGGAGGAAGATGCTATTATAGTATTTTTCCAGTACATGACCATGAACCTAAAACCCATAATCACCCAAAAGAATTTTTGTCCGTATGGGGTTTAGGTTCTTTTCTTGGTCGCCAAGCAACATACTTTGAGGGATGGTGAAAAAGTCGAACAACAGATTTTGAATGAAGCAAAGTGATACGGAACCATGAATCATTTATTCATAAGGATACAATTATAATTACAATCCGATTAGCTCCAGATTTGGTTTTCAAAATGAATGGCCGTTCATCATGTGTCTGCATAAAAATCATCAAGGACAATCCGAACTATGAGCGGTATCCTACCTACATGCAAACCATCTTCCGAAAACATATTTCCGAAGGAGAATCTTCCTTGAATTCTTAATAGGGAACCAAAAGTAACCTTAAACTCCAGCTACTTTACAGTAGAGTTGAATGACAAAATTGATGGCTTAACTCTCACAGACACACCTGCAGGCGTTATAATATGAGCATTGTAGATAGAATTAACTGGACCTACATTTGTGACCGTTCTTGATACTGTTGTGCTCTGCTTCAGCTCATGAATGGTGATAGAAGGAAGATTAAGGTTATTAATGAAGTTGGTTCACTTTCGGCATGTGATCTTAGCCTTCCAGCTTAATTATTAAACAACACTAAAACACTAAAGCATTAATTCCATTTTAGACTTACAAATTTGGACTTGGCTGTCTCATTGGTCCAGTTTTTGTTCTTCAAGGCATAAGCAATCTCAAAAGTATCAATCTCATGAAACTGGGAACCTTCTGCCATTTATTAATTTATCTTCAAAAATAGTAATGATATACATAATAAGATCAAATACAATGCCAGAAATTAGATAGCCATAGAAATGGATCATGCTAGCAATCAGATTCTTAAATACCACAACCCTTATATTGAGTCAAAATCATTATCCCACAAACCAAAAACAGATATGCCAAATTTTAATTTGCTACAAACAACATAGCACTAAAACACTCATTACTTAACATGTGTATACTCCTCACTATGTAGACAAGTGGGCAGAACCAGCGTGACACTCATGGGTTTTTTGTGCTCGATTTATCTTGGTGGCTTGGCTCCAGCAGTTCAGGCAGTTGGCCTAATTTTTTTTTTTTTTGTTTTCAAATTCCTAATATCAATTCCCATAATTTGGCAATATTTTGAGTATAATGTATGCACAATTTATGTAAAATTTAAAATTTGTAAAATATAAAGTTGTTTCATGCATTATGGTGGAGGTTCACGCAGTCAAGGTTGAAAAAATATTAAGATAAACATCGTTATTTTGGAAGAAGCTGGATTACGTGATGGTATTGATGAACTGGTTTGTAGGAGTTACTCTTCCGGATTTCGAATTTCCATCTTCAAAGCTTGTATCACATTCAATACAAGAAAAATAAATTGAATCAATAAAAGTATATGAGTTTAATAAAACAAAAATTGAATCAAATAATAATAATTGAAATGTAATACTCTTATGATTGAAGATGAACAAATTCTCTGTAGCGCAGCATCAAGAGCATGTTGATAATGTGTTGTGGCCTACAATTAACTGAAGCAAAAAGAGGGTGCGGCATAGAGAGAAAGAGAGATGGAGAATTGGATTGAGGAATTTTGTGTGTTATTTCTCATTCCTTGTGCCTTTATTTATAGTAAACCAAGGAGCTTTCCTTGCCTTGCAATTAATACAATCCTAAAGGAAAAATTTATTCTAGTATCCTAAATATAATCTACTAATGATTTACACAATACATAGGTACTAAAAGTATATTCATTAACAGGTACTTAATTATTCTCCATAAGGTAAGTACTTATAAGGGAACAAGATTCAAGACTTATTCAAAACCGTAAATAAATCAATCGTAATTGTACAAGCAACCACATCTTTACATAGACAAGAAAACCTAGATATTAGGTTGTAGTCACCACTCCCCATCACCTTATCTTGTGATGAGTTGTGAATACCACCTTTTTTCCTTGAATTATGGCAGCTGATTGTGCCGAGAAGATTGAGCTGTGTTGTCCCGCATTCCATGCCTTCCCTCACTCAATTCCAATCTCATATATATGTCTTGTAATCTTGTAAAGATCTCATGATGAAATATAAATCAGCATATTCCCACTCAATACTAACTTCGAAAATAAATACAATCTCATAAAACTACTCAATACCATAATACTTTTCTTTTATAACACAAACATAATCCATATCCTTGGACAAATTTGTCAACAGAGACATTCAAATATCATCTGAACATCATTTATTAGCAAGCATAACAAGACGTCGATCACATTGTACAGCATAATTATACTCTTAAGTATTGACAATGGGATACAGTTCATATCGAACATTACAGCTCCCACCTACAACACGCCCACCTCGTTTTGCATCGCAACAGTTTGGGAGTTCGCTTATTGCACTATCAAGACACTTTTTACAATCAACCCCAGAGAGGTCCCTCGTGCATTGAGCAATGCCATAAAGGGTTGTGAATGTATCGAGTTGTACCTCACCAGTAGCATAAAGCTTTTGACTAGCTTCAGAAGCTTCATTAGATAACCCACTTAACAACTCTTTAACTTTCTCATTGAATACTTTCCCATTCTCTACTTCTTCGACGTTCCACATATAGAACCTGTTCCTGCTATCAATTTGCCCAAAAAAGCTCACATCTGAGTACTTTAAAAGGCAGTGATCGTACCAAATTATGGCTCCTTTACGATAAGGGCAGCGCTCGCGAAGCTCTTTGCTTGCGTCAACCACGCAAGTTTTGCAATCTTCGCTTGAGACATCACCACGGCAAAGGGCCAAGCCATTCACTTGGTTTTTAGCTTGGCCAGTTGAACCAAGGCCAAAGCCAGTAGGAGGAACTTTGGTGTATAAAAGATCGAACAATGAGTTCAAGTTGTCACCATATGGACTATCAGCAGTGTAGTTTTCTGGGCTGAAACAAAAATGGTAAAGTGGGGAGGCACCAATTGCAGAATGGTGTAAAAGGCAAAGCACTAAGAGACCCAGAGGGATTGATTTGAAGAAGAACATGTTGGATTTATGATATATATCAAAGAACGCAGTCGGTATATATACATATATAAGAAGCTTCTAAGATATTGGTTGTGACGGGAGGCGAAATTGTTGACTTTTTTTTTTTTTTTTTCCTTTAATAAGTTTCTAAGATATTGATTGTGACTGGAGTTGAAATTGTTTGTGACTGGAGTTGAAATTGTTGACTTTTATTTTATTCAACCTCGTCAAAAGTCTCACCAGCCAATATAATAAACTTGACCTTACTTATGGGATATTGACCTAGTTCTGGAGAAATTAAACTTCCACGAATGACGTTGAAAGACGAATTCAAGCTAGCCACGAATGTTAGTATTAAAAGTAAAATATCTAAAGCATCACACATTTTCAAAGCACTATACTGGTCGCTCTTTGGAACTTACATATGGATTGTGAATTGTCTGTCTGGTGCTACTTTTCAGTGGATGATTAGGTCAAGTTTTGCTCCTTTGGATCAAGCTCGTGATTAGGCTTAATGCGCTGAGGAGTTCTAGACAAACTACCTTAATATTTTTAGGATAGTGCTATTCACACACCTTTTTATACCTCCAACATTCTTGTTAATTTTTATCCTTTTTTTTTTTTTGGACAGTCTATTAGTACTTAAAATTTATTATTATTATTACCACGTAGTACTACAGTGTAGTGGTGTTTCTCTTCACTTAGTGGTATTCTTCTTTACTTGTAAGTGAGAGATCTTAGGTTCAATTCTCGCCAAAGTCGAAGTTGAACCACATTATTATGGGAAGCTTATCGTAAGGTTTAACCCACTTTTTCACCTCTTTAGTGTAGATACTATAGTGTTCAAAAAAATTATTATTATTATATATGGGTAAAGATTGGGAGACACATATTTGGACACACTTTATTAGAGTCAACGCCATAATGTATTTCAACGATCGATCTGTCTATCTTCTAGCCTTCTAGGTCCTTATGACCCATTATAAATACAAGTAAACTGCTAAATTAGTCATTGAATTATTACTCGAGTGTCAATTAAGTCCCTAGCTAGTTTTTATTTTTTTTAATGTTTTTTTTGGATAAACGAATCATTTATTAAAGACTAAAACCTCTAGTACAACCAGTTGCCCGAGTGTCAAATCTAAGGGGGGGTTCAAAGCCTCAGGGGGCAACAAAAGTTCCAAAAGTGAGGATTATCAATAAAAAGGCCGACATGCGCAATAGCTTCAGCAGCAAAGTTTGCTTCTTTAAAAATACAAAGCCCGGAAATCTCAACGAATTCAGTTGCAGTCCCCATAAAGTCAGTAATGATCTGGTGGATATGCCAACGGGGCTTCCACACTCCACGTGGGAGCTGAATGATAAGCAACGAGTCCCCTTCTACCCATAACCTCTGGACACGCTTTCGCTTGGCCATAACCTCTTAACACCCTGCGGAAACAGAGCCATCGAAATTTAACTTAACATATTCTGTCAGAAAAAGTAGTCATTTTGAACTAATTAAAACCTGCGAATTAATTTCAGTACTATAACATTTGAAGCTATTCTATCAAATGATTTCCATTCATTTAAGTTACTTGACTTAACGTGACAACCTTTAGAGGATGGTAGTATTGTCCTTTTCTCTCCATAAATCCTTAATGTTGCATGCATGTAACCAATCTAGTTATCAATTTACCATTCAAAGTTAAAACCATACATAGTTTTTTTTCAACAAAAAATGGTCATGCTTTTTTTTTTTTTTTGAGAATAAGAAAAAGGTTATACATTAAACTAAATAGAAAATGTTAAATCTACCCTTCAGAATGTATCACATACAAGTCACGTGACTTAATGTAATGAAAAAAATGCATATATATAATAGTTTTAAATCTTATAATAAGGATATATTAGTAGTTCTTAATGATTTTAAGAACTTATTTTTCCATAAAATACTTTAGAGACTAAAATTGTGAAGTTCAAATATTTTAGCAAATGAAATAAATGTTCTTGGATTTTTTTTTTTGTAGAAAATGAAATCAATTTTCCGTAACAATATCACATGATGTCACAAATGTTTCATTGTATAATATGACCGTGCGCTGACTTATATTTAAAGTTAATAAAAAGGAATAGCTTCGTTCTCGTTTTACTATAATAAAATATGGAACAAGGGCAGGACAATTGTAAGAATATATGTATTCATCTTATATCATATATTTCATTATTTTCCTCCTTTTTGCTCCAGAATATGAGTGTATTTTGAGCGAATTGTTAGGCTAGCTTGCAGCATTATGGTCAAAATGAATTAATTAAAAGTGGTGGGATGTGTATGGTGGAATTAGTGGGATGTATAGTTACCAGAATCAATACCCTTATCTAGTAGTGCAAATCAAACGTGACCTCGGGGCGTGGCGCATATTGTTCCAGAAATAAACAACGCGCACGTTTGGTTATTCTATTTATTTATTTATTTATTTTTATTTTTTATGAGAAAAGTAAGATGTTCATTTAGAAGAAAGAAAACGTACAAAAGTAAGGATAATGTGCTTATAATAGGGTTCAAAAAAATTTTGTTAGGAATTTCAACCTGATTAAAAGAAAGAAAAAAAGACGTACCGTACAAATAAACTAAGAGTTAACTATCCTCACAATCAAATTTAAATGGATGCAATTAATAGGAGGCATCTCCAACTAGTACATCCGTGATTAAATTCAGAGGTTCTTCATGCCACACCAAATCCTGAACACAACCTATTCCCGCATGAACAAGTCTATGGGCAACTTGGGTAGCCTCTCTTTTAACATGGTTAGCTGTATATGAGAAAAACCTTTAATCAATTCACGAGCATCATTAATAATAGGGCCAAGCGGAGAGCAATCCTCTCCGTGCTCGTTCATCGCAGCTATGATGATCACCGTGTCTCCTTCCATCACACATCGTTGTCCACTCAACCCAATCCACTAAGCAAAAACTGCAGTGCTACTTGCTGCACTCACCTCCACCTCCAACAAAAAATTTGTTTGGGTGGATGTTTAATATTGGGTTTAAGGCAATTGAAGGGCCATGCGTACAAAAATAAGGAAGGAAGTGGGCTGGGACAGGTATCAGCCCAAGATGTATTTAAAACCATTTCTAACAACTAATAGGCATCATGTCTACGTGAGAAGTGACAAGCAATAGAGAGCAGCTCACCCTAAATAAATAAATAAAAAAGTATTTTTCCATGGCATAGGTAGGTAATTAATAAGCAGATGATGACTCACCATGCTTTGGAAGCCATCATCAAAAGGGAAGACTTGGACAATCGGGCTAGTAAAGTCAATAAAAGCGACAAGGAGCACAAGTAAAAACTCTCTCTCAACCAATCAATCAAGCAACACTCAATTCTGCATTCAACAGCGAAAACCAGAAATCTTCAGTTTATTCACCCATTTTCCCTTTCTTTAGTCGCAGGTCCACTATAGAAAACTATCTTTTGTTGGTTCTTAGAAGCTCTGCTACCATTCCCTTTGTCGTAGTATCGAATCCCTTTAAGTAAACCTTGTTTATATTTTCATTTTCCAAGACTCCAATCTTTGTAAAATACAAGGAGAAGTGTTTGCTAGAAATCAAACCTTGCCCGCCAAGGTTGTAATCATGCCCGAATCTCCTTTATTTGTACTTACATAAAGTAGATCCATTGTTTATACATCTTTCATTAGATCCTATGTCATTTTAACTACCTTTGTATTAGTTTTATCCATGATTAATCCTATCAACCAATAACTCTTGTTTCCTTGTTGTCGGCCTAAACTAATAACTAAGGAAATAACTTGAATGATCTTGATTTCCTTCATAAATGAACATATGGTATTATAAATAAAAAATCATTGATCTAAAGGTAAGAAAAGAACTTAATATAGACTTAACTCATCTATGAACAATCTTGATAAACCAAGGAGGACTTGTGGCGCAAGTAAACAATGGACTAAAACAACCAATAAAACAATCTGTTAAATAAAAAGAACAGTGAGATGCTTAGACTTATATTAACTTTGATTGTGAGCCTCAAAACCTAACAAAGACCCCACAAAGGCATCATTCAAACTAATAACAAACTTATATTGCAGAAGACCAAGCAACAAACCTTGCCCAACGGGCAAGATAACGGGATTTATGCAAGGGATAAATCTATCCTGAACACAAGATGCTGCCAAGCATTGACCTGCGAACGCGGCAACAAAATCTCCTTCCCAATTTCTCACAATCACCCCCACTCCACCGCAGTTTGGTTGTTTTGTTCAAACAAATTCACTGTACATTACCATCTGTTACCCAAAAAAAAAAAAAAAAAATCACTATTACCATCCATATATACACTGTACATGCATGATGCATCAATAATTCTGCAGAAGATGATTATACAAGAAACATAAAATTTTGAGTTGCTACAATAGACCGGCTCAAGAATTCTGTAAAACAAATTATAATTTCATTAATTTGCAGAAAATATACAAGAAACATAAAATTTTGAGTTGCTACTATAAATCAGCTCAAGAATTCTATAAAAATAAATTATATTTCATAGGATAAGATGGCAAAATAATAGGACAACTGAGAGTATGAGACAAGGGGTAAATACGTTCAATTAATATATATTGAAAATTTAGTAATTTGATGTATTCTATGTTAGGGTATTTTTAGTATTTTGTATATTAGGATTTTGTTGGTAGGATAAGAATGCTTTCTTGTTTGTTTAGGATTGGATCATTATAAACATGTCTTGTAACTCAGTAGATAGGAATAAAGTCTGGTAAGACGTAATCTTTTTGAGTTATGTATACTTTTTGATAATTATATAGTGTTCTTATTTCTTTTCAGTCAATAAAATAATAGTCCAAGTTTGTAATCTATCTTTTTTCTTCTGGTTCTTTAATTTGTTTACATTCCCCATATTACATTTCAAAGAAAAAAAACATTCCCCATATCAGAACTTCATTTATTTGTAAGGTATTAATACATGAATAAGTTTATTACATTATAAAAATAAATAGAAAAGACTTTATATTTATGACAATTATGATCTAAGTACCAACAATTGGATATAGTTCAAAACCAACATTGCAACTCCCACCAACAACACGACCACCTCGTTTTGCACCGCAACAGTTAGGCAGTTCGCTTATTGCACCATCAATACACTTCTTACAATTAATTCCAGAGAGGTCCCTCGTGCATTGAGCAATACCATACAACGTTGTGACTGTATCGAGTTGTAGCTCACCGGTAGCATAAAGCTTTGGATTAGCATCAGAAGATTCATTAGATAACTCGCTTAACAACTCTTTAACTTTCTCATTGAATAGTGTTCCATTCTGATCTACTTCTTGGACGTTCGACATAGAGAACCTATTCGCATAATCAATCTGTCCAAAGAAGCTCACATCCGAGTACTTTAAGAGGCAGTGATCGTACCAAATAACGGCTCCTTTGTTATAAGCACACCGTTGATGGAGCTCTTTACCGGCGTCAACCACGCAAGTATTGCAGTTTTTTTCTGAGACATCACCACGGCATAGAGCCATGCCATGGACTTGGTTTTGGCCATGACCAGTCGAATCAAGGGCAAAGCCAGTAGGAGGAACTTTGGTGTATAAAAGATTGAAGAGTAAGTTTAAGTTAGCACCATAGGGACTATCGGCAGTGTAGTTTTCAGGGCTGAAACAAGAATGGGAAAGTGGGGAAGCACCAATGGCTGAATTGTGGTAAAGACATAGGACTAAGAGACCCAGAGGGATTGATTTGGAGATGAACATGTTGGCTTATGAGACTCAATTGCTGGGTTTTAATTGTTCCATCCAAGAACGCACTCCATATACATATATATTGAAAGTTTCTAAATTATACCCCCGAGAGTTGAAAGTCTTACCAGCACAATATAATAAACGTTGAAATTAATCACGTACGTATGGGACTCGTTCTTGAGAGAAAGCTTCCACAAATGATTGAAAGACGCATTCAAGGTAGCACCAAGGAAAGAAAAACTAAATATCACGTTATCATGCATTCTACTAGGTGATCATTGGACGTCATATAATCCAGTGGAGGACTACGTCGCTTTGCACGCTACAGAAAACGAAAATACATGGCTATATATATGATTCTAGACAAAGTTGATTTTAATACTATTATTACATTTTGTTTACTTTGGCCTGTCTACTTGTTAAATCATATTTTGTAAATAGAAAACTAGATTTAGTTCTTCAAAATGATTACTTTTAGATAAATACAGTGATGAGTAAGATTAAAAACTAATTTTAATCATTTAACTCGTGTCCAAATCATTTATAATCCATGTCATATTTAATTTCTTAGATGTAACTTTACTATGTTTTGTTTTCCTATATTATCCCTAAATATTGCTACTAAATGGTTTCTGTTGTGGCTTATTTTATCTGACAAGGGAGAGAGGGAGGCGTTGCGTAAAGAGATATGTGTTTGTAGGGTTGTGTAGAGGATGTGTTATTCCCCATACGTAGTGCCTTTATTTATAGTAATAAGGGAGGGAAGAATCCTTCTCCTCTAAGGAATACAAGTCCTAATAGGGAGGAATAACTAGTATCAAATCTAATCTAGGATTTACGCAATCACACTTTAATACAATGTTTATAACACCCCCCCTTCAATGTGTATATACTCAAGTAGATTTGGCATCATGTGGAGTTGAGGAAGCTGACTCGTCGGCACTGATTCTGGGAACACGCTAGTCTCAAACAAAAGAAAGAACTTGCATATGAAACTATGTCTCACAAAAAAAAAACTCAATGGCTATGGTAAAACCCAAGTAGGGACAAAACCCATAGTCCAAGGAAAAGTGTGTGCGAAAATGCAAAGTCAAATGAAATGTCTACAGGATGTCATCAAGGATATGGTCAACCTAAGGTGGGTGCCTCGTCAAAAACTCATTAGGTAGCAAAAACCCAAAGGGAAAATTGTTCCTAATCATAGGGAAAAAGATGACAGTAAGATCAAGCAAGTATACTTCAGGATACTCCCCCTAAGTTTGACATAATTCCAAAAAGAACTAACAGTGTTACAACTCAAAAAGTTTACGCATACCTATTCGTTGAACAAGCTTATGAAACGTCGCCTTCAGTAGTGATTTGGTGAAGAGGTCCGCTAGGTTGTCTTGTGAATGGATTTGTGTGACTTCAATCTTCTGATGCTCTTGTTGTTGATGTGAGAAGAAGAACTTTGGCTCAATATGCTTGGTGTTGTCTACTTTGATGTAACCCTTCTTGAGCTGTTCGATGCATGCTGCATTATCTTCGTAGAATCTTATGGGGACGTCAACGACATGGTAATTCGTAGAATGTTATGGGGACGTCAACGACGGGGTAAAGATTGCAAAAGCTTCGAATATGGCCCACAACTGCTCTCAGTCAAAAGCATTCCCAAGTAGCTTCGTGTAAGGCGAGTATTTCAGCATGGTTAGACGAAGTGGCAACTAAAGTCTATTTAGTTGACCTCCACGATATTGCAGTGCCTCTAACGGTAAAGACGTAACCCATTTGAGAGCGCACTTTGCGCGAGTCAGATAAGTAACATGCATCAGTATAACCAATAAGACGGGAATCGACTCGAGAATGAAGATGCCTAGATCTATAGGGATAGAACAAGCCTAGATCTTTAGTATCCTTAAGGTAACAGAAGATGCCTTTAACACCAGTCTAGTATCTACATGTCGTGCATTACTATATCTAACCAAAAGATTAACAACGAATGAGATGTCGGGTCTAATGCATTGAGTTAAGTACAATAAAGCGCCTATCACACTTAGATAAGGAACTTTGGGTTTCAAAATCTCTTCTTCATCCTCCTTTAAACAGAAGGGATCTCGTTTTGCATCTAGCGATTGTACAACCATAAGAGCACTCGAAAGCTTCACTTTATCCTCGTTAAAGTGGCACAACACCTTATAGGTGTATTTCAATTGATGTAATAAGATTCCATCTGAACAATGATATATCCCGAGACCCAGATGGTATCGAGTCTTTCTTAGATCTTTCTTCTCAAATTTCGACTTCAGGTGCGCGGCAGTTCTCTTGAGCTCTTCAGGAGTTCCGATGAGATTCATGTCTTCGACATAAACTGCAACAATCACAAAATCGAAATGTGACTTCTGAATGAACACGTGAAGGCATAGTTCGTTGTTCACATATACCTAACTAGTCAAATACTCACTCAGACATTTATACCACATTATTCTAGATTGCTTCAAACCATATAGTGAACGACTTAGCCAAATTGAGAGCGTGTTCCAATGTTTGGAATTATTTGATTCAGTCAAAGTAAGTCATTCGGGAACTTTCATATAAATTTTCATATCAAGATCCCCATAAAGATACGCAGTTATTATGTCCATAAGTTGTATACTCAAATTTTCGGAAACTACCAAATTGATAAGGTAGCGAAAGTAGTCACATCCATAACAGGTGAATAAGTTTCGTCATAGTTAATCCCGAGGCATTGTGAAAATCTTTGCATAACAAGATGAGCTTTGTAACGCACAATTTCTTTCTTCTTATTATGCTTTTGAACGAAAACCCACTTATAGCCAACAGGTCCAAACACCTTACGTTTCGCAAGTGAATCGAGTTTGACTTGGATTGCTTGTTTCTAGTTTGACTAATCAGTTCTACGTCGACATTCATCGATGAAATGGGGTTTAATGTCATCGCACAACATGATCTCAGTAGCTACTACATATGCTAATGCATCGTCAATTATCATCTCATTTCTACACCAAACATCATCCAAACTAGTACGATGGACTGAAATATCGCGGTTCTCAGGAGGTGGATTCGTCTCTTCAATGATGCTTCCGTAATCTAGTATTTCCTCATGAGTTAGATATAATGAGTAGCCGTTAGTTGGATTCACGGTAGGCTTAATGTCCTGTGCCATGGGATTCCTCTTTCGAGGATCTAAATCCTTTGAACCAAGAAGTCTGCCATGTTTTTGTGTAGGGGCAGAGGATTGGCTAGTTGCTAATGTACATGGATCAGCCAAATTGACATCCTGGGCCTCCAAGAGGGAAGTTTGTTGTACATTTGGTACATCCATCTTTGCAGGAACACTTGCAGCTGGAATATGTGATTTTGTCACTCGCGCTAGATCTATGAAAGCATCTAGCATGCTCTGAAGATCTAATATGCGTTGCATTTCAATTTTAGACTGAGTGGTACGGGGATCTAAATGAGACAAAGTGGGAGTCATCCACGATAATTCACGTCGTTCTTTATGAATAGGGAGGTTCTTATCTCCCCCTAATGATGGGAAGACTGCCTCATAGAAGTGACAATCCACAAAACGAACGGTAATAAGATTGCCTGTCAAAGGTTTTAAGTAACGAGTAATTGAAGGATAATCATATCCGACATAGATTCCCTATTTGCTGAGGCCCTATTTTGTACGTAAAGGTGGCCAAATTGGCACATAGACCACAAAACCAAAACCACACAGATGCGATATGTCAAGTTCTTACTTGGTAACCAACTGAATGACGTTATTTGGTTGAATCACAATAGGCCTCAAGCAGACCAACATAGTTGTGTGCAATATTGCATGGCCCTAAGCAGCGATCAAGAGCTGGGTACGTATGACCAACGATCGAGCAATCACTTGTAAGCGCTTAATGAATGCTCTTACCAGGCCGTTCTGGGTGTGAACATGGCGTACATGATGTTCAACTTCAACCCCAACCGACATGCAATAGTCATCAAAAGTTTTAGATGTGAGTTCTCCAACATTATCCAATCAAATAGATTTGATAGGATAATCAGGATGGTGATCCCTAAGCTTGATAACCTGAAACACCAATGTGGAGAAAACATCGTTTTGTGGACAACAAGCACATGTGTGACCAACATGTGGAAGCATCAACCAATACCATAAAGTATTTAAATGGTCCACATGGAGGTTGAATTAGTCCACAAATGTCCCCTAAATCCTTTGTAGAAAAGTAGAAGGATTTAAACGAATCTTCTCATAAGAAGGCTTAATGATAAGCTTTCCCATAGAGTAGGTTTGACATGCAAGTCCCTGAATCAAACATAAACTTTGAGTTAGTGGATGCCCATGTGAAGATTGAGGATACGGCGCATTGTTGTTCGTCTAGGGTGTTCCAAACGATCATGCCAAAGCAAAATTTTGTGTACAGTCCATGAGGTAGGATCGGCCACATAGTGGCTCTCTATAGGGCGTATGGTTGTAGTATACAAACTACTCGGGATTCGTCCATCTTCTCTAAAATACGCTTCTGGCCATATTCGTAGAAAGTGATGCACATAAATTCAACTCCATTTTCTACATAGGTTTCATCGTGGTAGTTATTGTCAAATTATTGTCTCGAATATCTTTAATGCTCAACAACGTTCTTCCAAAACATGGAGAATAAAGTGCCTCTTGAATGGTCAAAATAGTTGTTGGACAACATTATACAAGCCTTTCTGTATCTTTCGATCAAGTTGGATGAACTTGAGAGGCTTTTCAGAGGTGCATTCTCAACATTAGTGAAATAGATGCGTTCAAGCAAAACGGTGTGCGTGGTTGCACTATATGCCAGACAACTAACTTTCCCACTAGTCATACCTAGAATGAAATTAAATGAACCAGTCATATGTATAAAAGTTCAAAAACTTAAATCCATTCAATTAATTATTTTTCGAGAAAAGTTTATAAACTTCAGGTTCATAATACCTGCAAACAAACGCATATATATACAAAAATATGCAACAAATATATATAAGTAGGTCTTCGAGGTCTATGATTGTAATTGAATAAATTATTTGGACTTTGGGACAAAAATTAAAGTTTGGGTGAAAAAATTAAAACCCATAAGGCTAAAAAAATAGGCAATATAATTGGTGGCCTAAAGCATTGGACCAAAGCCCTAATGGGCTTTTAAAAACTGTGAAAAAGAATAGAGTCCAAGCCTAGAAAAATGGGTTAGAATGGTCACTGGCCAAGAGGCAGGACGCATGCCCAAAATTGGGCAAGATCCAGCGATCTTGTGCTTCATACGCACTAATGCACCAGCGCAAGACTGGGATCCAGTGTGGCATGGTGCAAGGGAGCACCACAGCCATGTGGGGCTATCATCGTGTGCTTCTTGGTGCACTGGGACTTCATAGCCCTACAGGCTTGTGTCATGCATGCCGAGCAGGGAAAGACAACGAGGCTACTACAGGCAGGCCAAAAAACAAAAACAAAAATTTGTTTTGTTATAGGCCGTAACAAACAAAGCCCATAAGGGTTTTGGGTTGATTCAAGAACACCTCAGCATATGTTGGGTATGGTCGTCGGGGAAGAAAACCTAGCGCAGCCACTGCTGGCAACTATGTTAGAGGACAGAGATGGCTTTTTGAGTCAGAGTTTGTCAGAGAAACTAGTTTAGCGACAGAGTGTTGAAGAATTTAACGTCTACAAACCTATGGAACATTCGGATTTGAAAATCAATTTTTCAAAATCCAGTGAGATTCATGTGAATCTCGATCAAAAACCAAGATTGAGACTACTTCAGGTCGTTGAAAAGGCAGCCATGATGGCTGGGCATGGCTGTAGGCCACGCTTGAGTTGGTTTCAGTGGTAACGATGCCATGGAAGGTGTTGGGGGTGGGTTCTGGGTGTAGAAGCCATCATGGCTCTGTGACTTAGCTTGCGGGTTGGCCTGCCTCTAGCGGCTCAGGCTGGCGACTTGGCTGCTTAGAGCTAGGCGGCTGGAAGCCGTAGCTCGCCTAGGTTTAAACCCTACTATTTGTTTGGTTTTTTTTTTTTTTTTTTTTTTTTTTTTTTTTCGGATTCAATTATATTCATATATAACAATATATAATTCATAACAATTGAAGAATAAATGTATTAATGGTGGTAGCTTCGGGACCTTTGTGTGAAAGTTTAAGGAAACAACCCTAAAAGTATAGAGCTTTAAGTCCAAAACTATTATTTTAATCAGTTGGGCTGAGGGCCAGCGAAAAAAATTGGGTTAACAGAACCCAAACCCAAGTATGGATTAAGAAAGAAAAAGTGAAAACTAATTCTAGATAATAGGGTTTAAGGTTTCATATGGGCTAAAATAAATAGGCCCAGAAAGAAAAATGTTTTCTCACACGTGGGTTGGACTCCAAGTTCATTGGGAGAAAACAAATGGGCTGGAAAAAGACCAAAACGGGTAGGAGAGCCAAACTGGGCTTACTGTTTATTTTCATTTTATTTTTCTTGGGGTCTATAGTCAAGACCTGGCCCAAAGAACTGAGGGCCCAAAAGGAATGGGAACCAAGCCCCAGGCCCAAGACGTGGGCCAGGGTTGTAGTGGGCTGAGCACAAATATGGTTGAGGACAT
The DNA here is from genome assembly GCF_963583255.1 of Pyrus communis. Taxonomy (NCBI): domain Eukaryota; kingdom Viridiplantae; phylum Streptophyta; class Magnoliopsida; order Rosales; family Rosaceae; genus Pyrus; species Pyrus communis. Next base: position 29,190,385 of record NC_084804.1, read on the forward strand.
ACCAGCGATGGTTGGGTGTGTTGCCGTTGACGAAACAAGGCATCCCGTTGCAGGCAACAACGATTTTCGAGCATATGTTGTTGGCGTTTTGTTGGGATGGTGTTCCAAACCATTTTGGAGGATTTAAAAACTTTAAATTCCATTGAGAATTCAAAGAAATCTCAAGCCTTAATCTTGGGAAGGAGATTGAACGACATCTAGTCGTCGATGATAGGAGCATATTCATGCGACTTAAATGGCTTGTTCTCGTGCATTTACGTTATGTTTCTTTAGTTATTTTAGTCCTTTAAGCTATTTTCGTGTGTTTGTAGGTCCAAAGGGCTAAAGGAGCAAAAAGATGCATTTTGGAGACTATTGGAGCACTTTTGGGCTAAGGATGGATAGCTTATGCTTGGCGCCAAAGTGTTGGACGAAATTGAAGACCTAATTGAAGACCAAAGTGTTGGAACCTTGTTCCCTTTAGTTTTAGGACATTTAAACCTTTCCAATTTCCTTAGCTGTGCATAACATTCCAACATTCCACTCCTTCATTTCAGCCACACTCTCACATATCATTACTTATCATCACCACTTATCACTTATCATAACCACATATCATATCATAACCACATATCATATCACTTATCACTTATCATCATCACTTATCATATCACTTATCATAATCACTTATCACTTAACATGCACCCATCACCTAACACAAAACCTTGCAGCCACATGCATTCCCCTTTTGCACATGCTTTCCCATTTCATTATTCATTCACCTTAATCATTCCCTCACATGTTTTCCCAACCCATTGCAGCACATGCACATTCACCCTTCATTATTTCCATCCACATGCATTTATCATCATTCACCCTAGCTTTAAGTCACATGCAAACACATTCATTTCAGCACATGCACCACTATTTCAACACATGCATCACAAATACACAACACCTAGCCGTGCAAAATACTACCATTTCTTAATCATTCAGCCATTCACCCCTTTTCTCCACACCATGCCGTGCATCCCCTCACTCTCTAATTATTTAATCACATGCATAAATCAGCCACATGCATCTCCCATCTCATTTCCAGATTGTCCCCTTGCACATGCAGCCACTTATTCAAAGCACATGCATTTCCACCCTTTAATCACATGCATAAATCAGCCACATGCATCTCCCATCACCATTCCAGATTTCCACCACCCTCATAGCTGTCATGTTCCCCCATTTCACCTATAAATAACCCTTCATTGCAGCCACAAAGGGGGGGATCCATTCACCACAGAAATAAGGCCTTTGTGCCAGAAATTCATCCATTCCATCAACACTTCCATTTCAGAAATTCATCCATTGTACATACCACAAACACTTCCCCCTTTTGTGCCGTGAGTTTCCTTATTAATCCAAACACCATCCTTCCATTTCCACCACTACCCAAACCATTCACACCATCAAACTATCCTTAGACCTTGTGCTACAACGAAGAGGAAGAGAAGAGTGCCTAAACGTTCATACAATTCAAGTTTGAGTTGTTGGAATGTTTAGGTGTTTCTTTGATTTCAATGTTTAATTTCAATACTCTTTGTTTTGTACGAATGAGGAATGGAAGAGAAGAGGGCCTAAACGTTCATACAATTCAAGTTTGAGTTGTTGGAATGTTTAGGTGTTTCTTTGATTCTCTTTGTTTTGTACCATGAGGAACTAAAACCCCCTTGGCTAGGGGGTAATTCGAAATATATGTTTATGCTTGCATTTTGATTTGATTACTTCTAATTACGTTTCATAAGTTGTGAATTCAATTTGTTTAACTGTTTTATTGATAACCTATTTATGTATGTTTATTGAGAGTGCACGCTTAATTTTCATGCATGAATATGACGCTAGAATATAAGTGAGTTTCACCTAATAGTTATGAACTTATATTCACAAGTAGTGGAGGTTGCTTATAAACAATCGCGTTAAACGAATTCTTGGCATAAGTTTCATGCGTATTCCATAGTAACGAATGCCTCGTCAACACTTATAATTTTCATAGAGCGTAATGATTCTTGCTTGTATCTCTATTATGCAATCATGTAGGGGACTTGTGGGGAATGTTTTGAATTGTTGTATGCGCTAACCCATCCAATTCAATAACGTTAGGAAGATTTGAAGGTTAATTAGTGCATCACGGTTAACTTGGGGTGTTGAGAATTCATGGTTTATTGAAATGCAATTGGAAATCATTTTATTATGCAAGTGTAACATGTGTGGAGAAGAACCTTCTAGCTAGCATTCATCCATTCATTTTCATCGCATTCATATTTACATTCTGTCTAGTTTATTAAACTTGTTTCGTTATTTCAATTTTCGTCAAATTAAAATCCCCCTTTACTTTATTGTCTAATTTAGTTAGAAAGTGTCTTAGTTTGTGTTTATAAGAGTTTTGAGTCATTTTGTTACACAAATTCGTCCAAATTTGTGTTTGTGCTCAAATCTGCCCAGAAAGTGGTTTTTAGGCAGATTTGAGTGTGTTTGTGTTGTTTTGAGTCTTTTGGTTTGTTTTAGTGTTTTAAAGTTTAGTTTTGCATTCTTTGAGTCTAGTATAGTGTTTTATATTGTTATTTTACGTTTGAATCAAGCCATAATCTTAAATTCGTCCAACATTGGGTTTAAGGTCAGAAACTGCCTAGTTAGTGTTTTTAGGCAGTTTTGAGTCTTTTGAACTTGTTTTGAGTCCTTTGAGTCTTTGTGAACGTTTTTAACTTTGTTTTTATGTTTTTGAGTCAAATCCAAGTGATTAACAATCCCTCCTAATCCCCGGTCCAGAACGATCCCTACTTATACTTATACTACAATTGTCAAAAAGAGGGTTTAATTTGTGTGCGTATAAATCTCGCATCAGTCGACTTTCACCACTATGACGACTTCAGGTCATCGGGAAATCATGGGTCTCACCTGGAAACGACTGCAGATCGTCTATGTTGTCGAAGATCATATATCTCGACGGAAAAGAAGACGATGGACGGAGAACAAGACATGAACGACAAGTCGTTTGAGACCCTTGTGTCTGATTTAGTGCGAGCTTCAGCTCAACAGCTCTAGTGCGAGCTGTATGCTCAAGCTGGGGATGTGTAGATCACGCCCAGTCTAAAGTAGACTAGGGCATCTAAGCCCATTACGAGTTCTAGGGTTTTAACATCCTTTTTTCTTTTTCTTTTTCTTTTTCTTTTTCTTTATTCACACATATTTAATTCACATAATAGCAATATTTTGATTATAATGCATATGCAATTTATGTAGAATATAAAATTTATAAAACGTAAAGTTGGGTCATGCATTATGGTGAAGATTCATGCAAGCAAGGCTGAAAATATATCTAAACATTGTTGGTGTAGAAGAACCTGGATTGTGTGATGAATATTGTGAATGAGTTCCGTCTTCCATTTTGGCTTTCCATCTCCAAAGTTTGTATCACGTTCAACACAAGAAAAAATTAAGTTGAATCAATAAAAGTATATGAATCAATGAAAAAATCAAAGTTTAATCAATTAAGAATATTTGAAATGTAATACTCCCTTGATTGAAGACGAATAATTTCCACATCAGATTCCTTAAATGCAACGGTAGGAGCGTGCTGATACGTGTTATGGCTTATTTTATCTGACAAGGGAGAGAGGGAGGTGCGGTAGTAGAGAGAATTAGAGAGAGATGTGTTTGTAAGGTTGTGTAGAAGATGTGTTATCCCTCCTACACAATGCCTTTATTTATAGTAATAAGGGAGGGAAGAATCCTTCTCTTCTAAGGAATGCAAGTCCTGATAGGGAAGAATAACTAGTATCAAAGCTAATTTAGGATTTACACAATCACACTTTAATACAATGTTTATAACAGTTTCACATCTGAATGAATTTTTTTTTTTTTTCAAATTCACAATTAGCATCCGGCATTTAAAGATGCAACATCAAAGAAATAAGAGATTAGGCTTCTTCTTAGAAAAGGAGATTAGGCTTCTGTAAATGAAAAAGAGATTAGGCAACCATCCATATATTGGTTGATTTCTTCACACACATCCACTAATTACAATTTTCTCCCTTTTCCTCATCATTTGCAGCTTAGGTCTCTATTTTCTTTCTGATGGTTTTGAATGGCATATGGCTTGTGCATCTAGGTGGATTCCAACGATTTGCAACGAAGAGAATGGGTTCAACTTTAGTAACGTTTTTGTGGCATTGTGCTTTTCTTATTTATTAGTTGTTTTTTTTTTTTTTTTCTGTTATTTTGTGTTGGTTTCTTTTATTATCGGGTTTTTATCATTTTGTTAGTGTATGAATTGTTGAGTTTGGAGTTGGGTTTGATCATTTATGCAATAGATATATTCGATTAGGTTCTACAATTTAGATACATTAGATTAGGTATTATAATGTAGATACATTCGATTAGGTACTATAATTTAGATTCATTCGATTAGGTACTATGGTTTAGGGGTGTTCAACACGTATAATGATTTAAGTGTGTTCAACTAGGTTCTATGATTTAGGGCATGGTTTAGGGTGTTTAACAGGTACTAAGATGTAGATGCGTTCAACTAGGTACTATGAATCTATGATTAGGGCTTTTCAACTAGGTACTATAATTTAGGTGTGTTTAACTAGGTACTAGTATTTAGATACATACACTTTAGGGAAATTGACATAAATGCGTCATTTCCTTAACCTTGGGACCAAATAGGATTTTTAGTATATGCACAAAACATGCACAGGAATGCACAAGAATATGATAGAAATAGGGTTTTCTTAAAACTAGAAATGCCCTAATTGCCCTTCTATATAAATGGGTTATTTTGTCCAACCTAGTCAACATTTACTCCTTGTTCGAAAACCTCTCTCGAGCAACCCTATCTCTTGAACCCTAAACCCTCAAACAACGTGACCAAAATCCTGTCCAATTTCCGACCGACGCCAAGTTTCCAAACTTTTCTGTAAGTTAAAAAAGGGGCTTTTTTTAATTGAACTTTCATTCTTTGAACTTAAGTTTTCCCAATTTGGGAATTTAAGGTTTTGGGTGCAATTGACTGTTTTGTACAGTTAATTTGGAGGAAATTAATGAATTAGGCTTTAGGGTTGTGTAATTGCATGTATTTTGGAATTAATTTTGTTCATGGTTTGTTCGATATTCATTTGTGCATATTGTGTACTTATTGTGTGCGTGTGCTTTTGATAATGGGTTGTGCATACTGTGTACATATTTTGTGCACGAGCTTTGATATTGGGTTGAACAAATTATAGGCAAGTCGAATGATATAGGTTTAATTAATAATATAAATAAGAGTGTGTGTACATTAATGTACCTGCACAACTACTAAACTTATCCTTACCACAAATTGGCACAATAACCAAGCGAAATAATTAAAAAAAACCCAAGCATGTAAGCACACCATCAGTCATGATTGCCCACAAAACCCTAGCATTAAGTTTAGCAAAATTTGGACAACCCAATTGATGCACATTATATGCACGTCATGCACATGTCATGCTCTTGATATGTGCAATTTCTCCTAAATTTCCTAATTAATTATTTTAATACAAGGCTTTTAAATGGGAGTAAGTAAACTTTTGATATTTTGTTATGTTATTTTAAGCATAAATGAAACCATACAATGGGTGTTTGTGCGTGCATCTATGGAGTGAGTAGTGTCAAATGGTACTTTTAATAGGTGAACTATGAGTGCCTAGGTGGCAGAATGGCCCAAAAGACATGAGTGGGAAAAATGGCGGCAAAAAGGACAAGAGTGAGACTATATGCTATGGGCCTAGGGATTCTCTTAAACAATTACCGCCAAAATGACTTCGTAAGACTTAGTGATAAAATAAAGTAGATATAGGGTTTAGTGATAAGATAAATTAGATATAGGCTCTTAATAATTTGATTCGCACACTTGCATACATAGTAATGACGACACCTTGGGTGCCATATATTACTACCATTCATTGATGATTTTTTTTGCAATTATGGCTTTTTTTTAGACTCCTTCTTTGACAAAGCTAAGAGATTGTGTTTGTGCTTGTATATTCATTGTGTCTGTGTTTGTGTATCTTTAGAAAGAAAAAATGGAAAATAGAAAGACCATATAATTAGGAAGAAAAAAAAGTACATGAGAAAAGTAAAGGAAAAGACCAGGTTGTGTTAGAATTTAAACACTACTATTACAAGAAAATTAAACGAAAAGAAACAAATTTAGTCTACCTATCTTTACCCCATAATATATAATAAAACATACTTATTTCCTGGTGCCATCTGCAGGAATTACAGCTACTGAATTTTTCAGGATCAAAGAAATCCCAATACGATCAGAGTGTGAAAGAACCCTGTGGACTTCCACAGCCCCTGCGTGCTTTCATGACAACATTGTCATCATGAACTTTTAGGATTCCAGCTCTTACTTCCCTATCCACCTAAAAAGCCGAAAAACATTGTTGACCCATCTCTATAGAGTCCATTAGCTCAACTGTCCTAATTTGTGACGATTGAGAGAATGCGGAAGCTTGAGGCCTTTATGCTTCGAATCCTCCTATAGCACACCAAGATTAGACTGTAGACGTACGTTGTCACTTCATGACCCTTTGAGATCGTCGTCCTTAGAGACTCAATTTCGTCTTCTATCTTTTTATCTTGGAAGAAGTATCTCATCCCTAGTATGTACAAGGCCTCGGAATTACCGCATCCCTCCAGCATTTCAGGAACTTCGAGATATTTTCATATTTGCTCCATGAACTAAGTTGTTTGAAGCTTTCAAATTCCCCAATATTGATTTGTTATAATATGCAATCGTATTGGGTGATTTGGTTGAACTTCTTGCACACCATCTTTGCTGAAAACATGTCCTTAAAAGATCGCAAAGGAAACTTCGTGAGTATTTGGACAAGATGGTTGTCCAAAAGAGATTGTATGGACGATGAGGTGGTTCTGGCTTTCTTCATCTTTCTCAACTTGTGGCTTTGAAATAAATCACAAACCCTTAAGAAGACAACTTAATTAGATGGTTTATATCTTCAACAAGAAGGGAAAGAGTTGTATGGACTCGATGAAGCGTTAACACTTCCTTCAAAAGAAGTGGATAGTAAACGCAAATTCATGGATAATAACAAATACATCTAAAGATGGGTGTTGGCCTATTGGTTTAAAATCCATGTACAAATACATGAATTATAAGGTCACTAATTCTAGAATAATGGCCAATTGTTAGTTATATGCTACTAATTACAAACCCATGTAGAAATACATGAATTATAAGGTCACTGATTCTAGAATAATGGCCAATTGTTAGTTATATATACAAATACATGATATGTACACTATATGCATATGAGATTTCTTTTCAACATAATTATATCTTCCTCTAAATTGTATTGAACAAAAAACGAATTGAATTTTATATGGTAAAACATAAGACTAGGTTTAGAAGAAAAAAAACAAAAAAGATGCAAAACCAGCAAGTTTCAAACCCATATCATGTTGAAACTATTAAATTATACTCACCAACTAACCTAATGCTCAATATTGTTTAAACTTGCACATAATTGATATTGGAGACACTAAAATTTTGAGTCACCAAGGGCGTAATGCAACGCCATATGGGCAGAAATCAGTTAAAGAATTATCTTTATTAATTCTTTAATTAATTTTAATTTAAATCAAACAAATTAATTGACGGAGTCAAATCACGACCAAGCCTTAAATCAAGTCTTGGTTCTTTTGTCAAAATCAAGTCCACAATCAAGGCCAAGTTCAACCATAGCCAAAGCTTAGAGAGTCTAGAAATACAAGGCACCAAGAAAAAGTAGGGTCCTGAAAAATCATTCACGCCCAGATGCTGAAGCTTTGAAACCCTAAAGCTCTCAAGCACTCAAACCTTAAACACCCAGACACTCAAGAAGACTCGAAAAACCCTTTGTATTATTTGTCAAACCCGTGAAGAATCATTAAGCACTACTACCCATGCAAGTGCTGCCATCACCACGAGCCAAATCCTTGCGGTAATTGTTCATCCAAGATTAAGTCATTGCGACACTCGGATCAACAACACACATATACACATCTTCAGAGATTGAATCTGAGGGAACTTTGTATGCAGACATTGTAACCCTAAACCTACATCAATACAAATTTATTACTTTGTACATGTTGTTCTTATTTCATTTGTCGTAGGATTTTCATGTTTACAAATTTGGCACGCCTTGTGGTACTATCTTTACCTCTCATCTTTTTCTCCGTTCAACAAACAAATATTTCCAAATCAATGGTTTCCAAGAATAGACAAGCTGTTTTCGCCACCACAGGAATAAGCATTAGCACTTCGATGCAAATGGGAAATCCATGGGCGTCACAAATCGGAGCAAGGCAAAGGCGATCGCCACGCTTTAACATTCCACTTCAAAGTTGGTACCGCTGAGGGAGCAAGAGGAGCGTCAGAGGCGTTAACCCATCATTAGCCTAGCCTCACTGAGCACACCGATGCATGCTGATGTGGCACGTGCGAGGACACCCAAAGCGACAAGCAAGGTTTGTTCACGTCAAAAAGTTCACAGAAGTGCTTCTTGCCACTGGCTTCAAATGCGAACTCGTGCGCGGGTACCTACCATGGATTGTTAACTAGTAACCGCCGCACAAAAACTTCGCAAACTCCCTCGATGTCTATAGGAGAGCCATATCCTTTGGTTGCATAAGTTATGTCCACCGGCGCCACCTTCATTGAAGAATAGTTGGCTTAGATAAATGAGGCGATTGCAAGGATGACTAGGATTGTCGAAGAAAGTGACTTGCAGATTACTAGGCTCATGGACAGGTTGAAGGCACAACATAATAAGAAGTCGGTCCCTACCCAAGGAAGAATCAAAACGACTAGGAGTTTGGCGAGGAAGATGAGCATCAGGTAGATAAGGCTGGAGAAAAACAGAAGCTAGATACTTAAGCTATATTCATGAGCTCTCTTACCATTTAGCAACTCTAGTTAATGTTTGTGAACACCATCAGAGCATAGATAGGAGGTACTTTACAGTATACATAACTATATTCAAAGCCATACACCAGGAAAATTGATGAGGTACCAGCCACCTAAGCTCATGCAGTTTGATGGAAATAGGAACCCAAAGCAGCACGTCCTCCATTTCATCGAGACAAAAAAACAATGTGGGGACGAAAGAAGACTATCTAATGAAGCAGTTTGTCTACTCTCTGAAGGTGAATACGTTTGATTGGTACACGGACCTAAAGCCCAAGTCCATCAATAGTTGGGATCAAAGGGAGCAGAATTCTTGAACTGTTTCTACGATACTTGTCGCACCGTCATTATGATGGAGCTCACAAGTACAAAGCAGTGGAAAGATGATCCAATCATCGACTACATTAACTGATGGTGCACTCTCAGTCTCGATTACAAAGATAGGGTCTCGGAGACTTTTGCGATAAAACTGTGTATACAATGCATGCATTGGGGATTACTCTACATTTTTCAAGGCATCAAGCCGCAGACCTTTGAGGAGTTGGTTACCTATGCCTCGCTAACCATGGGAAGAGAGAGTCAATTGCTGACTATAAGAAGGATAAAGTCTTAGGCCAAAGGTGGAGAAGACTGCGAGAAAACCCACCAAGGAGGCAATGACGATCAACATAGCTCCCGTGACCAGGAGAGGCGTAAGCGCACCTTGAAAGAGATTGAAAGAAAGACCTACCCATTCCCCGACTCTAATGTGGCTGTCCTGTTGGAAGATTTGCTTAACAAAGTGGTGATCAAGCTGCTCGAGTGTAAACGACTGTAAAACATAAACCGAGTTAACAATCCAAAATATTGCAAGTACCATCGCATCGTCAGTCATATAGTGGGCAAGTTCATTGTACAAAAGGAGTTGATTATGAATCTTTCCTAGGAAGGAAGAATCGAGCTAGACTTTGAGGAAGTCGTAACGGTAAACACGACAAGCATCGTGTTTGGGTCATTTTATCATGTGTCTCTCAGTGCATCCCTAGTCAAGCCTCGCTAATGATCGTCAAAGGTAAATCATGAAGTGGTTCATGCAGGAAAAACAAACACCATGAATGAAACAAGTAGCCTCAATGGCCTAGACCTCCCTAACAACTTGTCAACCAATAATGATGAAGGATGGACGTTGGTGACACGAAAGAATGTACTAAAATTGCAACCGCAAGTTGCTCACATGAGGAGTGTAGGGCAAGAAAAAATCTCACATTGCCACGCTGAGAAGACCTGTCTAAGAGCAGCCACAAGGATGACAAAGCTGGAGCGCAGAGAAGGGCTTAAGGCCTGGAAGCAGCGAGATCCAGTGGTCTTGGAAGATTACTTCCCCAAATGCTTCTTCAAACACAGTTCAACCATGGCTGCTTGCTACATGGTTTTATTGCCAACACTTGACTCCTTGGCTCTTTCTTGAGGAGATTTATTGCCAACCCTTGACTCTTTTACTTTGTTACCAGTTTTTCCCTTTTAAAAGAAAAAAAAAAAGAGAATTTTTTTTTTAAAAAAAGGACAGTATACTTCAAAATAATTATAAAACTGCAACTTTATCCTACTACCTTTTTAGGCGACCCGCTGACGAGATTTTTTGAACATCAATGACCAACAAACTTTTCCGACAACTTCAAATATAATTTAAAAAATGCCTTCAATTGGGTTTGAACCCAACACTTCCATGTGCAAAACAACCACTTGTACCACTATACCAAACCACCATGTGTAATACGGAAATTTTTTGAAATGTCATATGAACTTGTACACATTTTTCAATTTGTCATATAAACTAAAATTTTAAGCAATTTGTCATACCAACTTTTTGAAATCATTAATTTGTCATCTCTCCTTAACTCCGTTAAGTTTTCCATCCAATATAAGTCATGTGCCTTGCACATGACTTGCGTTTAGTTTATTTCGGTCATTCTAATACATTACTTCATTTTATTAATTTGTATCTGACAAAACATTGAAGGGTTTCTCAGGCAATGGAACAATATTTTTGATACGGTAGCAATGAAATGATCATGAAATGCACTCTCTTATGGTTATTCAAAATATGTAATGATCCACCCATGGGAGTTTGCATTTTAGCATGTCACAAAGATATAATTTCATAGGGCTCTATAAATGAGAAACATGTTGACGTTTTGTGCCATATATGAAGTTGTAGATGCATATGTGCTAACAAAAAATAAAAAAATTAAGTGTTTGTACTAAAGAAAAGTAAAAAACTTGTGAAAGATATGTTAAAATGACCTAAATAACCATAAACACAAGTCATGTGCGAGTCACATGACTTATATTGGATGGTAAACTTAACGTAGTTAGGGTGAGATGACAAATTAATGATTTTGTAAAGTTGGTATGACAAATTGCTTAAAATGTTAGTTTATATGACAAATTAAAAAATATGAACAAGTTCATATGACATTTAAAAAAAATTCCCCTTGTAATATGTATTACATTTTTTTATAATTATTTAGTTTTGTTGACCCTAAAAATTACAAAGTCTACGTGGCGCGCAGGCCGAGTAACTAAAAAGCTAACTACGTCATTCAGTTGATGCGGGGCGTGCCAACTCGTCGTCCGAGCCTGGCCGAGGAATACAATTTGTTGATGTTGCGTTGAAGGCATTGCTGACTTCTTGATCTTGCGATTGTGGCCAAGGAAGGAACAAGTCTCGGCCTTTAGATTCTTGAGCCTGAAGACAAGGCTGCTAGTTCTGTGAAGTTCGCGAATCGTCGACGCTGGATTCGATCACAGTGATTATATTCGTGAGAGTATAAGCACGTCGAATCGACACCAGACTATATGGACACAAGTACTCAAAGGAGATGTATGTCTTAATGGTAAATGTGGTTCGGCCGTCAGAATGCCGAACTCTGAAACTCACTTGTGAGTATCCAATCGTAAAATCACTCAGCATTTAATGTGTCGAATGTCGTAAATTGTAACACCTTACTTCGTCGAGAAGGCTAATAAGATGACCCCTGCCAATAAGGATTCGGAAACCCTTCTCGACCAAGACTTGGATAGGTAACCAGTCGGCCTCAACACAGTGTTGTTTATCCAAACTGAAGGTGCTCCTTGGTCGGCTGATTCTACGGCAACAGTGCTGTTTATCCAAACTAAAGATGTTCGCCGATTGCCTTCACAATGCTGTTTATCCAAACTGAAGATGTGTTGGCGGAAAAAGAAAATAAAAAATCTCAAAGTGTTTGAGAGGTTTGCGCATGGCAGTTGTGTGTTGAATTAGAAGGGTCTTGTTCCGTTGCCATTGCATCTGCATTTATAGGATTGAAGTACTTGCTTTGCATGGCCTGATCCCCGGGTAAAGTCCTATTTCAAATTCCTATGTATCTGACGTGACTTGATCTTTAAAGGATTGCATTTGATCTTTGGTGACGTGGCTTCACCACTTGCTTTCCTCCACCCATCTTCACAGCACCAACTCGAAAACATGCATTAAAAACCTAGCCTTCCAAAGAACCTATGTTCCTAGGCTTTATCTAGATGAATATGAAATTCATTTTTAATTATCACCATCTCATAATTTCATCCCACCCATGCATCATGACTTTTCAAACCTCATCTATCATGTTCCTTCAATCAAATAGCAGCAATCCCAAGTTCACTCGAACCGTACTTGTTCGAAGATATAATGCTAAGATAATTAAAAGATAATTACTACGATAAAAACCATAATATTATCTTTTAACAATAACAAAATTATCTTCATTTTTTATCCAATGATGAGGAGCCATGCTCTCTTAACGACCTCGATCGCTTGGACCGATGGTGTAAAATCAAGTCCAAGTCCAAACATTGCCCCTTAGTTTCCTTGAGCTTTGGCTCGTAAGCCAAATGGTTAAGGAAACTAATCATTTTGCTTGCGGAGGAGTAAGTTATTTGACGCGACAATTCCTGGTAGCTCGGCTATCACATCGAAAAGGTTGAAAAAGGTAAACCAAGTGGCGACCGAACCATGACTTGAGGTTTAAAGGTATTTATTGATCTTACTTTTCAACCCATTTTCCTCAACTTTTCCGACTTACTCTCGACTTCGGCTAAAATGTTTGTCTCGGCCGAATCCTTATGCATAATCACATGCCTTGGCCTGCGGTCGACTGCACACGGCGCCAAGTTTTTTTTTATTTTTAATTTTTTATAATCGGCCAACACTTTTCTATTCAGCCAATGCTACGGCCATCATAGCATCCTCCTGATTCTCTCAGCCTCGGCCTAGACAGCCGAAAGTTGTTTCCCTTTTTTTTTCTTTTTTTTCTTTTTTTTTTTTTTGGTATACAAGGGTTCAATGCTTGTTGGCCCCCCTTATTTTCTTAAGTATCGGCCAAGAGGCCGAATGGTTAAGAAAATAATTTAGCAAATGGAAATAAAAGTGGCCGAACCATAAACAGGAGGAGGCCAACGAAGCTTTATTCCAAGCCGAGATCTTTTAATATCAAAATTCTCAAATTGATTTCGCTCTAGGCCGAATAAAGAATTTTCTCCAAATATTTCTGACTTGACGAAAGATTTTTTACCATCGGCCGCCAAATGTGCTGGACAATTATTATACCCCCCAGGCATAATAATTTCGCCAATTTTGGCTTTCAACTCGAACAACTTAGCCGAACGGAATTTCTCCATATTGGCTTTATCACCAACAATCATATCGATTGGCGAAGTTTCGGCATCTAAAACCATGTCTCTAAGTACCATATCAATTGATGTGGTTTTATGGTCATGTATTGGTCTTGTTCGTCATTGGAACACTCCTCTGATGAATCATTTTCTAAGTCAATTTTTGGCTCAGAAACTTGAACATTTTCTTCTAGGCCTACCACACTTTCAGTCTTGACTGAAAAAATAGGTGGCCTTTGTTCTTCAGTCAAATTAACAATTTTCTTAGGCCGATGTCTAATTACGGCCGGAGCGAAAAATTGCCCCCCCTGGTCTTTTCAACCAACCATTCCTCAAATGGAATCGATTTGTAGTCGAAAACGTAAGGAAAATATTCTCCATCTAGTCAGGTATTAAATTGAACCCTATCTTCATTTACCTATTGCTCTTGCAGGGTAACAGGAGCTTTTATTCTCAACATGTAAGCGAATGACTTTTGCATCTCTCTATGGCCACGAAGAACTTTTTCCACTTCCAAAGATCTTTTTCGTTCCTCATTGTATTTTTTCAATTCCTCTAGGCGCTCGTACAATCGGCTACGTTGAGCCAGATTGGAATGTTAATATATCATATGAACTTCGTAGTTTTAGCACTGGGTCCCACCAAGCGTGCCAAAATGTTGACCCTAAAAATTATAAAACTTACATGGTGCGCAGGCCGAGTAACTAATGAGCTAACTACGTCATTCGGTTGATACGGGGCTTGCCAACTTGTCAACTGAGCTTGGCCGAGGAGTACAATTTATTGATGTTGCGTTGAGCGCGTTGCTGACTTCTTGATCTTACGATTGTGGCCAAGGAATGAACAAGTCTCGACCTTTGGATTCTTGAGCCTGAAGACAAGGCTGCTAGTTAGGCGAAGTTCATGAATCGTCGATGCCGGATTTGGTCACAGTGATTATATTCGTGAGAGTATAAGCACGTCAAATCAACACCAGACTATATGGACACAAGTACTCAAATGAGATGTATGTCTTGATGGTAAATGTGGTTCGGCCACTTTGAAACTCACTTGTGAGTATCCAATCGTAAAATCACTCAGCGTTCAATGTGTCGAATGTCATAACTTATAACACCTTACTTCACCGAGAAGGCTAATAAGATGACCCCTGCCAATAAGGATTTGGAAACCCTTCTCAACCGAGACTTGGATAGGTAACCAGTCGACCTCGATGCAGTGTTGTTTATCTAGTGTTGTTTATCTAAACTAAAGGTGCTCAGCGGTCGGCTGATTCTATGGCAACAGTGTTGTTTATCCAAAATGAAGATGTTTGCCGGTTGCCTTCACAGTGTTGTTTATCCAAACTGAAAATGTGTTGGCGGAAAAAGAAAATAAAAAGTGTTTGAGAGGTTTGTGCAGGGCAGTTGTGTGTTAAATTGGAAGGGTCTTTTTCCGTTGCCATTGCATCTGTATTTATAGGATTAAAGTACTTGCTTTGCACAGCCTGATCCCCAAGTAGAGTCCTATTTCAAATTCCCATGTATCTGACGTGACTTGATCTTTAAGGGATTGCATTTGATCTTTGGTGACGTGGCTTCACCACTTGCTTTCCTCCACCCATCTTCACAACACCGACTCGAGAAACATGCATTAAAAACCTAGCCTTCCCAAAAACCTATGTTCCTAGACTTTATCTAAATGAATATTAAATTCATTTTTAATTATCACCATCTCATAATTTCATCCCACCCATGCATCATGACTTTTCAAACCTCATCTATCATGTTCCTCCAATCAGATAGCAGCAATCCCAAGTTCACTCGAACCGCACTTGTTCGAAGATATAATGCTAAGATAATTAAAAGATAATTACTACGATAAAAACCATAATATTATCTTTTAACAATAACAAAATTATCTTCATTTTTCATCCAATGATTAGGAGCCATGCTCTCTCAACGGCCTCGATCGCTTGGACCGATGGTGTAAAATCAGGTCCAAACAAGTTTACTTTCATTTCACTGTCTAACAATGACTTTCAAAAAAATCATACAAATGTCAAAAACTCTCCATTTTAATTATATATATATATATATGAGAAAAAAATGATCAACGATTAGTAATGATAATTTAGACACTCAATAAAAAAGAAAACACACTTGTGCTAAGCAATTGTAACTTTTAAATTTACATGTTTGATTTGTTAAAAACATTCTCACTCTCATTTCACTATGAAGCAATGACCTTTTAAAAAATAATGTAAACTGAATTTTCTTCCTTTCAAAAACTCTTGAAAATAAATAATTCTCACAACAAATATGACTAAGGAGGAAAAAAAATTACATTTTAGTGTTATTATTTTGATATCATTGTTGAACAGTGACTTGAAGGCATCCATTATTCTCAACAAATAGTGATGATATAAACATTATAAAACATAAAGACGTACAAACAAGTTAATGTAGTTGAGTGTAAGTTGTCATTATATTTCTTTCTCCTCTTTTTCTTTCCTCCTCTCTTTCATCTTCCTCTCTGCCCTCTCACTTCTTTATCTTTGTTAAATTTAAAAGTTCTTATTGTAGTTTAAAAACAATTATGAATTTCATACCAAACAAGTTTTTGAACTTTAAAGAAAATGGTTCTTAAGAGTTGTTGTAGAATTATAATCATATTGAATGAATAATCTCACAAGGATTCAAACATATACAAGTCTCTTGAATTGGAGTACAAGTAATCCTAAGCCCATAGGGGTTTACATAACCTAGCCCATTAGAATACTAAGTGGATTCTCCTGCACTAACAGCCCCCTCAAACTTGGCAGTCTTGGAGATACAAGTTTGGAACGAAGAAATGCAAAGCGAGGCTTGGAGAACCCTTTAGTGAGAACATCTGCAGGCTGATTAACAAAAGGGATAAACTAGACTTTGTGAGTACCCGTTCACGAACAAAGTGATAATCAAGCTTAATATGTTTTGTCTGAGCATGAAAGACCGAGTTGGCAGCCATGCCAGTAGTACTAAGATTATCATAATATGGGTGAAGTTACCGGAAAATGGAGCTCACGAAGAACATAAGATAACCAGACAGATTCGCCACAAGCATGAACCAAGGCATGATATTCAAATTCTGCACTAGACTGAGAGCCGATTGGTTGTTTAGTGGAACTCTAAGAAATCAAATTCGGGCCATGAAAAATAAGAAACCCTGAAGTGGACTGATGAGTGTCCGAACATTCGGCCCAACTAGCATCAAAATCACCATAAGGTAGAAAATGACCAGAATAGCGACGGAAGGATATACCTTGTTCCCTTGAGCCCTTAACATAGAAAATGATGCGTATAACGATAGTGAGATGTGTTTCTGTAGGACGAAACATGACATGGGAGATGTGATTAACCGCATATGCAATATCTGGATGAATCAGAGTAAGATATTGGAGAGAACCCAAGAAATGATGAAATTCAATAGGATCCAATAATGGTGTGCCATCCTGATTCGACAACTGAGCACGTCAAGCAATGAGAGTGTCGTCGGGCTTAAAATCAGTCATATTCGTTCACTTAAGTAAATCAATAACATACTTGGTTTAAGATAAGTGAAGACTAACTGAAGTAGGATGAACCTCGAGTCCTAGTAAGTAATAAAAATGACCAAGGTCTTTAATTTCAAACTCATGACCCAAAGAATCCATGAACTGCCAAAAAGCCA
This sequence comes from Pyrus communis, assembly GCF_963583255.1. Classification (NCBI taxonomy): domain Eukaryota; kingdom Viridiplantae; phylum Streptophyta; class Magnoliopsida; order Rosales; family Rosaceae; genus Pyrus; species Pyrus communis. The sequence goes on from NC_084804.1 coordinate 29,207,711, forward strand.
CAGAATCATTACTAGTGAGCACAATATCATCAACATAAAATAATAAAATAAGATGGGTTGTACCATGATGAAAAGTGAACAATGTGGGATCAGCAAGATTCTGAACAAAGCCCTGATGAATAATGAAGGTGTTGAATCACTGGAACCAAGCACGTGGAGCTTATTTGAGGCCATAAAGTGCTTTGTGTAATTTGCAAACATGATGGGGAAGCTAAGGATCCATAAATCATGTGGTGCGACCATAAACACATCCTCATATAAATAGCCATGGAGAAAAGCATTTTTAACATTAAGGTGATGAATGGACCATCTATGAGTATAGACTGAGACCAAGTCAGATAGTGGCAGGCTTAACAACTGGACTGAACGTCTCATTATAATCAAACTCATATTGATGATGAAAGCCTTTCACAACCAAACGAGTCTTATATTGCTCAATGGAACCATCTGCATCAAACTTAATCTGAAAAACCCATTTGCAACCAACTAGATTTTGAGAAGGATGGGACAGAATAAGAGACCATGTAAAACATGTGGGTTTAAGATGGAGATAGTGAGGGCATGAGGTAACGCGTAACGAACGGTACCATCATAGAATTGCTTAGGTCAAGAGTGACCAGTGCACAAACGAGTAGTCGTATGGTGAAGAGAAAATGGACCAGCTGGGGCAAGTTATGGTATTGGAAGAAGGATGGGCTGAGAATACATGCTGGAAAAATTAGAGGCCTACAACGGTATTTGGCTGTCAGAACTTGAGGCCTGCAGAAGTTCTGAACTAGAGGGATGGGCCAGTGTAGGCCAGTCGCGTGAAATTGGGACATGGCAAGGACAGCTAGAGACAAGGGAGCGTTAGATAAATCTGACAGGCCATCAGTTTGGGTTAGAGAAGCTGGCTAGATGTCATTGGGTTGCGATGACAACAAGATTGGGACAAGCATATGGGCTTCACGGAGAAGGGTACTATTGGGCTCTAATGTCAAAAAAACAATATGGGACTGGGCTGTAGAGGCAGCAATGCAAGTAAGAGGGAAGGTTGTATTGTCAATGACCTAATAGAAGATGTAAATCTGATTGGTGACGAGGTTAAGGTAATGATATCCCTTGAATTGTAAGTTGTAACCTACAAAAACACATTCTTTGGAATGGGGTTCCAATTTGTTAGTGCTATAAACACCTAATTGCGGGTAGCACGCATAACCAAACGTATGTAGGGTGGACAAATCAAGTTGGCGACCACAAAGCCTAAAATAAGGACTAGACCAACCCAAACCCGAGGAATGAAGAAGATTAATAAGAAAATTGCGGTTAGGGCAGCCTTGACCCAAAGAGATGAGTTGACATGGTCAGTGTGAAGAAGAAAACGGGTGACAGTGGAGATGTGACAATATTTATGGTTAGGGAGACCATTTTGTTATGAAGTGTGGGGCCATGACACATGGTGAACCATCCCAATTTTATGACAAAAGGTTTTAAAGAGTTATAAAGATATTCCAAACCATATTATATAAGGATTCAAAGTGCATAAAGTTTTTTGATTTGGCTCGCATTAGAAAAAATCCAAGATAACGGCTAAATCATCTGTAAATAATACATAATAAAGAAAACCAGAAATGGACAGAGTAGAGGACATTCAAACATCTGAGTGAATCAAATAAAAATGGAAACAGAGCAAGGACTATTAGAATTAAAAATAGTTAGTGCGATTTAGAGAGAGAGCACAAGGCTGACAAAACGCATTATTTAATTTAAAGAAAGAACCTAACGACAACTCAGATAAGACTTTAGAAGACGGATGACCAAGGCGAAAGTGCCATAAGGAAGAAGACTCGATATGGAAGGCAAACGGCTGAGATGGAGACACTGGATAAAGATGACCTTCACATCGGCCCTGAAACAACAGAGAACTAACGTAACAGTCATAGATCACTTGACCAAAATGATGAATAGTAACAACAACAAAATTATCTTTAGTAAACTAAGAAGCAAAAATAAGATTTTTCCTAAAGGATGGAACATATAAAACATTATTTAATTGGAATTTATGGGAACCAAAAATAATAAGAAAAGACTAAGTGTGAGTAATAGGAAGATAAGCCCCGTTACCAATGAGAACATATTCATTACCATTATAGAGGGTGGGGTCGGGAAAAGCAGCCCCATTGCTAGTCATGTGATAAGTAGTGCCCGTATCAAAATATCAGGTGGGATCATGAGCCACGCTAGAGGAATAGGCATGATAACCCGCAAAAGGTGGAGCAAGACAGTGATGGCAAGTGGAGATATGATGACCAGGTGAGTTGCAAGCATTACACCAAAAACCAGGAGGATCACCAAGAATACCTTGTTGAGGTTGGGTGGGGAAGAGGTTACAACCCAAGTGATTGGGTTACTAGCCACCACTACCACCGTATCCTCAACCAACGCGGCTCTAGCCACTTGGGCGTGGGTTGAAGCCACGGCCTGGATTTCGACCACTTTGTTATTGTGGATGCAGTTGGATAAGATAAACACCTTGGGCCTGATATGTAGCAGGCTGTTGTGGGCCAGGGAAGAGAGCATGCTCTTACTTCTGAAGTTCCAGTAGTTGAAAGCAAAGGTTGGCAGCATAAGCAAGAGAAGCCTAATAAAAGTGGGCATGATGACCCTCCCAAATCACCTTAGAGGAAGTTTTGCCAAAGGTGAGAGACAAAATAAATTCAGAGAATGGAAGTCAAATAGTTGACAACCAGTTAATCAGTCTGAAACCACGTGGTGAATGCCGGAAGCCGGCATTCTGCAGCAAGAAGGGTAGCAGCAGGGGCTTGAATCATGCCATCAACATAACCAAATAAATTGTAACCCAAAAGAAATGGCTTCATCTGACTAAGCCAAAGTAGGTAGTTGGAATCAATGAGTTTTAGAAAGTGAGCAACAATAGGACCAGAGAGAGAAGATCCAGTGAGGGTAGAGGTTTAAGCAGTCATGGTGGAAGAAGGGGGAAGGCAATAAGGAGGAAAAAAGGGATCACGGCACAAGGTGGAAAATAATCTAAGGGGGCAACAATATGGGATAAAAAATGGGAAAAAATGCAAGGGGACGGCAAAAAGGGAGAGACAAAAGAAAGAGGGCTAGGGTTTACCAAGAAGGGGAAACTTAAACGATTGATACTATATAGAATTATAATTGTATTGGATGAATAATCTTAAGTCTTTTGACTTGGAATTTAAGTAATCCTCAACCTATAGGGATTTACATAACCTAGCCCATTAGAATCTGAAGTGGATTTCTTCTACAAAACAAATATTCTTAATAATACCAAACAAGTCTGAAGTCACCACCAACTAAGGTGACCGGAGGCCAGCCTGGCAATTCCTGACACGACCCGATAACCCGACACAACACGACACGAAATTAACAGGTGTTCGGGTCAACACGATAACGAATCAGGTCGTTGTCGAGTAACCCGATAAACACATGTTAAGATAATGGGTTGGTTCGGGTGTACACGTGGGTAACACGATACACGATAAGTAGAATATTAATTTAATAATTTTATAACCCTACAAAAATACTATAATAATTATATATATTAATTTAACAATTTTATACCCCTAAAAACTATAATATATATATATATATATATTAAATTAACTATAATAATATATATATAATAATTATACCCCCAAAATATTAACTATAATAATTATATATATATATATATATTAAATTTTATACCCCTAAAAACTATAATAATTAATATGCATCATGCCGCCCTTTGAAGAAAAAGGGAGGGACAAATGAAAATTATAAGAAAAGCTGAAAAGGAAACAAAAAAGAGAGGGAAAGATGGGACCTAGTGGTATTTTCAATTTTGCTTGCTAGTAGTAGGGTGGGTTTTTCCACTGTGGTCTCTCAAGTACGCACTTGTTATTGTTAGGATAAGATCCGACAGCTGTGTTCCTGACACGTGTATGTCATTTACCTATCTCTCTCCTTTTTTCTTGAGAAATTTTTCATTGTAACGGGAATACAAATAGTACACCATGTGTTTTAATAGAAGTGGTGAGAATTTTTATTTTTTTTAGTTATTAACTTTTTATCACACATATCCCACTATTTTTATAATGACACGTGATGTACTACTCCGTTTACCGGTCAATTATACGTACAAAATAAATAGATTTAAATCTACTTAATAAATATATATATATACACACACACACACACACACAACATTAAACTTGATGGGATGCGTATTCTACGAAATTAGTTTCAATGATCAAACCGTCAAACATGTTTGTATATACTTCAAGATCGCATACGCCAAAAATTGAAAAAAAAACAAACATTCTGAGATGAAGTAACGAGACAAAACTTTTCGACGGTTATAAAAAAAAAATCACGATTTAACGGTTATTTTAACTCCGATTTTGATGATTTTTTACAGGTACACTCCTTGACCCTATATGAATACAATGATTGAATTCGATCTTCAATTTAAAATATTTACACTAGTGTATGTTATACTTAATGAAAGCATAAATAAATTCTTAAGTGTTAGTGAATCTATTGTTTTGATGGGATACGCATTCTACGAAACTAGTTTCAATGACCAAACCGTCAAACATGTTTGTATATACTTCGAGATCGCATACACCAAAAATTGCAAAAAAAAAAAACATTCTGAGATCAAGTAACGGGACAAAACTTTTCGACGGTTATAAAAAAAATCACGATTTAACGGTTATTTTAACTCCGATTTTGATGATTTTTTACAGGTACACTCCTTGACCCTATATGAATACAATGAATGAAATCGATCTTCAATTTAACATATATTACACTAGTGGATACCACAAAATCTTATGTTATACTTAATGAAAGTATAAACAAACTCTTAAGTGTTAGTGAATCAATTGTTTTGATGGGATACACATTCTACGAAATTAGTTTCAACGATCCAGCTGTCAAACATGTTTGTATATACTTCAAGATCTCATATGCCAAAAATTGCAAAAAACAAACATTCAGAGATCAAGTAACGGGACAAAACTTTTCGACGGTTATCAATGAAAAATCACAATTTAATGGTTATTTTAACTCCGATTTTGATGATTTTTTACAGCTACACTCCTTGACCCTATACGAATACATTGAATCAACTCGATCTTCAATTTAAAATATTTACACTAGTGGATACCACAAAATCTTATGTTATACTTAATGAAAGTATGAATAAACTCTTAAGTGTTAGTGAATCTATTATTTTGATGGGATACGCATTCTACGAAACTAGTTTCAACGATCAAGCTGTCAAACATGTTTGTATATACTTCAAGATCTCATATGCCAAAAATTGCAAAAACAAACATTCAGAGATCACGTAACGGGACAAAACTTTTCGACGGTTATCAATGAAAAATCACAATTTAATGGTTATTTTAACTCCGATTTTGATGATTTTTTACAGCTACACTCCTTGACCCTATACGAATACATTGAATCAACTCGATCTTCAATTTAAAATATTTACACTAGTGGATACCATAAAATCTTATGTTATACTTAATGAAAGTATGAATAAACTCTTAAATGGTAGTGAATCTATTATTTTGATGAGATACGCATTCTACGAAACTAATTTCAACGATCCAACCGTCAAGCATGTTTGTATATACTTCAAGATCGCATACGCCAAAAATTGCAAAAAACAAACATTCTGAGATCAAGTAACGGGAGAAAACTTTTCAACGGTTATCAACGAAAAATCACGATTTAACGGTTATTTTAACTCCGATTTTGATGATTTTTTACAAGTACACTCCTTGACCATATGTAAATACAATTAATGAACTCGATCTTCAATTTAAAATATTTACATTAGTGGATACTACAAAATCTTATGTTATACTTAATGAAAGTATGAATAAACTCTAAGTGTTAGTGAATCTATCGTTTTGATGGGATACGCATTCTACGAAATTAATTTCAATGATCCAACCATCAAACATGTTTATATATACTTCGAGATCGAATACGCCAAAAATTGCAAAAAACAAACATTCAGAGATCAAGTAACAAGAGAAATGTTTTCGATGGTTATCATTGAAAATATCATGATTTAACGGTTATTTTAACTTCGAATTTGATGATTTTTTTACGGTTACAGTCCTTGACCCTATATGAATACAATGAATGAACTCGATCTTCAATTTAAAATATTTACACCAGTGGATACTACAAAATCTTATGTTATATTTAATAAAAGTATGAATAAACTCTTAAATGTTAGTGAATCTATTGTTTTGATGGGATACACATCCTACGAAATTAATTTCAACGATCCAACCGTCAAAATTGTTTGTATATGCTTCGAGATCGCGTACACTAAAAATCACAAAAAACAAACATTCAGAGATTAAGTAAAGGGACAAAACTTTTCGACGATTATCAATGAAAAATCATGATTTAACGGTTATTTTAACTCTGATTTTGATGATTTTTTACGGCTACAATCCTTGACCCTATGTGAATACAATGAATGAACTCGATCTTCAATTAAAATATTTATATTAGTGGATACCGCAAAATCTTATGTTATATTTAATGAAAGTATGAATAAACGCTAAAGTGTTAGTGAATCTATTGTTTTGATGGGATACACATTCTACGAAACTAGTTTCAACGATCCAACCGTCAAATATGTTTGTATATACTTCAAGATCCCATACACCAAAAATTGCAAAAAACAAACATTCAGAGATCAAGTAATGGGACAAAAATTTTCGACGGTTATCAACGAAAAATCACGATTTAGCAGTTATTTTAACTCTAATTTTGATGATTTTTTACAGTTACACTCCATGACCCTATATTACAATGAATGAATTCGATCTTCAATTTAAAATATTTACCCTAGTGGATACCACAAAATCTTATGTTATACTTAATGAAAATATAAATAAACTCTAAGTGTTAGTGAATCTATCATTTTGATGGGATACATATTCTACGAAAATAATTTCAACGATCCAACCATCAAACTTGTTTGTATATACTTCAAGATCGCATACATAAAAAATCACAAAAAACAAACATTCAGAGATCAAGTAACGAGACAAAATTTTTCAACGGTTATCAACATAAAATCATGATTTAACGGTTATTTTAACTCCAATTTTGATGATTTTTTACAGGTACACTCCTTGACCCTATATGAATACAATGAATGAATTCGATCTTCAATTTAAAATATTTACACTAATGGATACCACAAAATCTTATGTGATGATGATCGATGAAAATTGAGGATTTTGTAAAAGGAATAATATGCAAGCTTTGAGTTCCATTGGCAAGGTTTAAACTTTTGAGAAAGGCTTGACAACCTTGAAAACAAAAACTCTTTTATTTTGCATATCCTTGCACATTTAAAATTTTGTAATAGACTAGTAGTGTATGGATATTTGTTTATTAGGCTCTTATGTTCAAGTGTAGATGTAGTACTTAAACGACAAATGTGTTTTAATGTTTTGAAATAATATTTATGTGGCAATGTGTGGTATGTGAAAATTTAAGAAAAAAAATACATTTTTCTTAACGGGTCATAGCGGGTCATAACGGGTCGGGTCACTTTACCCGTTTGTTAAGGACTCGTTAAGATAACGGGTGTGACACGACACGACCCGTTAAGATAACAGGTGTTACACGAAAATGACATGAACACCACATACACGACCCGTTTGCCAGGCCTAACCGGAGGTAAGAAAATGCGTGAGAATTTCAATGCCTATGCTATTGGGCGTTGACTCATGTGCAATGGGGGCAAAAATGTACATATATAATTGTTGTAATTGTCTTATCCCAAAGCGTGGTTAATCCAAATAAAAAGGTTGGTTTGGTGTTTTTTTTTAAAGTTAATATTTTCCTATTTAATCCGAATTTACCTTATATTTTATTCAAATTTCAAAAACAATTCCACTCCTATTTTTTCATTTGGATTCCATGATTTCCATCTACGAAACAACACATTCAAAATAAAATATAAAATAAAGAATAAAAACAAAAAAATTTTAATGAAAATGGTTTGAAAACTTTGAGTATTAACGATAAGGACAAAATAGAGAGTAAAATAAATAGTAATCATAATTGACTTTTTAATGTAAAAATGTAATTTTTCGTTAAACCAAATAGTACCGGAAACTTTTCATTAAAGTTTTCGAAAACAAATCTGAATTCAAATAGATGAACTCTGCACGCACACGACCAAAAGTTCAAGCAGCTCTTCCAAAGCAAGTCCGTAACACTTAATTTGAAATCTCAAACAACTCTCTCGCTTTCGTACAATTTCTGTTGGTGGAGACCCCAAACACTCGACAGATTTGGCCCTTCAGTTTCGAATGGAAGCTATCAGATAGCAAGCCACCCGGCTTCGCGAACAGGTCGCTAGACAACAACCGGTGCTCTCAATCCTAATTCCCACCAGATCTAATTTTATTTCAATCACTAACTCTCTGTCCTGAATCCATATTTGATATTCCATTTATGACCAAATTTTAATTCCCGGTTGATTTGCTCCATTTTTCTTTTTTCCAAGTCCTTTTCTTTTCTATTTTCTTGGTGAAATTTGCAACCTTGTTATGCTGGCAATGCTTTTATCTCTGTTGGGTTTGAGATTTTCGATTTTGCTTTCAATTGTGTGATACAACACAATGCGTTCTCTTTTCAAAGTCCTAAACTTTTATCAATCTTGTTGATTACGATTTGTGGGAAACCCAAGGTTAGTGTAAAATATGTATTCCACCCTTAACATTCTTGGAATCTGATGGTTAATCTTGGGAATTTCATTTGGTGAATTGAGAAATGCGTAAGTGAAGGACTGCAAAAAGAAGATTTGGGTAGAACGTTTTAATACATTTCTTTTCGCGTACACCTTGAAAAGTTATAGCCTAGAGTGAGTGTTATGGGATGCAGGTCAAGCTTGTTCATCAGATGAAACGTATGTTGTTCTTATGTTTTACGTAGCAGTGTGCCCTTAAAGAAATCGTGTGGCAAAGTGTTTTGATCATGGGCACATTCCATATGGTCTTGGCAGCACACTGATTACCTTGGTGCTTAAAGTGCGGCTCAATGACAATAACCATTTTAGAAAGTTGTGCTAACGATGTGTTAAGGGATTTCAGTTTCTGTTGTAACTTTGTTTTTCATGTCACGTTTTCTGTCCATGCAGTCATATTCCTACACATGCACTTAAAAAAGTTTATGGTGTATCTTCAACTACAATCTATCAATTTGAACCTCCCATTTATTTGCATCCCTCTCTGTTACTAATGATGTTTTTTAACTGGATAAAATAACATGGCTAAACTTGATCATATGTTCGATGTAAAAAAGGTTTGCTTACATTTCATTTTTCATTTGAGCGAAACATACAATCTGATTACTTTGCGCTTTATTTTAGGCTGTCCTCAAGCAGTATGGAGCTGGAGGATATGGAGGTTCAGATAGTTTAGTAACTGATGAGGCAGAACTCAGGCAGCATCAGAAACTTGAAAAGCTTTACATATCAACACATGCCGGCAAGGTGGCCAAGGCGAGAGTGAGGGAGGAAGACTAGGCATGGAAGGCAAATGGCTGAGATGGAGACACTGGATAAAGATGACCCTCACATCGGCCCTGAAACAGCGGAGAACTAGTGTAACAGTCATAGATCACTTGACCAAAAGGATGAATAGTAACAACCACAAAATTATCGTTAGTAAACTAAGAAGTAGACATAAGATTTTTCCTAAGGAAGGGAATATATAAAACATTATTTATTTGGAATTTACAGGAACCTAAAGTAATGGGAAAAAAAGGGTGAAGATAAGCCCCGTTACAAACGAGAATAGATTCGTTACCATTATAGGGGGCGGGGTCGGGAAAAGCAGCCTAATTGCTGGTCATGTGTTGAGTAGCGCTCGTATCAAAATATTAGGTGGGATCATGAGCCGCGCCAGAGGATTAGGCATGATAACCCGCAAAAGGTGGAGCGGGACGGTGAGGGCAAGTAGAGGTGTGATGACCAGGTGAGTTGCAAAAATTACACCAAAAACTAGGAGGAGCACCAAGAATACCTTGTTAAGGTCCGGTAGGGGGCGAGGGTTAAAACCCAAGTGATTGGGCTGCTAGCCACCACGACCACGGTGTCCTTAACCATCGCAGCTTTAGCCACTTAGGCATGGGTTGAAGCCATGACCTGGATTTCTGCCATTCTGCTATTGTGGATGCAGCTGAATAGGATCAACACCTTGGGCTTGATAGGCAACAGGTCGATGCGGGCCAGGGAAGGGAGCATGAGCTTACTTCTGAAGTGCCAATAGTTGAAAGCGAAGCTTGGCAGCATTAGCAAGAGAAGCCTGAGAAAAGTGGGCATGATGACACTCCCGAATTGCCTTAGAGGAAGTTTTGCCAATGGTGAGAGACAAAATAGGTTATGAGAATGGAAGTCAAATAGTTGACAACCAGTTAATCAGTCTGAAACCACGTAGCGAATGTCGGATTCGGTTTAGCAGCTTCTTGTGAGCAACAGGAAGAGTAGCAGTAGAGGCCTGAATCGTGCCATCCACATAACCAAATAAATTGTGACCCAAATAAATTGTGAGCAACTAAGATGATCGGATGTTACTAATGATGTTTTTTAACTGGATAAAATAACATGGCTAAACTTGATCAGATGTTCGATGTAACAAAGGTTTGCTTACATTTCATTTTTCATTTGAGCGAAACATACAATCTGATTACTTTGCGCTTTATTTTAGGCTGTCCTCAAGCAGTTTGGAGCTGGAGGATATGGAGGTTCAGATAGTTTAGTAACTGATGAGGCAGAACTCAGGCAGCATCAGAAACTTGAAAAGCTTTACATATCAACACATGCCGGCAAGGTGGCCAAGGCGAGAGTGAGGGAGGAAGAGTAGGCATGGAAGGCAAATGGCTGAGATGGAGACACTGGATAAAGATGACCCTCACATCGGCCCTGAAACAGCGGAGAACTAGTGTAACAGTCATAGATCACTTGACCAAAAGGATGAATAGTAACAACCACAAAATTATCGTTAGTAAACTAAGAAGTAGACATAAGATTTTTCCTAAGGAAGGGAATATATAAAACATTATTTAATGGGAATTTACGGGAACCTAAAGTAATGGGAAAAAAAGTGTGAAGATAAGCTCCGTTACCAACGAAAATAGATTCGTTACCATTATAGGGGGCGGGGTCGGGAAAAGCAGCCTAATTGCTGGTCATGTGTTGAGTAGCGCTCGTATCAAAATATTAGGTGGGATCATGAGCCGCGCCAGAGGATTAGGCATGATAACCCGCAAAAGGTGGAGCGGGACGGTGAGGGCAAGTAGAGGTGTGATGACCAGGTGAGTTGCAAAAATTACACCAAAAACTAGGAGGAGCACCAAGAATACCTTGTTAAGGTCCGGTAGGGGGCGAGGGTTAAAACCCAAGTGATTGGGTTGCTAGCCACCACGACCAGGGTGTCCTTAACCATCGCAGCTTTGGCCACTTGGGCATAGGTTGAAGCCATGACCTGGATTTCCGCCATTCTGCTATTGTGGATGTAGCTGAATAGGATCAACACCTTGGGCTTGATAGGCAGCAGGTCGATGCGGGCCAGGGAAGGGAGCATGAGCTTACTTCTGAAGTGCCAGTAGTTGAAAGCAAAGCTTGGCAGCATTAGCAAGAGAAGCCTGAGAAAAGTGGGCATGATGACACTCCCGAATTGCCTTAGAGGAAGTTTTGCCAATGGTGAGAGACAAAATAGGTTATGAGAATGGAAGTCAAATAGTTGACAACCAGTTAATCAGTCTGAAACCACGTAGTGAATGTCGGATTCGGTTTAGCAGCTTCTTGTGAGCAACAGGAAGAGTAGCAGTAGAGGCCTGAATCGTGCCATCCACATAACCAAATAAATTGTGACCCAATAAAACGGCTTCATCTGACTAAGCTAAAATTGGTAGTTGGAATCGGTGAGTTTCAAAAAGTGAGTAACAATAGGACCAAAGAGAAAATATCTAGTGAGGGTAGAGGTTTGAGTAGTCATGGTGGAAAAGGGGGGAAGGCAATAAGGGGAAAAAAGGGGATCACGGCACAAGGTGGAAAAATAATCTAAGGGGACGGCAATAAGGGACAAAAAAGGAAAAAAAATCCAAGGGGACGGCAAAAAGGGATAGACAAAAAAAAGAGGGCTAGGGTTTAACAAGAAGGGGACTTAAACGACACTATATAGAATTTTAATTGTATTGGATGAATAATCTTGCAAGTTTTTTTTGTTTAGAGTACAAGTAAACTTTAGCCCATAAGGATTTACATAACCTAACCCATTAGAATCTTCAGTGGATTTCTCTTACATTAACAAATATTCTTAAGAATACCAAACAAGCCTTAAGTCACCATCAACTAAGATGATCGGAGGTAAAAAAATTCGGCTTTCTACGTGAGAATTTCGACGCCTATGCTATGTGGCGTTGACTCATGTGCAACGGGTGCAAAAATGTACATGTATAATTGTTGTAATTGTTTTGACCCACAACGTGTGGTTGATCCAAATAAAAAGGTTGGCTTGGTATTTTTCTTTGAAGTTAATATTTTTCCTATTCAATCCTAATTTACCTTATATTTTATTCAAATTCCAAAATCTTAATTTCATTCGTATTTTTTTATTTGGATTCCATGATTTCCATCTACGTACCAACAAATTCAAAATAAAATATATAATTAAAAATTAAAAATAAAGAATAAAAACAAATGTGAGTTCAAATAAGTGAACTGTCTGCACGCAGACGACCAAAAGTTCAAACAGCTCTTCCAAAGCAAGTCCGTACCATTTTATTTGAAAGCTCAAGCATCTCTCTCGTACAAATTGTGTTGCTGGAGACCCCAAACGCTCGGCAGATTTGGCCCTTCGATTTCGAATGGAAGCTATCAGAAAGCAAGCCACCCGGCTTCGCGATCAGGTCGCTAGGCAACAACAGGTGCTCTCGACCCACAATCCTAATTCCTAACAGATCCAATTTTATTGCAATCTCTAAATCTCTGTCCTGAATCCATATTTGATGTTCCATTTGTGACCAAATTTTAATTCCCGGTTGATTTGCTCCATTTTTCTTTTTTCCAAGTCCTTTTCTTTTCTATTTTCTTGGTGAAATTTGCAATCTTGTTATGCTGGCAATGCTTTTACCTCTGTTGGGTTTGAGATTTTCGATTTGCTTTCAATTGTGTGATACAACACAATGCATTTCCTTTTCAAAGTCCTAAACTTTTATCAATCTTGTTGATCGCGATTTGATGGGAATCTGATGGTTATTCTTGGGAATTTCATTTGGTGAATTGAGAAATGCGTCTGTGGAGGACTGCAAAAAGAAGATTTGGGTAGAACGTTGTAATACATTACTTATTCGGCACCCCTCGAAATGTTATAGCCTAGAGTGAGTGTTATGGGATGCGGGTCGGGCTTGTTCATCCGATGAAACGTTATGTTGTTCTTATGTTTTACGTAGCAGTGTGCCCTTAAAGAAATCGCGTGGCAAAGTGTTTTGATCATGGGCACATTCCATATGGTTTTGGCAGCACACTGGTTACCTTGGTGCCTAAAGTGCAGCTCAATAACAATAACCATTTTAGAAAGCTGTGCTAACGATGTATTAAGGGATTTCAGTTTCTGTTCTAACACTGTTTTTCATGTCACGTTTTCTGTCCATGTAGTCGTATTCCTACACATGCACTTAAAAAGTTTATGGTGTATCCTCAACTACAATCTATCAATTTGAACCTCCCATTTATTTGCATCCCTCTCTGTTACTAATGACGTTTTTTAAGTGAATAAAATAGCATGGCTAAACTTGATCATATGTTTGCCGTAACAAAGGTTTGCTTACATTTCATTTTTCGTTTGAGCGAAACAGACAATCTGATTACTTTGTGCTTTATTTTAGGCTGTCCTCAAGCAGTTTGGAGCTGGAGGATATGGAGGTTCAGATAGTTTCGTAACTGATGAGGCAGAACTCGGGCAGCATCAGAAACTTGAAAAGCTTTACATATCAACACGTGCCGGCAAGGTGGGCTACTTCCTTTCTTGCCCTTCTAATCTCAAATAATGTTTTTCCTTCTACTTATAGAAATTTTTATTCATGTTCTAGCATTATCAAAGGGATATTGTTCGTGGTGTGGAGGGATATATTGTCACCGGGTCCAAACAAGTTGAAATAGGTAAGTTGGTAACTTTTATATCATTTGTTAAGCTCAAACCTCATTTCACGAGGCCTAATGTTTATGTTAGAAACCATAACCTTAATTATGGAATAGGAACGAAGTTGTCAGAAGATAGTAGGAAATATGGTGCTGAAAATACGTGTACTAGTGGAAGTACACTATCAAGAGCTTCATTAAGTTATGGGCGTGCTCGTGCTCAAATGGAGAAGGAGCGGGGGAATCTGTTGAAAGCTCTTGGCACACAGGTGTGGCAAAAGTTTCTTCACTTACACGCAAAATTCTTTAGATAAGATTTGCATGAGCAAGATATGTTTCTGAAATGGTGGAATGAGTGATACATTTCCATACTGATTTTATATTTTATTTTGCGTGATTATTGTAATGCATTTTCCTTTTTGGCCGTAAGGGATTGAACTAAACAGTTGCTCAGAATACTTTAAATTTAATTAACAGAGGTTTAATCTTGGAATCCTTATTCAGATACAAAACTTTGCCTCATCTTCTGCATACAACTTCGTGACAATTGTGAATACAAGCTGTTGCATCAAGAGCTTGTCAAACTTATGCATAAACTTACAACCCAAGCACTCAAATTGGCAGTTTTGTTATGCCTACTTTAATTATACTAAAAATGATGAAACAAGTTATCTCTCTTCTGAGATATTTTCTGACTAAATGTGCAAAGGATATTCTTGCAGCAACTAAGGTTTTGTATAAAGTTTACATGATTCTTTATAGCGGAATAATGTATTAATATATTGTTGCATTCCACCATATACCTGCCATTCACAGTATTTCTGGTACAACTTCATGAGATGTGGTCGCTAGTTTTTTCTTTTGGTTATTGTGGTCCTGTTTCTAAAAGTTCAAAGCCATACCTTACTGTGGGTAGAACAAGGGATGTTATTGGCGTTGATATCTTGTTTAGATTCTGGTTCTCCTAGTATAATCTTTACCTCATTTCCGCCCTCCAAATAAACTTTCAGAAAGGCATCAGAAGTTTTCTTCTGTTTCATCCAAACTCATTTTGCATGTCAAAGATTTGAAAATCGACTTTAAGCCTACTGTATTATGACATTAATTACATGCTTAAATTACTCTTTGTTTTTCTTGACATTTTATTTCAGTTATCCTTCACGTTGTAAATATCATGATAGGATTTAATTTCAAATAGTTCATTCCTTCTTGCTGCTATTAGAGGTTAAGTTCGTGACACGGTGTTTAAAATTACTAATAGGTGGCAGAGCCATTAAGAGCAATGGTAATGGGGGCTCCATTGGAGGATGCTCGGCATCTTGCTCAACGTTATGATAGAATGCGACAAGAAGCTGAAGCTCAGGTATCTTTAATCTGTGTTTACCGGAGACTTTCTAGTATTTCTGAATATTTTATTCCCACAACAATACTTTCGACTGGAATCCATGTGGGTCAACTAATGCACCCAGTTTTCATGCAAATTGGTGAAAGTTAATTCATCTGTTGGATTTCTTGTACAAATATGTCATTGTGTGTTCTTTTGAACCTAGACAGGCTATTGAAGTTTCCAAACGCCAAGCAAAGGTGAGGGAAACACCTGGAAATTCAGAGAATGTTATGAAAATGGAAGCTGCAGAGTCAAAGCTGCAAGATCTAAAGTCAAATACGGCAATGTTAGGGAAGGAAGCTGCTGCAGCAATGGCAGCTGTTGAGGCTCAGCAACAGAGGTTGACTCTCCAGCGACTCATTGCCATGGTAGTACAAGTTTTCTCAATATATGCTTCAAGTTAAATTCGTTAAGCCTAAGTAAACGTTAGCCTGTTATATATTGGGAAATTAATGTTTAAACTTTCTTTTGTTCTTATCAAAATGTCTTTCTTCTTGTCAATTTTTTTCTGGATTGAAGGTCGAGGCAGAGCGGTCTTATCATCAGAGGGTCCTTCTGATACTTGATCAACTTGAAGGAGAGGTATGCACCCCCGCCCCCTCCAAAAATAGATTAATTTTCTCAACTATACAAAATCCCATTTTTTATTTCTCTGTCAATTGATGATTTTGGGTAATGCGTTTTCTGATATTGATAGATGGTAACAGAACGACAACGAATTGAAGCACCTTCTAGCCCTACTGTTGAAAATACCATGCCTCCACCACCACCTTATGACGAAGTTAATGGCATATATGCTTCTCAAACACATAATGGATCGTCAGACAGCATGAATTACTTCTTAGGGGAGGTTAGTAATTAAAGAAATTTCTGCATTCGTATTGCTTGTATGATGCAACTGCTGCACTTGAAGGCTGTTCATTTATGTTGATATTGTCAATTTATTGCAGGTTATGTTTACATATCAAGCTGTGTCTGACGTAGAGCTCAGTTTATCAGTTGGCGATTATGTTGTTGTGCGAAAGGTTTACAGCGTGCTTAGATTTATACTTCACTACCTTAAAATCTGAATTCGGGTTGGCCCAAGGCTTGGGACCAACCTAATAAGTAATCTAAATGGAAAAATGAGCACAATCTATCGTTGTAATTGTGATAACTAATACATGCCAACTGGACCCACTTTAGGTTGGGTTTAGAACAATTTAACCTTGCAACAATAAGTTACGACCCGGTTGGTTTTTGCTAGGCGGAACCTTTATTGGGTTTCAGATTGCCTGTCATCTGAGGGAAGTCAGTGAATCCAGGTTGCAGATTGCAGTATTGTTACCTTATTTGCATGTGTCTGCTGCTCCTGTTGAATAAATAAAACAATCAAACGAAAAAGATCACCCATGCCTAAATTATAATTCATTGTTGTTGCTCCGAATTCCTAGGTTGATTATATTACGTTCTTTCTGCAGGTGACAAACAATGGTTGGGCAGAAGGTGAATGCAAAGGCAAAGCAGGTTGGTTCCCATTTGGATACATCGAAAGAAAGGAACGAGTTCTCGCAAGCAAGGTGGCCGAAGTGTCCTAGCGTTTGTGCATGGGTTATATTATGAGCAGAGTGTTTTTTGTTTCTTTATGCTTCGTTTATGTGTATTTTTGTTGTTTAAATGTACTCAATGATGGAGAATACGTTGGTTCGAATGGAAGAACATCGTATCCTCCCTTTTGATGTGATGTATGTGGACGCTAATTTTTTTTTTTTTTTTTTTTTAATCTATTTGATTGATAGGATTATCATTTATGAAGAAGTTAGTAGCTTTGTATTTACTATTTTTCCTGTCTTTTGTGTGTTACATATTCAACATCAAGATTTCTTATTGCAGTCGAGTTTCTAGTTGATATGAACATCTAGATTGCTGAGTTATGAAGTTATATTGATGTGTTCTCTGTTTTTTGCCGTATCTTGTGGTATTATTCTTGGTTTGGGGTTTTACCATGCAGTTTTTATCGAGCAAGATATCAAGCCATGAATGTCGCCTCCACTAAATCTAATAAATCTGCTTCCGTAAAGACGTCCAGTTCTGACAAACAAGGATCTCGAAAACCCCTTCAATGCACTTAACTGTGATGGAACAACACCCACTACTGATCGATGTTTTTTTCTCAATGGTTTTCCTCCGGGCCATAAATTTCACAGCAAGGTTGTTGACCCGCCAAATCGTGCAAAGAAATCTCATGCCTCAAACCAGACACTGGTGACTCATAACGCGTCGAAACTACTTGACAAGGATGCATTCAAGTTCACAACTGATGAGTATAATCAACTCAAGGCTCTTGTTCGAGATGATAAACCATGTGCAAATTTTGCAGGTAAAACACAACCTTTTTGTGCCATCTCTTCCTCACCCAATTCGGTACATTGGGTTCTTGACAGCGGTGCCACTGATCACATTGCCTCAAATCAGTTTGTTTCAGTTATTACACCATTTAATTCTCCATGTTAACTTGCCAGATGGGTCTCATGCCAAAATTAACGGCATTGGTTCAACCACTTTAAATTCTAAATTGCACACTAATGGTGTTTTGTGTGTTCCATCCTTTCGTGTTAATTCGCTCTCTGCCAGTAAATTAACTCGCAAATTAAAATGCTCTGCTCACTTCTTCCCCATATTTTGTGTCTTACAGGACCTGGCTTCGAAGAAGATGATTGGCCTGGGGAAACAAATTAACGGATTGTATTATTTGATGGTGCAAGAGAACTCTCAACCATCGCCACAAACCAAACTATCAAAAATCGCTCTGCAAGTCGCCTCTCCTTCCGCTGCTCTCTGGCACCAACGCCTTGGCCATCCATCCAAGGAGCCCTGTCAGCTTCTTTCTAAAATAGACTCTTCATCTTCTTTTAATTCGCAACATGTTTGTGACGTTTGTCCTTTAGCTAAACAAACTCGATTACCTTTTTCAAATAGTTCAATAAAAACGTCTCATCCTTCTGATCTTATTCACTGTGATATCTAGGGACCCCCTCGCACTCCCACACACTCGGGTGCACGCTACTTTCCCACTATTGTTGATGACTACTCACGTTTTACATGGATTCATTTTATGCGTTTCAAATCAGAAATACAAGGCATCTTGAAATCTTTCTTTACACATGTGCAAACCCAATTTAATTGTCGTATTAAAAGTGTGCATTCTGATAATGGTTCTGAATTTACATCCGTGAAATCCACTTTTAATGATCTCGTTATCCTTTTCCAACACTCCTGTCCCTCCGCCCCTCAACAGAATGGAGTGGTTGAACGAAAACATAGACACCTCTTAAATGTTAGCCGTGCCTTGCAATTTCAAGCCAACCTTCCCATCCGATTTTGGGGAGAAAGGTCTCACCGCTGCCCATCTTATCAATCGCCTTCCCACGCCCATACTTCCCAAACGATCACCTTTTGAACTACTATACAACAAACCGCCTTCCCACCCACACTTTCTCATGCCCCTCTTCCCATTCAACCTGACACCACAGACACCACAAATATGACAACCAACAATCCTCATCCATCCCAACCTATACGCCAAAGCATTCGCCTTCGCCAACCCTCTGTTCTCTTGCATGATTTTCATTGCAGCAATGTCACCATTCCCAGGTCCTCATCTTCCAAGAAGTCAGGTACGCGATTTCCTCTATCCCAGTACATTTCATACTCTACTTTAAGCCCTTCTCACAGAGCCCTTGTTAACACCATCTCTAGTGTTGTTGAGCCTACCTCTTATGCTCAAGCTGACCTTGACCCCAAATGGCGTGCTGCTATGGATTCTGAGCTTCATGCTTTTGCTGAGCAGATCACTTGGTCACTTGTTCCACTCCCTCCAGGTAAACGAGCCACTGGAAGTATGTGGGTCCATCGCATTAAATATAATTCTGACGGTTCCATTGAAAGGTGCAAGGCTCGCCTTGTCGCTAAGGGTTACACTCAACGTGAGGCCCTTATCTACACTGAAACCTTTGCTCCGGTTGCTAAGCTTACTACCGTTTGGTATCTACTTGCCCTTGCAGCTATTCACAACTGGCCTCCTTTTCAAATGGATGTCACTAGTGCCTTCTTGCATGGTGATCTTCATGAGGAAGTGTATATGGTTCTACCTCCTGGACTATGTCGACAGGGGGAAAGTAATCTGGTTTGTCATCTCCACAAGTCCTTATACGGCTTGAAACAAGCACCCCGAAATTGGTTTCACAAGTTCTCAAATGCTGTTCAGAAAGCGGGTTTCAAACAATCTTATTCCGACTACTCTTTGTTCACAAAGGTATGTGGTTCATCCCTTACCGCTATCTTGATTTATGTGGATGACATGGTGATCACAGGAAACGATGCCAAAGCCATTCAAAATCTGAAAAAAATTCTTCAGAAACATTTTCGTATCAAAGATATGGGCCACTTGAAATATTTCCTTGGAATCGATGTTGCAAGATCGAAGGCAGGGATTGCTATTTCTCAACGGAAATATACTCTTGATATTCTGGATGATGCGGGACTTTTGGGAGCTCAACCAGTTGATTTTCCTATGGAGTAAAATTTGAAACTTACCGATGATCAAGGTGAAGTTCTCAATAATCCATCTCGGTATAGAAGATTGGTTGGTAGACTTATTTATCTCACAATCACCAGGCCCGATATTACCTATGCCGCTAATATTCTAAGCCAAGTTATGCATCAACCAAGAAAACCACATTTGGATGCCGTGCTTCGAGTTCTTCGTTATTTGAAAAAAAAGTCCAGGGAAAGGCTTATTATTTTCCTCACAAAGTGAGTTGTGTTTGAAGAGTTCTTGTGATTCAAATTGGGCTAATTGCCCTATGACTAGAAGATCAACATCGGGATATTGTATATTCCTTGGAAACTCACTCATTTCATGGAAGACAACGAAACAAAAAAATTGTGTCTCGGTCATTAGCTGAAGCAGAGTACAGGTCTATGGCTGCTGCTACATGTGAACTGACATGGTTACGCTTTTCTTTTGAAAGATTTGTAGGTTACTAACATTGGCCCAGCAAAACTATTTTGAAATAACCAAGCTGCATTGCATATTGCTGCCAATCCGGTATATCATGAACGCACAAAGTACATTGAAATATATTGTCATGTGATACGAAAGAAAATTCAAGCAAGCCAAGTTGTCACTTCCTTTGTGCCATCCATGTCTCAAATTGCTGACTTGTTTACCAAAGCTTTGGGTAATACAACCTTTCGTAATTTGGTGCATAAGTTAGGTATGTTAGACATCCATGCTCCAACTTGAGAGGGAGTATTAAGATTTGGTTTAATTGTAATTGATTTAGGAATATTATATTTTCTTTTATTGTCTCGTTGACTTGGAGTAGTCCCCAAGTCTTGTAAATTGCCTTGTATAGACTCCGATTTCCTGTATAAGTTTGGCTCTGCAGCCACATCAATCACACAAGAAATTCCAATTTATCATCCACGACTTGCAAACTTGCAATGAAGCTTTTTCCAAGACAAAAAGAAAGGAAAGGGCTAACTATGTGTGTTATTTTTACTTTAACTATGTGTTAAATATTGCTAATGACAGAATTTAGTGAACAAATGAATCGAAACTCGGGTAAATTTTTACAGATATATTTTGTTGATACTCAAGTCCAAAAGCCCTATGTAAGTTACGAGAAACAAGCCCAATTAACCTAGCCCGCAAGGCACCCAAACATTTATGGAACAATGCCACTTGGCAACACAATGTACTTTTACAATACATATTTAAGTTATACATTTGAACAAGAGCAAATAGATAGTTTGACCTAATGGAATATAATAACCTTAGTTGAAATATGTTACCTAAATGTGTACTTTTGATGTGCATTGGACAAAATTCACTTGGCCATGTATGGAAGTTAGAAGACCTATACATGCGTTGGTGTTTGGGCCTTAAATATAGGATTTGGGCCAAGAAGAGGATATCTTGGGTTGGAAGGCCTTGACTTTCAGCCTAAGGTTAATTTTTCAGGCCAATTGGCTCCCAGCCTAAAAAAGCATTGATTCGATCAATTCTAATGGAAATAGGATTGCCAAGAGATTTAGACGTGGCTCGATCAAGTCTTGATTGAGTTAAAATTTTCAAGGATTAGAATGAGGTTCTAATAAGATTCGAATGTTTCAGTAATTGAAACATGTGGCTAACCATATGAGAATGAATTACGTGCATAAAGTGACTAGGTTTAGAATCCTAGTCCAAGTCAAAGAAGCCGAGATCGGATAGAATCCTAGTCCATGTGAAACTGAGATGACATAGTCCTGTTAGAACTCTACCTCAACAAACCTGGTTATCATGTAATCCACCCCTATAAATAGAAGTGGTTTTGTACCATGAGAAGCCCTTCAACTCAACAATCAACTCAAAACGCTCTACGCGAAACCCTTTTCATAAACCTAAAACAAATACTTAATTATCCTAAACCTCTCGTCAACACATCATTTTGTTTGGATAAACACTGTATCTACGGGAAACCCTTCTCACACCCTAAGTAAAATACTAATTATCCTAAACCTCTCGTCAACACATCTTCAATTTGGATAAACACTGTATTGATAACCAGTGACATCTTCAATTTGGACTAACATGAACTGTAGAATCAGGTGATTTAGGAGCATCTTCAGTTTAGAAGATGGATAAACACTTGATGCCCACAAGACAAATGCAATTTTCACCCTAGGTCTAGCATGACACTTACTTTTGGTGAAAAGAGGAAAGGGTGACTACCAGATGGATTATGAACCTGCTCCGTGGATCACTGAAGCTGACAAACAGTATGCAGTATAATTTTGATGATTTTTTATTTATAGGAATCTGTTTTTTCTTGCTCGTTTGAAATTCAGTTTGCTTGAAGTCAAGGAGCACGTAAAAGTTCTTATTGCTTGTAATGTTGCGAAATCTTCATATTCTTTGTAAAACCTTTTCTACAACCTTGTTGGGAGTTAGAAGAGAGACAATTGTCCTTTACTGCCAGCCGTTGGACATTTCAGTGATTTTTATTGGTAGTTATGCCCTAAATGTTAGAAGTTGATTCGTTCTTTAGGTCATTGCAGAGAGCCCTTGACAGAAGACTATATCTTCTTCTCTACGGAAACACTGATGGATCTGCTGGAAAGTCAGTCTGACATGTTCCAGAAAAAGTTTACCGGTCTGAAGAGACACTGCGTGTTGAATTATAAGTCTCTAGCTGATTGAGTATTAGAAATAAGATGAGTTTAATGTGTGTATTCACTTGAGCATATTTGTCAAGTGTAATGTTACAAGATGTAAGGCCATGAGTGCCATGTGGTGTGTAATCCATGTAATTAGTTAGATGAATGACTAAGATTAAAATTAGAGTTTTGTGTGGTCCTAAAGCTAAGGCCATCAGTTAATGTAAAGGAATGTTAGTGCTCATTTTTCATAGCACTACAAAATATTCCTCTGCAATACTTTTGCAAGAGAGAACAAGAAAGAAAGTTTTCGTTTCAGCTTCTTCCATCTCTGTTTTTCGTTTTCTGTTCAGTTTTTTCCTCTTTGGATAAAACTCATCAAATCAAGTAACACTATCATGGCCTCAGAGCCTAGTTTGATCATTTGAGATCTGGGCGTAAACTGTGAAGCATTTGAGCTACACTTGAGCTCGTTCCGGTTCAAGCGAAGTTGTCGAAACTCCATAGATTCCGATTTCGATTTGTGCTCGTCTTGTCTAAGCTAAGAGATGGCTGGATCTGGAAGTTCTGAAGTGAGAACTCCGATCTTCTCCGGTGAGAACTACGAGTTCTGGAGGATTAAGATGATGACGATTTTCAAATCTCATGGGTTATGGAGATTGGTTGAAAAAAGGGTTACGATTTCAGAGTCAAAGAAGAAGAAGGCTGAAGGAAGCTCAGAGGAAGAAGAAGACGATGAGAAAATGGTCGCAGCATATATGCAAGATGCAAAGGCTCTAGGTATTATACAAAATGCGGTTTCTGATCAGATTTTTCCTAGGATTGCCAACGTCGACTCAGCTAAGGTGGCATGGGATCTACTGTATGGAGAATATCATGGTGGTGATCAGGTTAGATCTGTAAAACTTCAGAATCTTAGAAGAGAATTTGAGTATGCTAGAATGCGAGATGATGAATCCCTGTCTAGTTATCTTACAAGATTGAATGATTTAATTAATCAGATGAGAACATTTGGTGAATCCCTTTCTAATGAGAGACTTGTGCAGAAGGTTCTGATTAGTCTAAGTAAACCTTATGATTCCATCTGTTTAGTTATAGAAAACACAAAGTGTCTAGAGTCTGTTGAGTTGCAAGAAGTTGTTGTGATTTTGAAGAGTCAAGAACAACGATTTGACTTGCATAATGTTGATACCACTGAGAAGGCTTTTGCATCATTCTCAGTAAGTCCAAAGGGGCAAAATAGAAGTGGAGTTCAATCTGGCTCATCAAAATTCCAGAAGAATTGGAATGCTAAGGGAAAGAAATGGGATTCGAAACCTCGATTCCAACAGAAACCTTTCACTAGTCCTGCACCAAATACATATCAGTCATAGTCAATGAGTCAAGAGACTGTCAAACCACAGTGTAGAGTGTGTTCTAAGTATCATTTTGGTGAATGTCGATATAAGGGGAAGCCTAAGTGTTATAATTGTGATAAGTTTGGTCATTGGGCTAGAGAATGCACTGTAGGGAAGATTGTGCAAAAGGCAAACTCTGCAAATCAGGTGGAAGTGTCAGGAAATCTGTTTTATGCTAATAGTGCAATTTCAGAAACAAATATCAATGGAAATTGGTATGTTGACAGTGGTTGTAGTAACCACATGACAGGGAATGCTGATCTCCTTGTTGACATAAAGACAAATGTTGCTGGAAAGGTACAAATGCCTACTGGTGTGTTAGTGAATGTTGCTGGAATGGGTTCATTGCAGATTGACACTAATAGAGGTAAAAGGTATATCAGGGAAGTCATGCATCTGCCAGGTTTAAAGGATAACTTATTGAGTGTTGGGCAAATGGATGAGCATGGATATTATCTAGTGTTTGGAGGAGGTTTGTGTAGTATATATGATGGACCTTCACTTGAAAATCTTATCATCAAGGTTAAGAAGAAGGAAAATCGATGCTATCCCCTTTCTCTGGTGAAAAATAATCAGTTGGTTTTGAAGGCTAGCTTGGAGCATTCTACTCAGTTTTGGCACAGAAGACTAGGCCACTTGAATTTTAGAGGGCTTCAGCAACTCAGTGAGAAGAATATGGTGCATGGTCTTCCATACCTAGAAGCAGTCAAAGATGTATGTCAAGGATGTCAATTTGGAAAACAGCACAGAGAATGGTTTCCAAAAGATCAAGCCTGGAGAGCAAGCTGTCCTCTGGAACTTATACATGTTGCTCTCTGTGGTCCTATGCAGAATGCTGATGCGAAAATTATACGCACACAAATTAAACCCTCTTTTTGACAATTGTAGTAAGTATGTAAGTAGGGATCGTTCTGGACCGGGGATTAGGAGGGATTGTTAATCACTTGGATTTGACTCAAAAACGCTAAAAACACAATCTAAAACACTATACTAGACTCAAAGAATGCAAAACTAAACTTTAAAACACTAAGACAAACCAAAGACTCAAAATGCTTTAAAGCATAAACTAAATTGATTTCTAACTAAATTGAACAATAAGGTAAAGGGGGATTTAGGTTTTGATTAAACTAAATGACAGATTGTAAATTAAAGCATAAGGAAATGAAGTAAACACAAAATGAATGAATCAACAGCTAATAAAAAGAGATAGCACAAATGGAGATGAAGCTAGAGATTCGATTTCACCATTGCTAAGCCAAGTCCATGCTTGTTAAGTCAGATTATACTCATCCCTCTACTTATTTCTTGGGTTTGTTTCACTTAGATATGATCAGCCATATGATGTGTGGATTTGATCAAATGTCTCTAATCATGAGCCTAATTGTGATGTGCAACTTTGGTTCCTAATCAAGACTATGTAGTGCACAAGAAACTTTCACAAAACCAAAGGGAACACTCGGCAGGATGTTTGCAAAACATTCCCTTCATTCATTCACATATCTACCAAGATTATGCATGATGTGTGCTTTAATCTTGGCTAAACAACCTGTGGTTAATTCAAATGATGATCAAGCATTAAAATCAACACACTAAGTCACAATTAAATCGGAGAATGAAACAAGAAATAGATAGATTAAATGAGAATTCCGAATTAACTACATGGCAATCTTGCAAGGCTACATCGAATCCCTAGAGAGAGATTAGTTACACTTCATGTTTACAAAAGGTTTGACATAAAAATATATAACATGAGTGAACATAGGATTAAGAAGAAAGAACCCTTGAAGCAAAACTGATGTCGAAATCCTTTAAGAAATGGGAGAGTGTATCTAATGGAATGAAGCCGAGAGGAAGTTCCTCATGGTACAAAATAAAGAGAATCAAAGAAACACCTAAACATTCAAACAACTCAAACTTGAATTGTATGAACGTTTAGGCCCTCTTATCTTCCTCTTCGTCGTAGCACAAGGTCTAAGGGATGTTGTTGGTGTGTTGAATGGATTGGGGAATTATGGAAATGGATGAGGAGTGGTGTTTGGATTATAAGGGAATGGTAGCTCAAGGCAATGAGGGAAGATTGGATGTGTTGTGTATGAAAATGAGATGTGATTTTTGTGTATGAATGCATGGGTTTTTATAGGGGGAATGGGAGAATATGTGGGTGATTGTTTAAGAGTGAATGTGGTTGTTATGATTGAGAGTGCATGTGGATGAAATGATGAAGTACGAAGGTGGAAATGCATGTGTATGTGGGTGATTGTTTAAGAGTGAATGTGGTTGTTATGATTGAGAGTGCATGTGGATGTTATGATTGAGAGTGCATGTGGATGAAATGATGAAGTAGGAAGGTGGAAATGCATGTGTTGAATTGGTGGTGCAATGATGAAAGAGTAAGTGCATGTGTGTGTGAATGGTGGTGCAATGATGAAAGAGTAAGTGCATGTGTGTGTGAATGGTGTTTCTTGATGGTTTTGAGGTTGTGATGCATGTGAATGCATGTGGCTAAGGGTTGTTGATTGGGCTAGAGGTTTTGCATGGCTCAAAGGATTGTTTAATTGGGCTAGGCCCTTTGTTTTATGTCCAAAGTGCATACAAGGCTTTCAAATTCGTCCAACACTTTGGCTCCAAGCATATGCTATCCATTCCAAGCCCAATTTTGCTCCAAAATGCATCTTTTTGCTTCCTTAGCCATATGAACCTAAAAACACACGAAAATGGCTTAAACTACTAAAACAATTATGAATTAACAACATACATGCACGAAAACAAGCTAAGTAAGTCGCCTAAATATGCTCCTATCAAATGCCTCCTTGGCTGGAAACAAATACTTCATGTTATTCATCGATGATTGTACAAGGATGATTTGGGTGTATTTTCTCAGATACAAATATGATGCACTCAATTATTTCAAAAAATTTAAGTCAATGGTGGAGCTGTAGAGTGGTTTCAAAGTTAAAAGTCTAAGGAGTGACAGAGGTGGAGAGTTCTTATCTTCTGAGTTCACTAAATTCTGTGAAACTGAAGGCATTCAAAGGCAACTCACCATGGCTTATACTCCTCAACAGAATGGAGTGGTGGAGAGAAAAAATCGAACTGTGGTTGAAATGGCAAAGACTATGCTTCATGATTGAGATATGTCATATTTTCTTTGGGCTGAAGCTGTGCATACAGCTGTATATATTCTAAATAGGTGTCCTACAAAGGCACTTGGTAATACAACACCTTTTAAGGCTTATAGTGGCAGAAAACCAGGCATAGCACATCTCAGGATTTTTGGTTCTCTGTGCTATGTACATATACCTACTGAGACAAGACAGAAGCTAGGTGCTAAGAGTGTTAAAGGTGTATTTGTGGGTTATGCTACATGTGAGAAGGGATACAGAATACTTGATCCATGTACTAACAAGTTAATCTTGTCAAGAGATGTAGTCTTTGATGAATCTATGACTTGGAATTGGAAAGAAAATTCACAAAGTTCAGCTGCTGCAACCTACATTCAGGATCAACCTGAAAATGTAGTTGGTGTGAATTCATATGAGATGAGTGTGATTGAAGAAAGTTCTCTCAGTCCTAGTTCTTCTTCTCATGCACAAGAACAAGAAAGTTGCACTCCTGAGTCTGCACAGATTCCAGAGACATATGATCACTCACCTCTAAAATGGAGAAATTTGAATGATGTTCTTGCTCAATGCAACTCATGCATTCTGGAACCAGAAAGATATGCAGATGCAGCTCAAGATAAATCATGGTTAAAGGCAATGGAAGATGAATTAGCTATGATTGAGAAGAATGGCACCTGGAAACTTGTGGATAGACCAACTGAAAAGCCTGTTATTGGAGTTAAATGGGTCTATAAGACCAAGTTGAATCTTGATGGATCAGTTTTAAAAAACAAAGCTAGATTAGTTGCAAAGGGTTATGCTCAAAAGCCAGGTCTAGACTACAATGAAACGTATGCTCCAGTGGCAAGACTGGATACTATCAGGACCCTTGTAGCTTTGGCAGCACATAAGAGCTGGAAATTATATCAACTTGATGTAAAATCAGCTTTTTTGAATGGTGTATTGGAAGAAGAGGTTTATGTGGATCAGCCTGAAGGATATGTAGTCAAGGGAAAGGAAGATAAAGTCTATCGACTGCATAAAGCCTTGTACGGATTAAAGCAGGCTCCTAGGGCCTGGTATGGAGAAATCGATACATATTAAAGTAGGCTCCTAGGGCCTGGTATGGAGAAATCGATACATACTTCTCACAGTGTGGTTTTGAGAAAAGTTTGAGTGAACCAACACTGTACACCAAAGCAAGGGGGCAAGATATTCTGATTGTTTCTATTTACGTGGATGACATAGTTTATACTGGAAGTGATAGACTGATGCTTAATGAATTCAAAGAAGACATGAAAAGAAAATATGAAATGACAGATTTAGGTATTCTCCATCATTTTCTTGGAATGGGGATAATTCAGACCAATTCTAGCATTTTCATTCATCAGAAAAAATATGCAAGTTCTTTACTATGCAAGTTTGGTCTGAATGAGTGCAAATCTGTGATCACCCCACTGGTGGCCACTGAGAAATTAACTAAAGATGATGAAAGTGGAGCAGTAAGTGAAGAGCTATACAGAAGCATTGTGGGGAGTCTTCTATATCTCACAGCTACTAGGCCTGACATAATGTATGCATCCAGTTTACTTGCCAGATTTATGCACTGTCCCACTAGCAAGCATTTTGGAACTGCCAAACGTGTGCTCAGATACATCAAAGGGACTCTAGATTATGGTTTGGAGTATACAAAAGGCAAGGAGGCAATGTTGATTGGCTATTGCGACAGTGACTGGAGTGGATCACCAGATGATAGCAAAAGTACATCTGGATATGCATTTTCGTTTGGAAGTGGAGTTTTTTCTTGGGCTTCAATTAAGCAAAGTTGCGTGGCATTATCCACTGCAGAAGCAGAGTACATAAGTGCATCAAATGCCACTGCACAAGCAATCTGGCTTAGATTTGTTCTAGAGGATTTTGGGGAACTTCAAACTGAAGCAACTCCATTGCATTGTGACAACACCTCAGCAATTACAATCACCAAGAATTCTGTCTTTCATCAGAAGACCAAACATATAGAAAGAAGGTATCACTTCATTAAAGATGCACTGCAAGAAGGAATCATTGACTTGATCTATTGTCCCACTGAAGAACAGATGGCAGATATTTTCACAAAACCTTTGGCTAAAGATCGGTTTAATTATCTCAGGAGCATGCTTGGAGTGAAATCAGCTCAAGACTTAAAGGGGAGTGTTGAATTATAAGTCTCTAGCTGATTGAGTATTAGAAATAAGATGAGTTTAATGTGTGTATTCACTTGAGCATATTTGTCAAGTGTAATGTTACAAGATGTAAGGCCATGAGTGCCATGTGGTGTGTGATCCATGTAATTAGTTAGATGAATGACTAAGATTAAAAGTAGAGTTTTGTGTGGTCCTAAAGCTAAGGCCATCAGTTAATGTAAAGGAGTGTTAGTGCTCATTTTTCATAGCAGTACAAAATATTCCTCTGCAATACTTTTGCAAGAGAGAACAAGAAAGAAAGTTTTCATTTCAGTTTCTTCCATCTCTGTTTTTCGTTTTCTGTTCAGTTTTTTCCTCTTTGGATAAAACTCATCAAATCAAGTAACACTATCATTGCGGAAGGTGATGGTTGCTATAAGACACCATATACTAATCTTCTTATCCTCCCAAAATCCCATGTAGTTTCTTCGTGTTTTTTTCCTCAGTTACATAAAACCGGTTTATTTTCAGTGTGCAGAATCTGCATTAAAATCAGTTTTGGGAGATCTATCACACACATATGGTGTATGAAATTGAGTAAGAACGAATTCTTGAGAAATTTCAGCATCATCAGGGGTTGTTTCCTCCATTGGGCATGGGTCACTAGCAAGTGGCTCTTTAATTTCAATATCTCCCAGCATGTTATGGCTCTCCACACATTGGGATGGTTGAATTATGTCGCATTGCTCTAAACATTGTGGCACATTAGGCTGCTCAAAAGGCTGTTGAGTACCTGCCCATCTAAAACTAGGATGCTTTTTCAAATCTGGAGCGTAGTAATCAAAAGTGGGATCGTTCCAACACCAAAGTGAGTCGTTCCTCATATTAATATGCTCCTTCGCATAATCTAGAAAATATTTCCCATCAGGGCATTGCAAAATTTCATGGGTATTTGAACAACAAGGGGCACAAATTGTAGGTTTAAATCCATAGAAACCCTGCTTTGCAAATGAAACCGATAAAGGTGGTCCTCCTGGTAGTGGTGGTTCCCAGCCCATCGTTGAATTGCTCCCATAATCAATAGATTGTAACAAGGTGTTTTCTTGCGAGAATCCAAACCAATCCCTTGCAGCTAATGACTCTCTCATGGGTTCGGCAGCTTCATGTATGAATAAAGCCATCCTATAGCTGTTCACAAAGTCAAAACCCAAATTTGAGCAATATGCAAAACAAAAGTTAATAAAATATTAAAATTAAAATTTATATACACAAATAATCAATTAAGAATATGATAAATACAAATTATTTAAAACAATCATCGGCAACAGCGCCAATTTCTTGATGGGTATTTTTAACACCTGCAAAAGTAGGGATAAAAATACTTAAAAATACTTGCAACAGAACAAGGCAGTTGTAGTATAAACGGCTCAAGTAAGGTCGTTTCCGCAGGGATTGAATGAATATTTTATGTAAATACCAAATCTTAATTAATTATTTAAAAACAAAGATTGGAAAAAGTTGATTTTATGACCTCGAATATTAAAAACGAATTTTAAATTGAAACAAATAAATAACTTGACAAAGTAAAGAAAACAAAAGGACATAGTTTTGAAAACCAAATTGTAAAAACTTAGAGTTCCGCGTCCCCTTAACAATCCTATGTAGATTTATCAATTACTTATGAATTACCCATGCAACTTTGAAGGTTAGGTTTTCTTAATGCATATTCTACTCGTGGTATTCAAGCTAGAACGTATATCAAATATGCAATCCGTCCATGGTATTCAAATCAAATATAAACATGCATGACTCATTACGCTTTGTGAAAACCCTTTGAAAAACCATGCAACCCCTAAGACGTGGTATTCATCCTAGGTGAAATTACAACTATCAAGCACAAGAAGCAATACTCAATTCCCCGGTGGTATTTCAACTGAATTGCATCCGATTACTTATCTAAACATCATAATGGTAGCTAAGTATTAAGATATAGAGACAGTTTAAGGCACAGTGATTAATAATTTAAAGCATGCATGCATGCATGTATAATATCATAAACAATTAAATAAAAACTATATATTCATGCTAAGGCTCAAGCCATCACCCTAGCAAACGAAAATTAGCTACTAGCAACCATAAAACAAAAGGAATTTATTGAAATAGAAAAATGATAGAAAACACCTTCAAAATACAAAACGTCAAAGCCTAGCTAAATTCTCCACGTACTTTCCCCCCCCCCCCCCCAACTTATTCTAATGGCTAAAAATTCTTATTTATACTACTAGAAAATAAAACCCTACCTTGAAAAGGTCTTAGAATAAAACTAGGAAACATAATTAAATGATAAAACAGAAAATAAAAGGTTTCCTATTTGAACTAGAATTCGGAGTTCTCAGAAAATCACACTTTTGACCGACCAAATCAACTCCAATTTGGTCCCAAAATGTCTCTTTTGAAAGCTGAAGACGTGCCCTACAAATCCTCAAAAGGAATCTTCCTCAAAATATCCCATCTTGACCTCCAAAATACTCAAAACGTCCAAAAACATCAATCCGGGAAAGCTGCGCGCTGAACCTTAATTTCATCGCCATGGTCAAACGGCTTGGTACAGAAATCTGGAATTTTGACACAATCATCTTGAAAGACTCACGAACATCCTCCAATTAGAATCACTCCAAAATTCATCTGTTTGTATACTTTTTGCTCCAGAGGAAGTCGAACGTCCTACATTAAAAATATATAACAAAGTATCAAAATTCTACCAAAATAACCAATAAATTAATACTAAGATTAGGGTACAATATATGGTATAATATGAACTTATCAACATACTTTGTTGGAAATGCTCCCATTGGCCATATGGAACAGACAGCAGAGAATATTAAGGTATGTTTTTGTAAATTATGTTTACCTTCTTACATGGGATTGGCTTCAGCCGATAAATGTTAAAATGCATGTTGGTGTTGCCTGTCAATCCTGTATATTAATCACAACTTCATTTTCCCCGATTTTTTCAGCAATTCTTTTACAAGTCTCAAGTGATTGCAACGAACAAGTTAAACATTGGGACGTGCGAGGATTATGTCTGGGTGACCAAGGATGAATTGATGGAGTACTTTCCTGAGAAAGCTGAGTTCCTTAACAAGATGATCATTAGCTGAATACCAACACATGTATTTTGTTCTTGCATAAAGTTTTTCGATTCAGTAGAAAAATGAGTGTCGACTCTTGGCTGAACTCCAACACAAGTATTTGGTTCTTGCAACAAGTTGAATGTTTGACATTTTATGGTTTTTGTGGCGGAAGCTGGCTCAGCACTTGAATTTTTTGAGTAGTTTCCTTTGAGTTATTTTGTTGCATGGGAACTGTTCTTTGTGGCCTTCTCATTTGGATCAGTGCTGTTTCTCAATGTAATTTGGCCACTTTTACTTGCTGTGATTGGTGCTGTTGAGTTATGGATTGACAAGAAGTTTTCTTAGTATCGTCGTCACAACATATGAAGGAGAAAAACTCATGGAAACCCTAACTCCTCTTCTCAAGCACATGCACTTCCTCTCAGCAAGGAGGGATGGTCGCTAGCGTCATGGAGCCACCATTGGTGGTGGGTGGTTTGCCGGCAATCAAAAACGGGGATGTGGGGTTGTTGTATTTGGTTTTTTGTCTTTTTTTTAATCTCAAGAGAAAAGAGGAGAAGCTGGAGGAGGGTGATGGTTGTTTTATGAGACGTTTGGATATAGACGTCTTGTTTTTAAATGTCATAGACTAAATATCTATTCCTTATGCAAATTTGATTAAACATTTTCCCTACAATTTTGGTACTTTAATTTTATTTCATTAGAAGTCTATTCACATTAGCATTCCCTTTTTTCCTCCTATTTTTATGCATCTCTTATTATGATGATTTAAGGTTTTTTTTAATTAAAATATTTGTTTTAATAAATTAAATAGAATGTAACAAAACTCGTTTTTAAGTACGTTTGGTTATATCGGTACGTTTGATTATAATGGTACATTTAGTTACTTGGTACATTTGAATTTTTGGTACGTTTGTTTTCAAAACATAAGTTTCATTACTTTTTGTCCTAATAACGAGGAATTACTTTAATTAATAATTGTTTCTTTATAGAAAGAGTCGTTAATCAACATACAATTGCATTTTTGTTAATTTCAAAATTATATGATTTATCGTTATTATTTAGCATTATCTACAATGATAAGGATTTATCTCTGATCAACTAAAAGTTGTTCTAGAGACTTATCAACCAAAAAACAAGACTATATAGAGCATTGTGTATGAATCAAACATATTTTTAAACATTCCAAAAAGATGAATATTTATTTTAATATAGTTTATAATTGGGTACGTTTTAATTCGGGGTTTGGTACGTTTTCATTTAATGTTGGTACGTTTCCATTTGGCGTGAGTGTACATTTAGATTTGAAAAGTTTAAATTTTTTAGACTTAAATATAGTTGAAATTATTTAAAATATATAACAGATATTTAAATGTAAATTAATTTCAATTAATCTGAAGTAGTTCAAGTATAAGTATCTTAATCAAATGTTTAAAGCTTAATCAAAAACTCAAAAAGCATAAATGTTTAGTCTACAAAAGTCTAAAATGAGGTATCTAATTCTAATTTTCTCTTGTTTTATTATCTGGGTTTTTTTTTTTTTTTTTTGAATAAAGGGCAAAATTCTAATTTTGATGGACAAAATTGTTAAGTTCGTTTTAGAGATAAAATTACTGGGTTTTTATATAAAAAATTTCGTCACCATATATGCACTTGCTTTTGTTTGGAAATTTAACTGTGTTTATTATTGTTAATGCTCAGAACTGGGGAGGTCAACAAAATTAAAATAGTAAAGTGTCGGCCCTTGATGAGCTAGGGCTTGTAAATAATAAGAAATTGTTCATCCCTCAAAACTGGAATACATCTCTTGAGTCTCTGGAATAAAAATAGAATATAAGGTTACAAATAACTCAACTCAATAGAGTGTAATTCTTCTCTCTATTCGTCCGACCCCGAATTACTCGTCCTCCTTATATAGGCCATTCAACGATGGTCTCATCCAATATCATATTATACGCCAGCGGGTCAATAATAATCCCTTGGGGGAAGTTATCAAGCAGTCCATGCATTTTCCCTACTAAGAAAGCCGAGCAGTCGAGCACGCTCGTGCGTTAGACCCAGGCCCTTGGGCAAGAGAATATATGCATCAAGGAGTTACAAGCTTAATTCACCGAGAAGTAAACTCTATAAAAACAGTGGTAGAACAAGATAAAAAGGACACTCGGATCGACTCTCAGAAAATGCTTCCAAAAACTCTTTCACACTAATACAAAAATGCACCAGTAAAAAGATGATGGTTCAATGAAACGGCCTAGAGTGCCATGGTGGATCAGAGTAGCGCGAGAAGTAAACTCTATAAAAACAGTGGTAGAACAAGATAAAAAGGACACTCGGATCGACTCTCAGAAAATGCTTCCAAAAACTCTTTCACACTAATACAAAAATGCACCAGTAAAAAGATGATGGTTCAATGAAACGGCCTAGAGTGCCATGGTGGATCAGAGTAGCGCCGACCCGTTATCCTTCCACCGAAGAGAGCGGGAGGTGATCGTTGCTCTGTGAGGCCAGCCTTACGCAGTGCCCTCCGCTTTAGGAACAGTGCAGCATGAGCCTTCGCCCAGGCCACAGAGTCCAACTCCCATCTTGGAATGGGCGAGCCAGAATAGAGGCAACACGGACCCGACACACTGAAACCGAAGCAGTGTTCCAACACCTTATTTGTCCCCACTCGGGTTACAAGCATGCGTTACAATGCTCGACGCTCGGATGGGATTGTACATAGTATATAAACTGGTGTCTCTTGCTGCTGATTGTCGATGTGGGACAATATGTAATCGTGGTTCTTCCTTGACTTGCTCTCTTCTCTATTTAGAAGCTCAAAACTATGGCCATATCTTAAATAGATTTTTTGTGTAGAAAAATAAAATAGAAAATCGAGAGTTTGAAGCTTCTCTCGCTCCATCAAATGATATAAAGGGATTAGTTCAACCAAGGACTGAAAGAAATGAGATTCTTCTAAACTCTCGTAAAAAAATCACCACTTGAGCTACCTGGTATGATTGACATGGCAACGAAAACAAGTTTGGGGAGAAACATGCAACTGGCTCGGCAGAAATTATACCCGTTGTTCTGGTAAGAATGCCGGTCAAGATTCCAATTTGCACCAAAAATGAATGTTTTATTCATCGAGAATTTGAACTCCAAACCTCCTCCAACGAAATAAAAATTGGTGTTACTAAACGAAATGGTCAATAACAGGTTGGGTGCTTAAGGCTGGGGTTTAGAAGTTAATGTCATTGACCATTAAATTGTTAGAAATTCTATATAATTAATTCCAAAAAAAAATAAGGCCAAATTGTCAGATGACAAAATAAATGAAGCGTCTTAACATTGGGTATAGAATACCAAATAAGCATTGCCATTATTGTAAACAAGAATCAAATTCTACATTACTTTTGGTAGAAAACACGGCTAAAAGCGAGAGTCCAAGCAAACTTAATAATAAATCTGGACCGGAACATCCCAAGTTAATAATAAATCTACATTACTTTCATATAAAAAGGTATTTCTCTTCTTTTTCAAAGTGGAAGGATGTCTTAGCTTATGAACTCCTCCAAAGACAAATAACTCCCAATGGTTTGGCAACAGTAGCTATGCTAAATGGTGTCGAAAGCTCCGGCATATTTCAGGGCAACTTTATATCGAATATACAACGGCAGCAGCGGCACTTCCATTATTGCATGCATAAGAAACTAATGTAATCAATGAGGCATGTACTTTTGTAACCAGCCATTTTTGTTGAAGAATATTCAGGAAATGCAAAACCTGCACAACAAGAAGAAAATCGGAGTAAGGGATGAGAGGAGGTGGTTTTGCTTTCCAAAAGAATTACAACCATGAGACCAGTTATCGATTGTTCATCACGATGAAACTTACATTAGATTCTTGGGCTAGCAGAGAGATAAGCGTAAATGATTGCCAATATAATAAACAACGCCACAATCTGCATTCAGAATGTAGACTGATCAGTATGTAAATTCTACAATGATTCTAGCTTTCGGGTCAATTTTTTTAATCTAAGATGAAACTTACCAGAGTTGAACTGTAGCTTTGTTCGCGGTTGGCGATGTAAGATTTCCTGGTGTGGTCCATAGATAATTGTCAGATAATCGGTAAATATGAATGTTCAATATTCAGGAAGAAACTCTAGAAACTATGAAATGCATACCTTTTGCTCAGAGCTCCAGAGTCTCCACATAATTTCTGTACCGCTTCCACTCTGCTCAATGTTTTTGTTGCATTAGGATCATTCTTGTCAACCTGCAGCCAATATCAAATTTTTAATGTTTTGAAAAATCGGATTGGTTTATAAAATCCAAGATAAATCCATACTGGAAAAACTAGACCAATTGGCGCATCCAAAAGAGTTTATTCTAAAAGTGCAGGTAGTTGGGTTAGGCGGGTTAGAAGTTACTCATATTTACCCAATTTAAGAACCCAATTTTCCAAGGAACCCATGGGACATATCCATGTTTGTTTGCCTAAGATCTTAGGGTATCTTTGGTCATAGAAATTATATGGTATCTTGAATTGGTAGGTTTATAGCGTAAAAGACATGATGAAAAGTGTTTGAACAATAATATTGAATAATCAAAGGACGGTGTTATAGGCACACCGGAAAAAGTCATTGTGCACTCCATATTTTCTTATTTAGAAAGAAAAATACACTTATGAGAAGTGCACAGTGACTTTTTTGGAGTGCCAATAACATCTCACTAATCAAAATATATTTCTTGTAAATAAAACGTTTACTAGATTGTGCCTCAAGAACTCAACACAAGAATTTTAATAAAGTATTCCCTTACTCCAAACACAAAAAAGTATTGCATAGCACAACAGATTAAATAAATAAGCCTGAAAGAACATTATGAAAAAAATATAGGGAATTGCTATTGGCACTCCAAAAATCTCATCTTGCACTACAAGCTTTCTATAACTAGAAAGAAAAATACACTTTGTGTGGAGTGTAGAATGAGATTTTCGGCATGCTAATAACAGTTCCCAAAATATATTCAATGTATATGTTGATAGGAATATATATATATATATATATATATATATATATATATATATATATATATATATCCATGCTAATAACAGTTCCCCTGCCAGACTTCTGTTGCTAGAGAGAGCTTATATTGTCAGACTCTGATGTGGACCACACATTCAGCCAGCCTGATCAATGCTCCAGATTCGTAGTCTACACAAGCATATTATGTTGCTAGACAGTCTGACAAGAGAACATTTCCCTTTAAAATACATTCATATTATAATTCCTTGGGTTGCTTGGGTTAAAAATTCATTATACCGTGTTTGCTTAACTTTTAATTCAGGTTAAAAGTGGGTGCTCATTGGCACTCCAAAAATTTCATTGTGCACTCACCATACTTGTATTTTTCTTTCTAAATATAGAAATCTTGGAGTGCACAACAAGATTTTGGAGCACCAATAACAGCACCCTAAAGATACTTGTATATAGATGTTTACTCAACTTATCAAATTCCATACCCAGGTTGCCCAAAACTAGCCAAATCTGGGGTCGGTTGGGTTCATCTAACCCAACTCTCACCCTTGGTTTAGTATGAAGTAAAAGTAATCTTGTTAAGAGATAATACATATCTAGTTTCTTGAAGCATCTTACCTTAGACTTTAGAATGGAAGAAAAATCAAAGAAAGCACCATAGACATCATCCATTGATTTTGTTCTGTCAATAACTTTTGCTGTAAGACCTAGAAAATACAGCAAAGATTTGAATACTTTTCAGTAAAGAATTATGACAGATCACGTGACCAAAAACTACACAGTGTGATAGGTATTTTATCCAAACCATCGAAAGAATGAGCGAAGAATTCATATAATCAACCAGTAGTGCATCAAGGGCTCAGAGGGTGAAAGGCATAATAAACCAGTAGTTGCAGTACTTTCATTTTTCTAACAAATAATTTTTATCATGACATGATTTTGTAGATCATTTCCCTAGTAAATATATAAAAGTACTTGTAGTTACTAAAATGTGGTTGTCTGTAGAAGTATTATGTGTAAGCTTCCCAAAATTTATGATAAAATCTCTAATACTAAGAAAACAATGTTGCTAGGGTTTGTGGAATTCCTATAGCTGCCACTATCTGCCAAATGACCATATAATCACACATGCATAACACTCTTTTTGACAAAGCTATTTCTTTGTAAAATACATAACGAAATTGTTTTCGTTTTGATTATATCAAAATGTATCCGGTTATATCTGAAAGGAATACCGTGTTCCTAGATTAAAATATTACCTCGCCTCATTTTGACTACGCCTCTGAAGACCTCAATGTTGTTGTAGCACAATGCTAGGGTGCCAATTGCCATGATCTAGTAGAGGCAGCACAAATCAAATGAGATTACTTAGAGATGATCTTTGTTAAATAATTAAACAGCAGACTGTGAAGTCATAAAATGTTATATTGAATTTTGTTAAAGGGAAAAGATAAACGCCATCTGAAGAGTTCCAATGGGAATTCAAAAGGTTTGAGAATAGAAACAATGTAGATCTTGACCATCAAGAAGGAAGCAAAAGCACATCTTCCAATCAAGTTACAAGTCAATAGGATCTCTTATGACTTGTACATATAACAAGAGGATCATTTTGGAACCGACTAATCGATCCTGATGGTCCAACAGTGTAACCTTCTCTTATGGCCAACAATGTATATTAAGATTACACCATATGCTACGTTTAAAAATGGTAATAAAATCACTCAACTCATCCTACCAATGTTTTTCCTAGCCAATGTTTGTTTTGTTCTATAAATCCGTAAAATACACAAGTCAGATATAACACACACCACAAAAGAATAACATTTGTGATATAGTTGAGGAATAATCTACCTGAGGGATGGCACAAAATTTAAATATAGCAGGATCTCTTAATGCAGCCATGTACTTCAAGCAATCTTCCATATGTATCAAAGCATTAGTTACCATGTCGTTTAAGCATTGCACTGCCTTCTCTGAGTTTTCCTCATATTTCAAGTCCTGTGTTGCAATATCAAACAAATTATTGACAAAAATTCCAACTGTGCAATGGGTGATGCATAAATCCTTATATCACCCCACTAGACTAGAAATAAAACAAGCAACTAAGAAGGCAAAATGGTAGGAATGGCAAAGGAAGCTGTTAGAATTATACAAGTAAAGAAGAAGCACCTCAAGTTTATCGACATATTTACTCCAGATTTGGCGTGGCCAAAACATGCGTGACTTTGGTATCTCATTAATATCCTCCAAATAATCCCGAATGATGTTTGTTTTCTGTTGTTTATCAGATCCAGACATTGTAGAATCAGAATCAGAATCAAACTATGAAGCAAATTTGATACTGAGAAATATACCATTTCTAGCTTTAATAGTATTGTTATACCTGAAGAAATAAGCCCATTGAATTTGAGAGAGAGTCTGAGGCCAAATCTTCCTTACCAGCAGCATGGAAAAGCTTGGACAAACCTAAACCAACAAGTCCTGCCACATAGTGGCAGTATTCATCGTAGTCATCAATGGTTTCTACCTGCAAGATGAGCCAAATACATCCAAATCGCATTAGGAAATACACCTTACTATGCCGTACACTGATAATAAGACTTGGAATATTGTAAATGGAAATCATGCAATGGAGAATAATTTAAATTTTATTTATGCTTAACAACTTTGTTGCGGAATCTGATTTCCCATAATGCAAAAACATTAAATACACTAATGTACCTGCTTGTATGCACAAATTGAGGTCCATATATGCTTATAAATTGTGGAAACCAGTTGACTGCAGAAACATTTTTTTTCCTATCGTTTTAACTCACTTTTAAATTACTTAAGAAAATCCTAGTTTAAAACGGATGCCAAAAATCTTTCTGCAGTTGATCTACATTTAGTCTTTATTTTTTCTTTCAATTAGCATTCAAAATATAACTACATGTCCACAAACATCCATAATAGTAACCCATTTACAGAACAAAACGATTATATATTATATATTTTGTCAATATGTTAAAAAAATTGAAATATATTTCACAACTATCATAAATATATGTCAAGAAACTATGCAAACAATGTCAGAAAGGTTTTGAAAGAGGAGTTTCTTTTAAATGAAGCATGAGAAACATGAAACATCAGAGCATATACACTCGTTCTTCCTACAAAATATATGATGCATCACAAACCTCCTTCAAGATAAATTTTGCCATTCCTGCACCCATTCTTTTGGTAATATCCTCAATTGCCTCCTGATAACTGCAAGATTACATGCCGGTTGCTTATCAAAATATTGTACAATGAAAACTCCAATCATATATGAATATGTTATAAAGAAAACAAGTATATTCAGAGTTGTTACAACACGAATATGAATATTTTATAGAGCTCAATGCCATCTAACGATAAGTATTTCCAAGTTCAATAAGCCAACCGCAAAACATAAACTCATTAAAAAGAACAAGCATTAACATATTTTTCCTAAGGCAAAACTTCTCCCGGAACCTGGAGTGTCCAACAAGTCAGTTTAGTTGGCACCACTCATTTTAGGTGTTTTAATTTAAAAAAAAAATATATATATATATATATATATATGAAGCCCAGGAATTACCCAGTTATCAATCATCATGTATCTCATGATCGACATAATAGAAAAAAGAACACTGCCCTAAACAGACAGATGTCTCATGCTAAGTATGGTCAAAGTTTTCATACATATATCCAAAATGTTGGGGAAATTTTTGTCCCATGCACTTTATCTTATAACCATCAAGAACACTAGGATGCATACAAGGATAAGAAATTCCCGTCCTGAAAAGATCTTTCAATAATTGAGCAATGAAATATACAAGGATAAGAAATTACCCTTTCCCGAGTTCCAAAAAAGCAGTTGAAACATGATGGAACTCGTCCATGAGAACTTTGTAATTATTTGTACCACCTAAAGAAGAGGAAGAAGGTAGTTGAGCAAGCAGACAAGTCTCATCAACATAGTAATGTGACAGTATGCATGTACTATACTTACCAAGGAGCAAGGACCGACAACAAACATACTCATTCCTTATGTTTTTATATATGTTTCTTTTTTTTATATCAAGAAGATGAGAAATTTTTTATAATGCACTCAACGTCAACTGGAAACAATGACAACACAGAAAGAATAGCCTTTTGTAAGAGACAAGGAAAGAAATTAGTCTAATCTTCTCTGGTTACAGTTCAAACTATTACCATAAAGTCAAGCAGATCACAAAGTTTATAAGGTTCACAGTACTATAATGAGGGTGTAGATTATACGAGTGTAACTAGTATTGTATGCTCTCTTACATGTTACTAATAATTTCTCGATGGCATATTTATATACATAAAAGCCCCTATATTCATTTCTACATATATAATTATAAGCTAATTGACTCTTCTTAGGACCCCATTCTCGGCTGTTACTTATTAGATCAAAATATGGATATTTTAGTGCATTAAATTGTATTTTATCTACTGTGCATGTTAACCCTCCATATGATCAAATGGCTGAATATCATGTCCTTGATTAGATAAAACTCCATATATATGCTATGTTATATATAAATATATACATGTATGTGTGCTGTGTGTGTATAGAACTTTTTAAAACAAGATATTTGCAGCACAGTAAGTTATATATCCTAATCTCAACCATGGGATACAGGAAAACAGCAAACATGAAGAATGTAGTCATGGAACGCTAAATCACTCACATGCAAAATGCCAATCGGGATCATATATGTGCCGATGAAATGCTAACAAGATAGGGACTTTGACATCTGTTGCAACGCTTGTATCATCCTCTGTATAGGTCCACCAGGAAAAATTACATCATTAAACACGGTTAGTTAATAAATTAGCATCATAAGTGCCACACTGAAGGAAATCAAAAGTTAAATTACAATGTAGTGTCACTTGTAACAATCAGGCAACCGATCCACAGGAACGAGGAGCAACCTGTATAACTAACAGGAAAATATAAATGAAGCAAAAGACTAAAGATTAACAGAAACATACCGACAGTGTCTAGAGCTCGAAGAACCAGGTAAAATAGACAGATCTGCAAACCGTAAAAGTCAACGTTAGAAAATCACAGCAAAAACAACGTTAGAAAATCACAGCAAAAACAAACA
The DNA here is from genome assembly GCF_963583255.1 of Pyrus communis. Taxonomy (NCBI): domain Eukaryota; kingdom Viridiplantae; phylum Streptophyta; class Magnoliopsida; order Rosales; family Rosaceae; genus Pyrus; species Pyrus communis. The sequence goes on from NC_084804.1 coordinate 29,250,447, forward strand.
AAAGCTGAAAATGTAACAAGGGAATTAAAATGTAGTAGTCTGTAAGGATCTCAAGAAGAAGAAATAATCAAGGTAAACAACAGCTCTTCCGCAAGAGAATTAAGGCCGGAAATGAAAGTTACTTTATGTCTAACCTCGGATTCGACTCACACTCCCAGAAAATGCAGAGAAAGACAAACAAAAGCAGAAAAATATCAATCTACCCACAGAAGTAGATGATCATAATCCAATACCAATCAAAATACTACCAAACATTTTTTAAAACCACAAAAAATGGGCCTCCCCTTTCTCGTATAAGCAATAAAACTCCGATGTGAACCATTAGCATCATTCATCAGTAAAAAAGAGAACAAAAACACTAATATAATTTTTAATTCTACTAAAACAGTCCATAAAAAACATTAATCCCAAATAAACATATTTAATCAACAGTCAAGTCCATAACCAAGAAAATTCCTCAAAACCCAGAAATCACCACTTGGAAAAAGAAAAAAACAAACATAGATCAGATACAGGAACTAACACTTAAATACACACTCAGACACACACACACATATATATATATAACTTACAGCGTTGCGGAGCTCTGTACCGAGCTGTTGAATAACGAGAGCGAAACTACGAGAGACCTTCTGGAGCATGGTGTAGCAGAAAGCCCAATGGGGCTCTGCCGGGATCTGCTTTTCGATTTGCCTCGATGCAATTTTGAGCTTCAGAAGCGGGTAAATGTCATCGGGGTGTTTGAGCATGGTCGACAAGGCACCCATTTTTCGGTCTGGACAGGAGATCAAAACCCAAATCGCAGAATTTGAAATCCGAGGGCGAGAGGTTGGATTTGGGAGGTGGGAATTTGTTCTGATGATATTTTTCGAAGTGGGTTTATATAGTTGTATAGGTCTGGTGGCAGGAGGCTTGGTCCAAGCTGGCGTCCCGGGAGTTTCAGAAATTAAAGAATCAGGATTTGGAGCCAAAAAAAGTCGTTGAATATGTGCTGTGTTATTATTTTTCTTGTTTCCATTTGCATTAATTAATTAATTTATTATTTCCTTTATAAACTTGTGCTATAAAAATAAAGAGGCAATTTTTGACCCATTTAGTTTACATCCAAAATATGTGCAGCCTTTCTGTGGTCTTAATCATTGTTTGACATTTATTAAACTTATGACGATAAAATTTAAAAAAAAAAATTATAAATATGTGTCAAATAGTAATTGGAGTCACAGAGACATCACACTTATTTTAGAATCAGAATATTTCATTTCTTTAGTTTTCCACATGTTTATCTTAGTCCTTAGATAAAATAAATAAAAAATCTATTGGCAGGTAGAAACAAGAAGCAGAGTGTAGGCGGAGATAATGAGTGTGAAGATTATTATTTTATTTTTCAATAGGGATGAAAATTTAAACCTAGGACCTCCCTCCTCCAACAATAGAAAGAAAAATACTATTAGACTAAGAGCTAGTTGATAATCACATTTCTCAGGAGGAATCTTGCTCTATTATAGCTGGAGTTGGATCCATACCAAAGCATTACTAATGAATATATCAAAGTTATGAAAAGGGTGCATAAGTTTTTGAACCTGACCTCCCCGAGAAATGAAACTTTTAAATAGTTTTTCAGTATAACTTTGGGTCTAAAGGTTATGAGGCCAGTTCAAGGGTTCTTATCTTTGGACTTACCGAGTCTTTAAGGTCATCTCTAATCGGGCCGACCAAAGGGCTATAAGCCAAAATATGACCCTTTTGATACAAAACTCATCTCCAATGGAGGGCTGGGTTGGGAACCACGTGCCAAAATCCAACCATATGGCTAGCGGGTTGGGCATCCTTAGCCAGCCAACCAGCCTAAAAAATTGGGCCCAGCTGCCAGCAACCCACATGCTAGCTGACGTCAGCTAGCCGTTGGATTTGAATTTTATTTTTTTAAGACAAAATTTAAATATAAAAAATTAAAAAATTCTATTTTTTTTTCTTATAAATATCTAAGTCATTTTTCACATCCTTTTCATCCTTCCACATTATCTTACCTCGTTTTATTGCAATTCTTCACATTCTTTAAACTCCTATACGAAATTTTTTTTTTTTTTTATTTTTTTTTTAAGCAAAACAAACATAGCATTCCGAAAAATTATTTAGAGAAATATGGAGAGTTACTCATTTATAAATATGGTAGTTTAATTCAATTAACCAATAAAGTTAAAGAGCAAACTTAAAAATAATAAATTATTGAGGGGGCTAAAAAATAGCCCGCTTCTATTAAAGATGATATATAAATATGGTCTGGCACTATTCATTAAAACATAATTTCTTGCAGGGCTATAATCTGAACGGGAGCTAAACATAGCCCATTCGGTTAGAGATGACCTAATTAAACGAAGGCAAGAGTAAAGCGTCTGAGTCAAAATCAGAAAGTCCTAGATATCAGGTTTTGAGACTAACGTATGATGCATGCTTTGTAGCGTAGAATTGGTGTTTAGGAAATGGCAACAAAATAATGACATGAAAAATGCTCCAAAATTCTCTCCCTCTCATATCCAAACCCTAACTCTGTAAACTCTTAGCCGCCGGCCCTTTGCTCCAGCTTGGGATCCACTGCAATCCCTATTTCCCTTCTACCTTGTTCTTTCGTGTCTTCCCCTAGCTTTCCATCTACCTATACGTCGTCTCCTACCTCTTCCTCCTCTCCCCTAAGTTTTTTCTTGTCATTGCTTCTCGTGATCTTTGATGCGGGATCGATTGTGGTTGACAGGGTGATTTACTCTGCGGTTTTCGATCTCATGTATAGGTTCGAGTCAGGGCTGGTTTGGTATTGCTGTGCTTTGAAAAAAAGTTGATTCTGCTATGCTGTGAGAATAAGCGGCTGTGAAATAAAGCAGCAGGGTGTTTGGTAAACTTTTTTGTAAAAGTGCTTTTGAAAAAAAAAAAACAGTATTATAGTGTTTGGTAAACTTTTATGTAAAACAGATATGAAAAAAAGCCGATTTTTCAAAGCTGGGTTTTACAGCTTCTTGTTTTTGGCTTTTTTTCACCCAAAACTGTGAAAAAAAACTGAAGCTGAATGTTTACCAAACACAAAAACAGCTCCTAGCTTTTTTTTATACCAGCTTTTTTCAGAATCACCTCAGTACCAAACCAGGTCTCAGTCAATTGGGTTTCTTCAGATTCCAAATCGTATTCGTAGATTTCCTAGGCTTGCTGTAGCGAACCGAGATTCAGATGGGGGGCTCTTCCTCTCATTTTCCTCCCCACTTGCCACTCCTCAATGCCCTTTGGTTTTATCACATCTTCTTCGACCCTGTTTCATGGAGGAATTACTTTCCTCGATTGATTTTGTGGCGGCTACATCTTGTGTTATGTCGAATCCACCTTGCTTGACCTGTGGTAGATGCTTTGACGTGGTTTTGGGCGCGATCTTGCTCATGATACTTTATTTGTTAGGCCTCTGTCAGAGGTTGGGATCTTGGTTTATGGTGATTCAGCTACGGGTTGCGTTGGGTTGTTGTTTGGGGTTGCGTTCGGGTCACTCTCTTGCTTTTTCGAGGATAGATTTAATGTTGATTTGTCATTTAGGTTTGGTTTGTTGTGTTTCTTTTGAGTCTTGACGGTTGTGGATCCAGTTCGGAAAGCTTAGGGTCTGTTTGGTACTCTACTTAAATCCAACTTTTGAAACTCAAAAACAATTCTCAAGTTTTAGGCCTTAAAAACTTGTTTGGTAGGACTATTTTCAAAAACTAAACTCAAGACTAACTTAAAAATATAGTCTATTCTCTAAAAACATAAAAAATGAGTTTTTAGAGTTTTTAAACTTAAATTCACTCATACTACCACTCCAAATCTCTCTCTCTCTCTCTCTTCTTTTTCTTCTTCTTTCTCTTTCCTCTTTTTTTTTTTTACCTTTTTTATCTCACCTTCATTCCGCTATCTTCGTTTTCTCGGTTCTTTCTCTCACTCCTCTTCCTCTCTATATCGTCCGATCCTCTCCCTTCTTTCTCTTTCCTTCAATCATCTATTACTTTATTTCCTCCTCTCTCCTCTTTCTCCCTATCTTGCGACCCCCTCTTTTTAGATATCTTTGTCTAGTTTAAGTCGTAAAATTTAAATTTTTAAATCGCAAACCAATCACCTTTTTGAGTCTTAAAGAAAATTGTTTTCAAGAAATGTTCTTAAGAAATGTTTTGAGAAATGATAAAAAATTTCAAATGGGATACCAAATAGGCCCTTAGATTTTGTGAGCTTATCTTGTTAGTTAGGTGTGGATCCCTTGTCGATGTTGGATTTGTAAACTTGGAATTTGATTCCTGATTTTGATGTTTCTTAATCTGTTTATTAATGAAATTTTCACTTTCAAAAAAAAAAAAAAATGGCAACAAAAAATGACAAATGAAATTATTTTAAATTTTGAAATCAGTTTTCATTTTTTTAAACTCAAAACTATTATCATTGTTTATCAAACAGACCCTCAGATAATTTTGCATTCTATCCCCTAAAGCCCCAACAAAAATTTGAGAGGGTTAGATTTCATAAACAGTGTCATTTTGAGAGGTCAAATGAAGATGGTCTTTAGCCCCTGGCCTTACTACTTTCATTAACTTGTTGTAAGAGCATAAAAATAATATTTAAGTATTTTCTTGTTACAATAAATAAAATGTATCAAGGTTCTAAAAAACGTTATTCGCTAGTTGGGCGGTGGGATGGCGCCTAGCACCTAGCGCCTATGTGGCTAGGCGGATTTAGGTAAATTTCTTATATATTTGTTTGGGCCTGAAATAATATTGTTGGGCCGAGCATAGGGTCGTGCTCGGCCCAAAGCTATGTCAACTACTATGGGCTGCTTGATAGATTCCGGGTCAGTTAGTAGGGTTGGTCGAATCCTATCCTAAGAAGGAGTAATCCAGATAAACAAAAAGGGGCGAGGAAGTCCTGGTGCAACCAGGATTCCCGGCCAGCGAGGAATAAAGCCTCGGAAGAGGGGAAAGTTCAAAGTCCTAATGGGAGTAGGTTTGTTCGAAGTAAAGTTGGAACGGGACAAGGACTCCCAATCCAGATAGGGGCGCGATTCGGTCTCAAGGAATGGGTGCTATAAATACAAGAAATCATGCAACAAAAAAAGGACCTTCAATTCAACATACAATTGCCCTGCGCAAAGCCTCTCAAGTACTTTGAGATTTTTTTCCTTTTCTTTTTCAGCCGACACACCTTGAGTTTGGATAAACAGCATTGTGGAGGTACCCGGCGAACACCTTCAGTTTGGATAAACAGCACTGTTGTCGCAGAATCAGCCGACCGAGAAGCACCTTCAGTTTGGATAAACAGCACTGCGTCGAGGCCGACTGGTTACCTATCCAAGTCTCGGCCGAGAAGGGTTTTCGAATCCTTGTTGGCAGAGGTCACCTTGTTAGCCCTCTCGGCGTAATAAGGTGTTACAAATTACGTTATTCGGTGTACTGGACGTCGAGTGATTCTATGATTGGATACTCACAAGTGAGTTTCAGAGTTCGGCATTTTGACGGCCGAACTACATTCACCATCAAGACATACATCACATTTGAGTACTTGTGTCCGTATAGTTTAGTGTCGATTCGACGTGCCTATACTCTTACGAATATAATCACAGTGACCGAATCGGGCGCCGACGATTTGTGAATTTCGCAGAACTAGCAGCCTTATCTTCAGGCTCTAGAACCCAAAGACCGAGAGTGTTCCTTCCTCGGTCGCAGTCGCAAGATAAAGAAGTCAGCAACGCGCTCAACGCAACATCAACAAATTTTACTCCTCGGCCGACGAGTTGACACGCCCCGCATTCAACCGAATGACGTAGTTAGCTTATTAGTTACTCGGCCTGCGCGCCACGTAGGCTTTGTAATTTTTAAGGTCAACAATATTATATGAATTAATTAAACTTACTATATCAAATGTAAATAATTATTGAATAATATGTTATTTCTTATAGAAGAACATAATATGTGAATGTTTTATGTACATATATAATATGCTTGCCTAAGGAAAAAAACAAAATATTATCTAAATAATTTATATAACATTTATATACATATAATATATACCCCAAACTTTTAAAAATATAAAAAGCCCACGCAAGTGGGTGGTTTTCATGATTAAAATTATCTGATGACCCTTCATATAACATATAACTTTTAAAAATATAAAAAGCCCACGCAAATCGGTGGTTTTCATGATTAAAACAATCTGATAACCCTTCAAGTAGTAGTTGTCCACCTTACCTCTTTCACATCACCCAAGATGGACCACGGTAATCACCAGCTTTCCACCTTACCTTTTTCACGCAACCAATCCTATTCCTTTCTTCTTCTTTGTCTTTTCAAAACCTCAAAATTGGTTCTTTTAGTCTCTCTCTCTCTCTTCCCTCATCTTCGTTCTTCTTCTTCGCCCCTTTAGAACCTCAAAATTGGATCTCAAATCCAACTTGTGCCATCATAGATTGAAATGTTTAGTACTCTCTCTTTGAAACGTTTAATACTATCTTTTTCTCTTCGCACTCTCTCTTCCCTCATCTTCACAAAGATGAGCTGCAGAAATTCGTCGGGGCTTTACTACTACGTACATCAGAAGTTGTAGATCTATTGAGAAAATTACAGTGAGATTCAAACCGCCTAGACTACCGCCTAGCCTGCCTAAGGCACCTAGCGAGCACCTAGGCGGCCGCCTAAGTCCTCCCCACGTAACTGAACATTTTGGTCTAAATCGGGTCAGAGCTCCGCCGCCCAACGCCGAGGCGTCGTCTAGGCCAATTTTTAGAACACTGAAATGTATGCTGAAGTGATTTTTCTTTTCATACATGAAACTATGGTGGAAATAAATTGGTATCAAACTTGTCATGTACAAAATTCGAACTTAAGATATCTCATTCACAAATGAAAAGAAATATCACTAGATCCTACTACTAGATGATATAATGAATTGAGTTTTTAATTACAATGAAAAATTGTTATACTAGTGGAGTATAACAAAATCTAGTTGTGTTGAAAGAAATCTAACGGTGGAATCCCCTCATTTAGTAAATAAAAAGATTATCATAAATAAAATATTTGTGAATGAGAGATGTTAAGTTTAAATTCCATGAATAGTAAGTTCAATTCTAAGTTATTTTTTCAATATAGAACGTAATATATTGTTTTAGGTAAAAAAATTATTTGTGAACATAAAAGAAAGTGACAAAAATGATAATTTGGATTTTGGAGAGAAACGACGGCGAGTTAGGTGAGTTTTATCGGTGGCAGTTTAATCTTTTTATAATATCATTGGCCATAAAACATTTTATATTGTGAGCCTAGGGCCTGATTTGTTTGACTACAAGAGTGGCTGGGTAGTGGATGCCAAACGCGAGTTACAGCAGATAAGAAAAGTGTGGACTTCCAAATTTGAACGCTTCTGTTTACATTTTTTTATGTCAACCTTGAGGGCTTGCTATGGTTAGGCATATGCAAAGCGTGAAAATGCATTATTTTGTTTCATTCGTCAAGAGCTCGTTTGCATATTCTATGTCTAGGTTTTGACTAATGAGTAACGCTAGGATCTGTGAAGTTTGGAGCAGCTGCATGTATGTATGTATCTGAGTATCTGTGAAGTTTCCCTTGAACTTCTTGGAAGCTCTCTTGTTTTTACTTGCCCAACTGTGGATCGATTTGGTCTTACATTCAAAGATATACATACATACATACATACATACATATATATATCTTTGAATGTAAGATGTATATCAGTAGTTGAGTTGAGTACTATGTCTTGGAGACAAAAAAGCATATGCATACTTGTAATATATATATATATATATATATATATATTATATCCACACACACACACACACAACAAGAAGATGATTTAAGCCACTCTAAGAACATAAGAAACATATATTTGTTTAACTAATTGATTTAATTAAACCCATTAGTGTCTAATATATCTTAGTGTATTAGTATTCATGTATGCTTTCTCCCAATCAGAACCAGTACTGGCTGGAACCCTCCCCTCGTCCTCCTGCATGTTTTGTATGGTATGATCACCAACAGCAACATCTTTAATATATATCTTACCTTGCCTAAAGAGCCCTAATATTAAGTAATAATCTACAGTCTTAAATGAAATATGAATGGAAGGCTCGTCCTGTCAAATTATTCCTGCATATTGGTCTGGTCTCCCTTAATCAAATTAAGTCTTAGATGCCTGTGTATGTCGCCAATTAAATCAAACAATTCCACAATTCCACAATTCCGTACGAAAACTGATAGTCGAAACGATTCTTCGTGCTATAGTCCGGATGAGGATTCTCTCCGATCATCACATTCTATCTGTTTATTGTACATAAATCGATAGGTACTGTTTATGTTTAATTTTAAATAAAAAAAATCAAAATAATTTCTAACGGCACGATATACGATGAACGAATAAGATGTGAAAACCCTTAAGATCCTCACAAAAAGAATCCGGATCCGAATCCTTATATGGTTCCTCAAGTTTTCAGATCTAAATATTCTGGCTAATAAAGAACCCCAGCTATATGTAAAAGACCGTACCACCAATTTTGCCTATATCTATCTACATCAGACCCCAGTTCACAAACTCTTCAACAATAGAATAGCAGAGGGGCAATATTGTAAATACAAAAGTAACTTAAAATAATCATGACATCACCATCACCACCGCCGCCATCCTTACTCCTTCACCACCCGAACACCGCAATCACCACCCCTACTATATATTATCGTCTCCACCAAAAACATCAACTTTACTACCACCATCTTGCCAACTATTACCATCTGACACTTCCATCATCGTTGTCACCACATCATAAGACCATTTTATCATGGTTCAATAATGAAAACTCAAAATAATAATGCTTGCAATAAATCGGTCGTTAAAAAGTACCCAACTATCCACATAATTCTAAAAAGTTATAGCATTGAACTCTTTAAAATTTTGCAAAATTTATCATTTTAACTCTTTTTTGTCCACATAAGTATATCATTAAAGGATATGACATTTTATAGAGTTTATAATAGTAGCAAAAGTATACTATAAATTCGTAAAAGTCTATCACTCTAAAAACTCAACAAAATCCATGTATCTTATATGTTACACCCTCTTAATATAAAAGAATCAATTCTATTGACCTTGGAATAAACAAGATCTCAATGGCATAACCTCTTATTAAGAAATGCTTGTTTTATTTTGTTAGCAAGTACTTACATAGCCACACGCTTACTTTACCCCTAGCCGCAAAACTTGTGAAGTCTAGGTTTGATTTAATTTTCTAAAACTACATATCAATAAAAATGGACTTAATTCGAATTTAGGGGTTCTTCCATAACTAGCATCATTATGCTTGACAATATGTTCCAAATAGATTAAGGCGAGGTAGGGAGCTAAAGGCAACTAATCAAAATATGATTGCATTTTTGCTCATCACCCTTAAGTGATGGTAATGCTTATTACCCTACTTATTACTATTAGACGAATTTAAATTTTGAGAGTGGTGAATTAAAAAAAATCATGCTAATGTTATTGTCATTGAGAAGTGAAAATATATAGATATTTCCAGACAAGGATAATATTAGGGAGACCGACTATTTAGACTAAATTTTGTAAACCATTTGATGTGGCTGTTAACAATTGAAATATTAACTAAGTGTTGATTAACATGCTTATTTTCTATTGATGACACATCATATAATTTGCATATTTAATTTAAAAATGAATCTACCTAACATTATTCTTTCATACAAATATGAAGAAACTCTTAAACATTTGCTATTAAATACTAACGTATCAATTTGTTGTATTTATCTAAGTTAGCTATGTAGCCTAACGATATTAAATTAGGTTACACAATACCACATTATCTATTCTAAAACTATGGAGCAATTGACTGTTCATTGGGCTACAGTCAATTGTTTGCCCCTCGATTTCATCTTATTTACAAAAAAACCATGACAATTGGGCTGGGTTTGAAGGATATTATTTGAACTGATAAGGGTGATTTTGTCCGGAGGGTTTAGGACGAATTACCCCTTCATTTCACCTTATTTGCAAGAAACCCATTATTTGTGGACTAGGTTGGAAGGGCAATTTTGTCCTCTCGGTTTTGAGTGAATTAAGGGGTTGCCGTGTAAGGGTTGCACTTGCTGTCTTTCATTTATGGTTTCGGGGAAATTAAGCTCTCACAGAGAGCGGAAGAAACGGAGAGACAGAGAGACAGACAGAGAGAGAAAGAGAGAGAGAGAGGCAGATAGAGAGAGAGATACCGAGGGGAAGACAGCAGGGAGAGGTATGGCTGTTGTCTGCAGTTTCATTTGCTGTCCTTCAAGGAGGGTTTCGGGGGGATGGACTGTGACAGAGAGCGGAGAAATTAAGCTCTCACAGAGAGCGGAAGAAACGAAGAGACAGAGAGACAGACAGAGAGAGAAAGAGAGAGAGAGAGAGAGATGCCGAGGGGAAGACAGCAGGGAGAGGTATGGCTGTTGTCTACAGTTTCATTTGTTGTCATTCAAGGAGGGTTTCGGGGGGATGGACTGTGACAGAGAGCGGAAGAGAGAGAGAGAGAGAGAGAGATGACGATGGAAAGAGAACGAAGAGGAAAGGGGAAGCTGCATGCCTCAACCCCTCGCGTTGCCCTCATCACCTCGATCCGATCGAATCATGGAGGCTTGCCCCGATCGAAACGAAGCACAGCCTCTCTCCCCCCTTGAAATCTGAAATCCGCACCCCAAAAAACCACGCATGGGCCTTCCTGACGCAAAAGGTGGAGTAAGACGACATTAGCGAGAGAAGGGAGACGACGGCGAGAGGAGGATAGGACAGAGGGTTCTGTTTAGGGTTTTCTCTCCGTCCCACTCCCTCTCTGCTTCTCTTATTCAGTTTGACGTAGTTTTGCAATCTAGGATTCAGTGCATTTCAATCTTTTTTACTGGAATATACGTACATATAAATGTATAAATTTGTTCAATTTTTCTGTACACAGGGCTGGGTTAATTTGATTCTTGACCTATGGTTGGATATTATATTAAAATTGAGGGTTCTATTTTCAGGGGTGGATGAAAAGAGACACCCATCAGAGCTTCCAACAACTCAAAGGTCAGTGATTCTTCCTTCTCCTCTCTAATTCTCTTTCTGCTATTTCAATTTGTAGGATTTAATTTAGGGTTTTAAGTTGGAAACTTTAATTTAACATTTTCAGTTGCAGAGCTTAGTGTATACAACAGTTAGGGTTGTTGATTTTGATTGCTGGTCTACTAAATATTTTATAACATGTAAACAGGGAGTAGATACTTTGTATGCCCTGGATAGGGAATGGATACATAATTAGATCAATTGATGGGTGCCTTTGTTTTGGATATCTACATCCAGCAATACCTGGTATTCTGTGTTTTGTTGTTTTAGCTCTGTGTCTTGATCAATTTCATGTTGTTACTGTCTCTTTAATTTTTTTTAAACGTTATTCCAACGGTCCTACAAAGATATTCATAACTGGAATGAATAAGCAAACTAATGAATTCAACTGTGAGTTTAAATGATTGAGAGATTCTGGTGGTTATTGGATTGCTTAGGGAACGTAATTGTTGCCTCTGTTGCCATTTTGGTAGTCATATATGTACAGGTCAATTTCGTCAATTTCGTCAATTTTGCAGATTGTGATGGATGAACACCAGCGTCCCAATGGAACCCCCGTTACATGTTTTACCCTCCAATGTATATATGCGCAAAGTGATGAAGAAAAGCTTGAATTTGAATATGAATCAGGGAGCACAAACATTTTGGTAAGATCATAGTATATGAATCCATTTTCTTAGGCCGTCTTAAAAGCTATTTTGGTCCTTCAGATTTCAATAAGGAAACACAACAGGCATATTATTAGGGACACATCGATTTTCTCTTTGTTATTGTATTTGAGTTCGTAACAAATGCAGGAAGCAATATAATCTTATTATTTTTTTGATTGAACATGCAAATGATTACACCTTGCAGACAGATATCTCATCAGGTATGGAGGATGATGTTTTTCTAATTCTTAGAACTTTTTTTTTCATGCTTCTGTTTTGGTAGGACTATTGTTTCTTCGTCTCTGGGTGATCCAACCTCTACCAGATTATTTGAGGATTCCATGAGGGAAACTCTATTGCATTTATGTTCATGATTCATGTTTCATATGATCTGACAAATGGTTTTAGTAGTAGTTGTACTTATTATGCTTGGCGTCTAGGTTTAGACTGCCCTTTTGCTTTTATTTTGCTCTTCCCTTCTTTCTTTCCCTTTGCTTCAGAGAGGAGCAAACTAACCTTTTGTTTTTGGTTTTGTGGGGAAATAGATATGAGGGTTGGACAATGAATCTATTAGCATTTCCGCAATTGCTTTTATTTTGTAACTTTTGGGGGTTTGTTGCTGTCTGATTTCAGTCTTTTTTGCTTTCTGGAAACACTGTTGTTCGAATTTTGCAGCTAGAGGTCAAGGTGCTAGCGAAGGCTATACAGGTGTGTTCCTGTTAATTGCAATTTCGTTACATTCTATATTCAGATATTCTTAATTCCAGCAATTGATTTCATACAACTGCAATTTTCGAAAGATGCAGATATTCTCATTTGCTAATTTACTTATCAATCTCCATTTTCCATGGATTAATGCTTATCATCTGCAAACCCCATTGCCCCTATATCTTAAAGTTTTCCTCTTTCTTTTTCCCCCTCATTTGGATGCATATAATTTGGGCTCATTGTCATTTTTTAATTACTTGCTGGTACTTTAGTTTACAATCTAGGCCATTCAGTCAATTGCTTTCTCAAATTATTGTATTTTGAGTAAAAAATTATTGGGTTAGTTAGGCTGCTGTATTTGGGGTTAGGGGTGATGTCAGTCTCACAAGCAGATTTGGGTTTGGGGGATGGGTATAGGATTTTAGGGAGAAAAATGGGGAGGATTTTCGGGACAAAAGGGGGGATTGAGTGATCGATTTGATGGGAGAGAAAGAGAGGAGAGTGTGATTTAGGGAACGAGAGAGAGAGAGAGAGGAGATTGTGATTTGTGCTATGTTAATTGCTTTGTTTCTTGGTTGTTTTTTGTCCTTTGCTTCTAAGAAAACCGAAATTAGCCATTTTCGTCATGTAGATTGGATAAATGGTTGAATTGATACCCTCTTATTTGTTGATGAGATAGTCTACCAAAAGGTTATGGAGTTCAACGTAGGAGAGTACAATTTTTTCATACGTAGGTATTCCTCATTTTGGTTTAAGGTACTAAGTCTGAATCAGGAGACGTTTTCTGATGAAGAAAACATCAACATTGTATGGATGAGTTTTTTGTTTTTAATTCATTGTTTACTGTTTGATTTGCCATCTGCTTTCTTCAAATTGTCATAGATATTTTTTTTTCGTTCTTTAAAGTTGTCATAGATTTGTTTAGGTTGTTTTAGTTCATTGGCAGTCTATTGTTTTGCCTGGTAGAAAGGTCCAGTCTTGCTGTATCCTCCGACTCACTCCAGTCTGTCTCTGTCTTTGTGATTCTGGGTTCTCTTCTGCCATTTGTGCTTCTCAAAGAAACCTAATTGCAGGTTCCTTTTCCATTTCCAAGCTTCCGTTATGCTTTGTGCTGCTGTGTTTTCTATTTTTAATGAGGCTCGATTGAAATAGGCATCAGTTTGATTGAAATATGCGTCATCTTGATTGATTATGCTGCTGTATTTCGAAGAATAACAACTTTAATAGGTCTTAAGTGTCTAATTCATTGAACTATTGCATATATGTGAGGTATTTAATTTTTCCATTGATTTTCATGTTCAAGATATAGATTTTCATTCTGTAGCTGGAGCTAACTTTCCTTTTAAGTGAGGTATTTAATATTTTTTTTGTTTCTTCAGCAGATCATTTTATTTTTCATTGCAACCTTTTATGTGTATAAATATGCATGTGATTTTTTTTTCCAGGAAAAGAATTGCGGAAAGGGAAGGTACTTGCTACCAAGGTGTGTTTCGTTTGGGTTTCTAATGGCTAGAAAATTAGAATTAATAATTGCAAGCGAATTTTCCCGAGAAACAATCACATTATTGGATCTAAGTTGCTAATTGTTTTAATTTTGTATAGGCTGCAATAAAATCTGCACCCACAAGGGCCATAACTGGAGGAGTCAAGAACCCTGACCGCTACCGCCCTGGAACCATTGCTCTACGGTGAGTTTTCAACACAATATAGTTCAAATCCTCTGAATCATGTTCTTGAATTTTACTATATTGCATTTCGTTATCTGAACTCTGTTCTTTCAATCTGGTTACCTGAATTGTGCCTAATATTTGATGTGGCTGGTGGCATTGTATGGCTGGCTGGTGTGATTTGGGACTGTTTTTAGTTAATGGGAGACATGGCACAAAGGTGTGGGGCAATGAAGTCAAGTGGGATTAGGAATTTAGGGTAGTAGAGTTTTTGCTAATTTATGGGATTAAGCGTTCTCAGGTATGTATTTTTTTGAGAAGAAACTATAACAATTTATTAAAAAAGAAAAGAGAAATACACAGAAGTGGATAAGAAATCCACCAAGAACAGAACAAGAAAATCTCTCAGGTATGTATGGATGTGTGATCTGAATAATATGAATTAGAATTTTTTGGTTAGTGTCCAATTAGTGAAGAAAGGATGATTCTTTTTGTTATCATGCATATTTAAGTTGTAAACATCTGAAAAACTGCTTAATTGAAGTGAAATTTCCAGTTTTTGAGCCTGATTTCAAGTCTTGAACTTTGAATTTGTCCATACCTAGCTCAGCTGAAGCTATCCACGTCGTAGTTTAAAGTATTTGTATTGGTAATTATGTGTTTAAGTTGCGCAAATGAGTTGCCCCAATATCTTTTGTGTGCAATTTGGTGTAGAAATGTGGGTTTTGATGTTTTGGCAGGCATCGGAAAAAAAAAAAAATGAAATTGGTTTTCTCTCAATGCATAGTTAATCTTAAAATACGGTTTATTAAATTGGGTTCATGATATATGGGTGGTAGCAAATTAGCAATGTCGACTCTTGTAAGGAAGAGGCTGATGAGAGACTTCAAGAGGCTGCAACAGGACCCGCCTGCAGGGATTAGCGGGGCACCCCAGGATAACAATATAATGCTGTGGAAAGCTGTTATATTGGGGTAAGTTGGCAAAATGCAGTGTATAAAAGAAATATACTGTTGTTTTCTCTTCTATTATGCAACATTAATATTTCACATTTTTGGTAGGAGACGTGGTAAGTTGGAAAAATGCTTATATTTCTTATTTTTGGAACCCTTTATCTCATTGTTAGTTTTCTGGAAGGAAGAAAAGATAGGCATTCGTAAGTCCTATCAATTTTCAATTTTTATTTTTCTTGCTTTTATTTTAGTTTCTTATTACTAATTCTAATTTTGGGTGTATTTGTTAAGGCTGGTTCAATTGTAAGTAATATTTATGGCGTAGATTGGGAAAACAAACTTGAGGTATTAATTTTTCAGAGATAGTTTATGCTTGAAATTAGCATTGTTTTTATATCTTCCAACATTCTGTTTTCTTGGAGTTACTATGTGCTTGAAAACTTGCTGAAACAACAATGGAATAGTTTTTTTGTTTTTTGTTTACTGCTGAAACAGGTGCCAGGCCTATAGGCCATATATTTTGCCACCTTAACCGCAATGGCAAAATATGTGTGGACTGCATCTTGCTTCTGTTTCTTACGGAAATAGGCGTCCTGCATTTTTTTTTTCTTTGAACATTAGCGCTTGAAAGCTTAGCTGCTGAAACAAAAACGGAATACTTTTAATGTTTTTTGTTAACTGCAAACTAGGGAGCAATTGACTGTTCATTGGGTTACAGTCAATTGTTTGCCCCTCGATTTCATCTTATTTACAAAAAAACCATGACAATTGGGCTGGTTTTGAAGGATATTATTTGAACTGATAAGGGTGATTTTGTCCGGAGGGTTTAGGACGAATTACCCCTTCATTTCACCTTATTTGCAAGAAACCCATTATTTGTGGACTAGGTTGGAAGGGCAATTTTGTCCTCTCGGTTTTGAGTGAATTAAGGCGTTGCCGTGTAAGGGTTGCACTTGCTGTTTTTCATTTATGGTTTCGGGGAAATTAAGCTCTCACAGAGAGCGGAAGAAACGGAGAGACAGAGAGACAGACAGAAAGAGAAAGAGAGATGCCGAGGGGAAGACAGCAGGGAGAGGTATGGCTGTTGTCTGCAGTTTCATTTGCTGTCCTTCAAGGAGGGTTTCGGGGGGATAGACTGTGACAGAGAGCGGAGAAATTAAGCTCTCACAGAGAGCGGAAAAAACGGAGAGACAGAGAGACAGACAGAGAGAGAAAGAGAGAGAGAGACAGAGAGAGAGATGCCGAGGGGAAGACAGCAGGGAGAGGTATGGCTGTTGTCTGCATAAATCACTCACAATCGTCTATGCTCTATTGTACCTTCAGATGAGTCACTTCTTGCTTTTGATTTTGGACTCAAATAATATTTTATTATTTCTTGCATTTATATCTGCTTGCATGATCAGATGAGTCACCTTGCCCTTTTGATTTTGTACTCAAATCTTAATATTTTATTATTTCTTGCATTTATATCTGCTTGCATAGTCACTTTGTCCTTTTGAATTTGTGCTCAAATCTTAATATTTTATTATTTCTTGCATATATATCTGCTTGCAGGTTCGGTTTGTCATTTTGATTTCGTACTCAAATATTTATATTTTATTATTACTTGCATTTATATCTGCTTGCATGTTGTGATTGAGAGGCCAGAATTAGTTTACAAATCTTTCTGCACTGTTTGGTTGGTTAGGTAGCATGCTTTTGTCTTTTTTTTAATCGATTTGGGGATTTTCTGCCCCTCTATTTATTCATTTGCTCTCAGTTGTTTCTCAGGTTCCTGTGTTTTTCTGTTAACTGTTCAAAGGTCCAATTTTTTCCGTTTTGTAGTTTAAATTTTGTCTATTATTCTGTCTGGCCTACCATTTCAATTCCAATGCTCTTAAATTGTATGCATCTGTGTCTCTGTGTGTGCATATGAGGTTGTGCATCGACTTCTCTGCTGCCTAATTTTAATGCAATTTTTTTTATTTCAATTGTTTCAAGACGAGAAAACTCATTATTCTCTTATTTTTATGGATTGCAGCAAACGTCCTGCTGACTTGGGATTTCAGGTTTCATTTGCTAACCCTAACTTTTTAATGTTGTGAAACAATTACTGTTTGTACGTTCATTTGTTGTGTTGTTGTATTGAATATTTTTGTATTGTTCTACAAAATGTTTTTCATTCCGTCTTTGTTTTTGGACAACAAAGTGATTAATTACGAGTCTTTGTAGATTAATCTGTGTTTCATTTCCCCTGTCTGTCTATCTTTTACCGATTGGTTTTAGATATGTATATGTGTGACTGTTTTGAGAAGGGTATTATGTTGCAGTGTATGTTTTGCATCTTCCACTTTGGTTTGACAATTAAAAAAAAGAGGTCACATATGTTATTAGGCAGTTTAGATGTCAAAAATTGTTTCCATACCAAACTTGAGCCGTAAATATGTGTTACCCGCTGCTTAGTATTTATATATAGGGTTGCTTAGTATTTGTATATAGCACCAGAACACATTAGCTGCTACAAGTTGCAAACGACTAAAAAATGACAATTCAAAACTCCAAGGAATTATCGTGCCTATTCGATAATGACACGGAGTTTCTCGCAATGAGGTGCAGACCCCATTCTGTCCACATAGGTAGAGAAACCAGCACCAACAAAAAACTTAAATTCAACAACGTCAAATACATGTTCAGTAATGGCTGCCACTCCTCGGTTTCTTCAATTTTCTTTTAGGCTTGGGTGTAGACTCCTTAAAATT
This sequence comes from Pyrus communis, assembly GCF_963583255.1. NCBI lineage: Eukaryota > Viridiplantae > Streptophyta > Magnoliopsida > Rosales > Rosaceae > Pyrus > Pyrus communis. The sequence continues at coordinate 29,268,302 of NC_084804.1, forward strand.
GCTTTTGCAAAATTTTAACGCATTTACATTACAAGCTAAAGTGAATTTTTTCAAATCGGAGTAATGAGCAGAATTAAGAAGTTCTGTCAAACTTTCTTGGGATATTCGATTGGATCTGCAACTTTAACCGTTGGAAGAAGGTTGGGATGTTGTTCCTTTGGCTCATCGCCACCGTAGTGGTCTTTTGGTTTTTAAATATGTACGGATGGGTGGGATTTTAATTTTAAAAAAGGGTCATGTAGGCCATTTTTGTTGGGTCATAAATCCAATGATGTAAATAATTAACTTTTTATCCTTTTAAGAATTAAGTGTTGTTACTACTTATTTGACCACCTTTTTATCTTTAATTAATTAAATTTACATTAATGCAAATTTTTTCTAATCAATTTCATTACACACACACACACACACATCTGCTGCCTGCTGCGGTTCATGCATGCAAGACATGCTATTTGGATCATGGATCCACCCGTTTTGCATTTTTATATTTTGCTAATAAATATTCAAAATGTTAAAAACCCAAAGACTTCCGTAGAACGTAGAGTTCGCTTAGAGTTACAGTAGGTTAACTCATTGAGTTTAGGGGGTGAGTTCAGAAAAAAAAAAAAAAAAAAAAAAACAAATACCGAAATAAATTGAACCAAATTTTATTCATTTGGTTCGGTTTTAGAAGTTCGCAAGTTGAACTAAACCGAACCAAACCGAATTCTAAACCGACTTAAACGAATTTTCTGATACGTAAAGAAAAACTGATATTCGACTGTGGGCATGCGCAGTTAACTTTGGGATTTGTTATTGATTATTACCAACTGCTCAGGATTAAATTAATTTGACATAACTTTGCTTGACTATTGCACGGTATGAAATGGATTCTATGTTAATTTCCCATTGCATGCGATCGTTAAAATTATTTGATGTTAATGCCGTATATGACCGTGCATTATAATTATTTGACGTCAGTGCCTTACATTTGAGCAAGGCGTTTGCCCCAGTTAATTTATTTGGTTGTCCATGTAAGCATGGCTTATACGATTATTAGTGTCGTTTTTTTATTAAATTGTTTTATCATTTTGGGTGATAGGAATATGTATGCATCTCGCCTCCCTTTGAAGTATCTTTATTTCTCATTTCTTCTAAGCGGAGGACAATAGTCCATAAACTCTTTTTCTAATTATGCTATATATGGACTCTATTATTAATCGAATTTTTTCTCATGTGCATAATAGCTCACATGCATGGTAATAAAAACAAATGTCATTGCATAAATATTTTTGCCTTTGCATACGTTGCTTTTCTTCAACTTTGGCTTTGACCATCGTAAAACCTAAAAAAACTGGCCTTATTCCTGATGCCTAATTTGACATACATGACAACCGGAGGGATGAATGAGAGAACGAAAGGGACTCATCCTTCTTTAAGTGCTTCAATAATTGCTATTGATAACTGGTCTCTCTCAACGAACTACAAATTATTCAGAAAATTTTTTTTTTCGTAATTTACATACTTAATAAAATGAGTATAAATAATCTTATAACAAACACAAATTGGTTATTCAAACAGATTTATAAATATTTCTATTCATGTATTCTTTACTTATAAAAAAATAATTAATGTATTTTCTTTGTTGTTTCAGATTTTTTAGAATTTAAACAATGTTGCTCAAGTCTACAAAATTTTATCTTTTTAAAAACATTTATTGACATTATATTTAATTTTTGATTCAGAGAAAAAAAAATGGTGAAAGAGATCGATCGAAAAGAACAACAAATTCTAGGAGGGGTTTTGGTAAAAGATTTAAGAAGATTGGTAAAAGCTCGAAAAGAAGAACAGCTTCGAGGGACAAAATTGTTTTATTCAGAGACTGCTCCAGGACCCAGCACATCAAGAGCACAAAAAATAGAAAAAACAAGAATGAGTTTACGTGTTTATGGAAAAGGTGTCAATCGAAACAAGTTGGTCGTCCACACTATGTATTCACCTACAAATCGTAGTAATCCACCAAAAGAAAATGTTCAAAAAAACTGTTTTGGGTTGTACAATTGGATTTGCAAGTTTAAACGTCCGAAGAAGATTGGGATGCTCCTTCTTTGGTTCATCTCCACTGTAGTGGTTTTCTGGATTTTAAAAAATATGTAAGGATCAGCTAGATTTTCAATTTTGAAAAAGGTTGTGTGAACCTTTTTTGTTGTCTGATAAGTATAACGATGTAAACAATGAAATAGTTTTTTGAATTGTGTATATGTAAGGATGGTTGACGTATTAGTGTAATGATGTAAACAATGAACTCCCTTATCAGTTTAATAATTAAGTGCTATTACTACTCATTTACACATTTTTTTAGTTCTCATTATTTCATTGCTGCCTTTAAACAAAAAAAAAAAAAAAATCATTTCTACCTTAATGCAATTTTTCCCTAATTTTGCGACTTCATATAATTGATGTTCATATTCCATTTACTATATAACAAAGATAATCACAATATTCAGAAATAATTCATGTTTTGCTTCAACTTTAATTTACCTTTATTTTTATATTGTTTATGTTTATTCGCTGGTTGATCTATTGTTTACCTAGAGTTGTTTTTCTTTTTGTTTATTTCACTGTGTCGTGTATGTCCTTACATTTATAGTTTTGTTTGTTTGTTTATCTTTCTATTATCCAGGTTTTTGCAATTAATTCCTCACACTTGCCAGTGATTCCTTTTGCAACTACAAACTGGTTAGCTTTCTCGCTTTTTACATATAAATTGGTTTTCAAATTAAACTTTGATCTTATTTACTTTCTTTGTTTTCGTTTTAGAGAATTAAAAAATTGTTAATTTTGGTAGATGTGGAGAAATGTTTAGGGTCTTAACATAATTTATATGTGGTTTCTTCGATTTTGCTATTTTGTGCCTAAAACCTTTACAATCTTTGACAAGATTACTAAAATTAAGTGCTCTTTATATCTGGTGTTAGTCAAATTTAAGTAGGCTTTTACTTATGCGATTATATTTTGGGTGCATTTGTGTTTTTAATGCACCATTTTTTACGTGTGGCGATTTAATTAGTGAGTAAGGTGTAGTCATTCGTATGTTTTTTTTTTTTGTATTTGCGTAGTGTTATGCCTAGGAAACTCAGAATACCTGGGAAGGTTGCTGAAATTCAGCATGCTAATTTGCGCATCTTTAATGGTGATGTTTATCCAGATGATGTGGTTTTGCAAGATGTCCCAACTTCTTACGATCAAGAATATAACAATGTTTCAAACTCTTTACTATCACATGACAATACAACCAATCCTGTTCAACCATATACATATGTTTTGAAACAAAATGCATCTATTAGCGATGAATTCAACTCATCTTCGTCTGTTGCTAGCACTTCACATGAAATCACCGTCCCTATTTTTCTTGCAAATGATGCCACTTTGCGTGGTATATTGGTCACTAATACTGAAGCTGGTCATTCTGTTAAAAGCTCACATGTGATTGGTCAAGCCGCTTATCAAAAAAAAAAAGAAAACGTATGTGCTCTTACAATATATTTATCTTTGCATTTTTTTTGGCTTATTTAAAAACTTAACTTTTGCTCGCTGCTTTGGGGATGATTTTGTCGCTCTTTCTTTTCATAGGTGGTGTTCCAGATTATATTGATTTTGGCCCTAGAAATTTTCAATGTCAATATTATGGCGCTTTATTTTGGTCTACAGAGCGATTAAAAACAAACGCTTCTTCTACTAGAAGGCCACAATTCACTGCATGCTGTATGAGTCAAAAAGTAAAATTCCCACCTGTTAAGCCTGCCCCTGCTTATTTGGACCATCTACTAAATCCAACAAATTCTCAAGAAAATTCACATTTCAAAAAAAATGTTAGATTGTATAATTCAATGATGGCATTCACTTCAATGGGGGCTAAAGTTGATGAATCAATAAACAAGGGTCAAGGTCCTTATGTTTTTAAGATTAATGGTCAGGTGCATCATTTAATGGGTTCTTTGTTGCCTCGTGAATGTGAGAGCCCTAAATTTGCCCAACTCTACATTTATGACACTCAAAATGAAGTCAACAATCGTATGAGTTGTTTTCCTCATTTTGAAGCATCTTCAAAACTTGACGAACAAATTGTTGGTGGGCTCATTAAAATGTTAGATGAGTGTAATGAGTTGGTTCAATTATTTAGACTTGCGAGGGATAGAATTAATCAACAGTCAGCAAGTTCTTTGCGCTTGCGTTTGTACGGCACAGTGAACAACCATGATGCGCAATATAATCAACCAACATGCGACGGCATAGGAGGGTTAATTGTTGGGGATATCGGTCAATTTCACACCGAAAGAGATATTATTATTGAACACAAGGCCACTGGTCTACAAAGGATAACAAAGTTGCATCCTAAATATATGGCTCTTCAATATCCTATTCTTTTCCCGTATGGTGAAGATGGATACACCAAAGGTCTTCCTTGGAATCCTGCTTTTAAGGGGAAAAAACCCAAGACTGGTGGGGCGTCTATGAGAGCATTTCTAGGTTACCAAATTCAAGATAGACCAGGACAGGATAGCACCCTGTTGAAGGGTGGCAGATTGTTTCAACAATATTTAGTAGATGCATATGCCACACTTGAAGAAGATAGACTTGATTTCATTAGGACAAATCAAAGTTCTTTGAGAACTGAGCGTCTTGAAGGAATTCATGAGGCGTTAAAAAACGGAAATGCAAGTGGTTCAGACATTGGTAAGAGGATTATCTTGCCAACTTCATTTACTGGCAGTGCTAGGTATATGATAAATAATTATCAAGATGCCATGGCTATATGTCGTCACTTAGGAAATCCTGACTTATTCATCACCTTTACATGCAATGCTAAGTGGCCAGAAATTATTGAAGATCTACGTGAAAGACCTGGTTGTAAGGCTGAAGACAGACCAGACATCATATCCAGAATTTTCAAAGCAAAACTTGATCATATGATTAAGTATATAAAATCAGGAAAACCTTTTGGCAAAATTGAATCTGGTTAGTTATTCACTTTTCCCAATTCTCAAGATTATTTGTTTGTTTTCTCTTATGAGCATAAACCTTAGGCGCTTCGTTTTCATGTTTTTGTCTTATTTTTCTCCGAACAGTTATTTACACAGTTGAATTCCAAAAAAGAGGTCTCCCGCATTGTCACATCTTGGTTTGGGTCAGTAAAGAGTATAAATGTCATTCTCCTTCTGATGTGGATTCAATCATTTCGGCTGAAATTCCTAGCGAAGTATTTGACAAAGATGGGTATGATGTTGTTGCACAGTATATGATTCATGGTCCATGCGGTCTTGCAAATGAAAAATCTCCTTGCATGAAAGAAAAAAAATGTTTCAAGAAATTCCCAAAACGTTTTGCAAATGAAACTACTTTTGAATCTGATGGTTTTGTCACATACAAACGTAGGGAAATGGAGAATTGTTTTGTTGTTAAAAATGGAGTCAAGCTTAATAATGCATTTGTTGTCCCTTATAATCGTGAATTATTATTAAAGTATCAAGCTCATATAAATATTGAATCGTGTTGCCAATCAATGCTTATTAAATATCTTTTCAAGTATATAACCAAGGGTGTTGATAGAGCTAGAGTTGTTTTTGAAGATCAAGAGTTTAATGAGATTCTAGCTTATCTAAATTGCAGATATTTATGTCCTTATGAAGCAGTTTGGAGATTGTTACAATTTCATATTCATTTTAGAGAACCAGCTGTTAAAAGATTATGTGTGCATCTACCTTCTGACCAAAATGTTGTCTTTAAAGACAATGATAGTTTAAACTATGTTGTTAACCAACCTAATCTTCAAAACACAATGTTAACAAAATGGTTTGAAATGAATACTGAAGATTCTAATGCACGCCAGTTGTCTTATGTTGAATTTCCTTCGAAATATGTTTGGAATAGTGAGAATAAAGAGTGGACTCGAAGGAAAAATGGTAAATCTCTAGGTAGAGTTGCATATGTTCACCCTGCTGCCGGTGAATTATACTATTTGAGATTATTGCTTAATTATCAAAAAGGTGGCTTTTGTTTTGATGATTTAAGAACAATTAGAGGTGTTCTTCAACCCACATTTCAAGCTGCGTGCAACTCGCTTGGCCTATTAGGAGATGACAAGGAGTGGAACAATGCAATGTTAGAAGCGATGGTTACCGCATCATCGCATCAATTGCGACAATTGTTTGTTACATTAGTTTTGTTTTGTGATGTTGCTGATCCAGCAACTTTGTTTGAGGCACATTGGAAAATGATGTGTGATGACATCTCGATAAAGATGATTAATGCTTTTGGCTTGCAAGATATGTCTAAGTATGAAGATGAACTTAAAAATTCTCTTTTGTATGAGTTAGAAAAGTTGTTTGTTGCTTCAAATAGTTCTCTATCTAAGCATCATTTCCCAATTCCAAGCAAAGATGTCATAGATAGACTTAAGAATAGAAGTTTAAGAGAGGAGTTAAACTACGACACTGAATCATTGAAAGAGCAACATTCACAGTTGGTTGCACAATTGAATAGAGAACAAAAAATAGTTTATGATAGTGTCATAAAGGTGGTTGATCATAATAAGCCTGGTATGTTTTTTGTTCATGGACATGGTGGGACTGGTAAAACTTTTTTGTGGACTACTATCATAGCTAAGATTAGATCAGAAAACCATATTGTTTTGGCAGTAGCTTCATCTGGAATTGCCTCCCTTTTGCTTCCTGGAGGAAGAACTGCACACTCTCGATTTAAAATCCCTATTAGCATTACAGATTGTTCACTTTGTGAAATAAAAAAAGGAACTCATCTAGCACAATTAATTAGTGATGCAGCTCTTATTGTTTGGGATGAAGCACCAATGAATCATAAACAATGTTTTGAAACTTTAGATAGATCTCTTCGTGATGTTCTCAAAGGTTCAAAACCAGGTTTTGACGATTTGCCATTTGGAGAAAAGCCAATTCTCTTTGGAGGTGATTTTAGACAAATTTTACCTATTGTCCCAAATGGAACTAAGGCTGACATTGTTGAAGCTTCGTTGACAAGCTCTTATCTTTGGTCTTCTTTAACCATTTTTTTTCTCAAAGAAAACATGAGACTTTCAAAAACAGGTTTGAATGAAAAGGAAAAACAAGAGTTGGCTGATTTTGCTAATTGGATATTACAAATTGGAAACGGTAGTGTCACTAATTCTATATTGTCAACTGATGAAGAAAATTCTTGGGTTGAAATATCAAAAGACTTTCTCATTGATTTTGAAGACAATCCCATTGAAAACATGGTTTCAGCAGTGTACACAGATTTTCAAAGAAATTTTCATGATGTGTCATATTTGAAAGAAAGAGCTATTGTTACACCGCGAAACGACACAGTGACTGAAATAAATGATTTTATGTTAACTATGGTGCCTGGTGAAAATCGCACATATCTTAGTTTTGATTCTGTGTCTTCTTCAACAGAAAATGTTGAAAATCTTGATATACTATACCCATTAGAATTTTTTAACCAATTTGACTTACCTGGTTTGCCACACCACAAGCTGGCATTAAAAGTCGGTATGCCAGTAATGTTGCTTAGGAATTTAAATCAAAGTTCTGGATTGTGTAATGGCACAAGATTGGTGGTGATGCAATTAACTGATAGAATTGTGGAAGCAAAGATCATAACGGGTAGCAACATTGGTGAAAGAGTTTACATTCCAAGAATCATTACTGAGTCATCACAAAATAAATATCCGTTTACTTTGCGAAGAAGACAATTTCCTCTCAGATTTTGCTATGCAATGACAATTAATAAGAGTCAAGGACAATCTTTGAAGATTGTTGGGCTATTTCTATCTCAAACAGTTTTTTCTCATGGACAGCTCTACGTTGCATTATCTAGGATCACCTCAAAAAAGGGTCTTAAAATTGTGATTGCTCATGATTGTGATATGCCTTACGGATACACAAAGAACATTGTTTATAAAGATGTTTTGAATCGTTTACATGAAGGTGTGTTGGTTTGTGTTTATCCATTCATTTTTCTTTTTCTCTTTTTACCTATTTTTTTGAATTCTAATGTATTTTTTGTTTCATCTGTGTGTTGTATGATTTTAAAGTTTTTATTTGCTTTTAAATTTACTTTGTATAGATTGATGGAGCATATGCCAATTCGTCTTTTGTTACCATACAACCCAATAAGCAAACTACAAGTTAGGATATGCAGAATTTGGGTGACAAAAAATATTGGAGCTGATCGTCAACCTGCAAGTTTGGACTGTGTCTTTGTTGACAAAGAGGTTAAATCTTTACACTTTTTTTTCATTATTAAATAGGTACAAATTTATATATGTCGAAATGCATTTATCATACAATTAGTATTAATTCAATTTTTCCTTCTCATTTATTCACATTCCATTTGGTTTTGTATTACAATTTCAATCTTTAGTGCATATGAGAAAATATTTAAAATCTACATCATTTTATGCATATTTTTGTATAAATGTCAATCTTTAAATTTTCAAATCTATAAAATAGTAACTTTGTTACTTTGTATGATTTGCTTTTATGCATATGTTACTCTATGCTATAGCCATACAAAACATGCTTTATACATTATTTGATATGTGATTTAATGCATTTTTTGCTCATTTAAAAACTAATCGATCTAATTTTGTTTTTCCCATCCAAAAAGGACATGCAATTCAGGCAACCATGAAACCCTGGGACATCCAATTCTTTTTGGAGCATCTAAAAGTTGGGATCGTGTATGAAATAGATAAATTTCGTGTTATCCGCAACAGAACGTCAAGCAAAATTGTCCCTCACGATGCTATGCTTGAGTTAAACAAAAACACTAGCATAGTCCCTGTTGAGAAACCAAATCAAGTGATACCAATGCATTGGTTTAATTTGATTGAATTTGATAACCTTGACCAAAGAGTTAATAAAGATGTACACCTCACAGGTAAATCGTCTAATTTTGACGATTGTCGTTATTCTAAAATCATTGTTCTTAGTTTTTAACTTAATAAGCTGGTTCTTATAATTGTATCGTATGTAGATGTTTTTGGTTGTCTAATGGCTTTACAACCAATTGAAAACATCACTGTGCAAAATATTAGACTTGAAAAAAAGCGAGACCTCCAACTTCAAAATACTAGGTAAACCATACTTCTCTTAAACTATAATTACATGTTTATACATATATACCCATATAAAAATTACATAAATAGTTTTGACTCTGTTTTGCAATTGTAGAGGTGAACAAGTTACAGTTACCCTGTGGGCAGAAACTGCAACAAACTTTCAAGAAGATGCACTAAAATCGCTTTCACCTCCTGTCTTCATTGTTTTGACTTCACTCAAAGTGAAGAAATATAAAGGTTATATCTTAACAAAATCTAAATGTTATCGCTTTTCTTTTGTATTTATAATTGTTTTCTTTGTATTTATAGGAAAACCTGTTCTGGGAACCACATGCTCAACGGTTTGTATTTTCAATCCTGATATCCCACTACTTTCAGAATATGAACAAAAGTGAGTGCACAAATCTTATTTAATATTTATTTTCGTTTTTAATTTTATAGTCTATATTCTTGGACCTAAAAATTTGAAACTCAGGTTTGAATACCTCAAAACACCCATTGAAACTCTACCAACTTCTGCTGAAAAGTATGGGAAAAGTACTACTATCGTTGATTCAGAACAAAAGACAATTGCAGAATTGCTTCTTCTTGATCCGACATTAAACAAGGTCAATCCACCATCACTAAAGTATCTCATATTTTGTCAATTGTATTATGCAACTACTTTGCAATTGATTGGTTGTTGTAATTTGGAAATCACATTGTTTCTTAGTCTATACTGTGTTGTGTATACAAAGTGTCATGTTGTTTGTTTGTTTCTTCATTTATAAGCTTCAACACAAAAAATTAAACAATTTATATTTTGTGATTCAATATACATTTTCCAAATGTCATTTCATGACCAAAATCTGTATTCTACTTTATATTTTGTGTGTAAATGCATTTTATAGGGTGCAAATGTCATGTTTGTGATTTTGTTCTCAAAATGTCATTTGTATTTGAAAAGTTTATATCATACCAGAATACAAGTTTCATGTGTCAAGCAACAATTGTCGATTACGATCTGACAAATGGATGGTGGTACAAGTCGTGCCCGTATTGCCACAAAAATGTGAGAAATACAAATGGAACCTTTCAATGCTTTGAGCATGGGCTGCTCAAAAAAATGCCTGAACCATGCTAATTTCCTAATTTCTTCTTTCTACGTTGTTTACATCTCTTTGCAATCAAAATTTTGTTTTTATTGCAAATTTTTTAAACTGCAAAACACATCTCATGACATCTTCATCTCTTATTTAGGTTTAAGATGAATTTTATTGTGGATGATGCCACAAATCAACTCAACTTTTTAGTGATTGGAAGGACTGCTGAAAAACTTTTAGGTATTTCTTGCCACTCTTTGGTCATAGAAGAAGGCTATGATGACTCTTCTGTCTTGCCACCACAGCTCCAAAAATTGGTTCACTGCACAAAAAAATTCCTGCTCCGTTTTGGAAATCAAAACAATGAGTTTGGCAACACCGACTTTGTTGTTCATGGAATAATTGAGGAACAAACATCAGTTGAACCAAAACTTAGTTCAATTGTATCACGTACACTTGCTAAGAACATTGGAAAACAAGTTATTGATGCAACAACCCCTCTCCCTTTTACTACCCTTGAATCCCAGACTCAACAAATCCAATCAGCTGCAACAAACAAGGGTGTAAAAAGAACACTATTTGTTGAAAATGAACCTTCAAAAGCTCACAGGTTAATTTTTCCTTTTCAAGTAATGTTGGTATTTCATTAAACAAAAACATCATGTATGCACTTTATAATGCTCATTTCCATATTTTTTAAATTTGACATGTATTCACAGCAAACATGATGAGGGGAGCGAACCACTGTCTACTAATTCAACCAGAATCTCAGCAGAATTCTCTAACTTGGTTGTCCCAAAAGTTGAACCTGCAGACAAAAGTCCGATCAGTGCTTTAAGAAGTAGATCACAGGCAAAGAAAATCAAAGACAGGTATAATGACATATTGTTTACAATAATCTATGCCAACTTGGACAATTACTTACGTTTTTGTTCTATTTTGCTGCTCAGTATTGGAGATGTTCATTCGCCAAAGAAATGAACTATGGAAGACATCGTGATGGACTACTGCAAAGGATCAAACATATATATTTTTTGCTCATCCCACTAACATGGACATATACTTTTTGCGAATTCGACTACTAAAGTCAACTAATGTACATACCATAAAAACATGTTTATTATGTTTTGCAACTGTTGGAATGATACAAACCCCTGCAGAACATGTATTTTATCATGTTGTATGAACAAACAAAATATGTGTAAACTGCATGGTACTTCAGTCTCTAATGCAAAGACACTATATTTCGTCCTTGCAACTATTGTCAACGTAAACTTTCATTCAAGTAATTTTGATTGCATACTGACTCTCAATATTGACTTAATACATAAGCAATGTAAATGAAATTACTTTTTCTATAGATCAATTCACCCATATCTTGCTTTTTCTTTCATTTGGAGCTAATTGTATAAATATGTGGTTTTGTAAACGTTACTCATGTTAAACATACGTTCTCTAACTTGCTACATTTATGAATGCAATTATATTACTAAAACATTTTCAATCAATTTTCTATGAATATTATTCATCATCTAAAAACCCGCAGCAAAGCGCGGGCATTCATCCTAGTAAACTACTAAAGCACACTTGTAAATTGTAATTGCATTTTAAAAAGTAATAGTAACTTAAATGAAATGGGTCACGTCTCAATCTAAAAATTATTATATTATAATAATAATGAGTATATATCCATGCCTTGAAAATGCATCCAGGACTCTCTGATCCTTTCCATTAAGGCCATAAAATGAGGCATTTGAAATTTGATTTAATGGTTAAAGTTATTATAACTTTAAAGTGAATCCTTATTTGTAGCCGTTGGATCAAATTTTAAATGTTCAGATTTGTGGTCTTGGTAGACTTGGTGTAATGGATTCGGAGAGGATCCCTTTCCTAGGACTCCAATCCACCAACACCGAGTTGTTTATGGGAATTGGATCCCATCCGGATCCACTTTGTGGGGATCCTAGAGATCATTGCATCTTAGTCATTTATTGTGTATCATGTGGTAAAAAATTATTTGATTTTTTTTTTAATTTAAAATTAAACACAAATAGCATTTGACAAAAACTGATCGCACGATATACGATGAATGACTAGAATGTAAGGATCCTAATCCAAAGAGAATCCTCTTTCGTTTATTAGCAACTTCACAAGTCGATTCAAATTGTGGGGACTGCCTGATTGATATATAATAAGAAACAAAAACGTGTGACCGGAGGTAAAGAACGAGCTGGCCATGGCGTAGTCAAACTATTATATCTCAAATAAAATTTGGAATTCCACTACAAGAGTAGGCATACGAGTTTTATGAAAAACTATCGTTATAAAGATTCTGCGAAATTTAATCGTTAATTTTTCAGATTATTTGGTGATATACATCATAAAATAAAAATTGCAAAATTTTTAAGACTTAATTATTAGAAAGAGCAATGATTTTTTAATTTTATTTTACTCCAATGAAACTGAATCAAATTTTTTTTTTATTTTTTTATTTTTTTAAGTCGAGCGATAGCGTCAGCAAGTTAGATGTTAGATTAGCTATTGACGAGATTCGAAACCACGCCGTCATGCAAAGTTACAATACCTTTTCACCACTATGGTAAAGGGCCACCTGCAATGAAACTAAATCGATTGTTTGATCATAATCTCCTTGGCTCCAAAACCAGGTCAGTTTGTCTCACTATTATACCATTGCGAAAAGCCTAACACAATTAATGAAACGAATCAGACAACGCACCAACAAATCCAACTTCTAACCAAATTAATTAGTGTTAATGCCAATAAAAGTCTAGGATAAAAGCCAAAACTGTATGCATTGGTGTGCTAGGCGTGCCATTATTGGCTCATGCCAACATTACATAGTTAAGTATTACTTACACCACAAGTTATCTTGTTTCTAATCGAAAAATGTGACATCGGTGGGGGTACTAGAAAGTCTTAATTATTATATATGCCTTGTAAGCTAAGAGATTAGTATAATTCTTAGTGAATTACCAATAATCCAAATATTAATTGAATAAATAAGCTGGTTTCAATCGATTCATCTTGAACTGTTTTGTTTATATACACTAGCATATGGGCACATGTGTGAGAAATTATTTTATTTTATTTTTTGAAATAGAAGGAGAGAGGAAGTGAGTGACAGAGAAGGTGGGGTGGGAAGTCTTTTTTTTTTTTTTTTTTTTTTTTTTTTTTTTAATATTAATTAGAGATATGTTAGGATTATATGTAGGTGAGGCTTTGAAAAAAAAAACAGAAAAATTTGATTGTGTGAAATTACGTTTCTGCCCCATATTTCTTATTCATGTTCTGTTTTAATTAGATTGTTTAAAATTGTAAATAACAAACTAAAACATACAATTAAATGTTAAACAAAGATGAATTAATACAGGAATGACATTAATTGATTTTCAACTTTAAAGACCAAACTGATGTGATGCGTCAATTTTAATGACTATTTAGGATAAAAAAAAAATATCATACAATTTTTATTTCTACCGTGTGTAATCTAAGGAATCTTAACAGAAAAAAATATATTAAAGAAATGCGGGAAAATAAACCAAACCATGCAAGCTAACTTGCTTCAAAATCTTTCCAGATCATAACAAAAATAATAAAAGAAAGACTTGTATTCATAATCTTTCCAGATCTTCCAGATTGATGGGTGCAGCGTTTGAATTGCCGCTAGATGCTCACCTGTCGGCGTCTCTCTCAAATTTCCATCAACATCTGCACACACAAAAATGTCCAACTCCTGCATTATACTTGCACAAAAATGCAGCTGAAGACTATGGCTCTCCATTCCCACAATGCTCAAATCAAAACCCATCACCCCAAACTCTTCTCTCACCCTTCACTCTTCACCTCTCTGCCAATCAAGTATTTGCTACGAATATCAGCCGTCGACTTTTCACGTTTTTGCATCGAAGAGTGATCGTCGCAAGAGCTCTATAACTACATGCATTGGCGGGAGTGCCCCAAATAACAGTAATGTGGGTTTGGTTGGGAGAGGAGAAGAAGAAGGAGAAGGAGAAATTAAAATCTGGGGGTGAAGATGAAGAGAGAGAGGAGTTGGCGGAACATATCATATGGAAGAAATGGAGAGGTCCCGCCACGGGGTTGTGGATTTCTGGAACGTGATGAGTCTCATCTGCACGGCCATCACTGGCCGGGGCAGCTCGACTGAGCTTGCTGCTCTCGGTAAGGATGAGTTCTACTACTACAACTACTGTTTTAAACTAGCTTGTTGAACTATTGATGTTTTAGTATATGAACTTTCTTTTTTAAAGACTGAATTTGAATTTTGGAATTGAGAAAAAGGGTTCATCAATTTGATTGTGGTTTTGGATGGGCAGGTCCTGGAACACTGTTTTGAGATAACACGAATTGTTTGTTCATGATCCTTTCAATTGCAACTTCAAATATGGTTGCCACAGTGCTCGCCAAAAGGGTTCGTTTCTTCGCTGGTGTTCTTGTTTTCTGTAGTGTGATGTGATCAATTGTTATAAGCATCATTCTGTACTTACTGAGGCATGGATGGCATCAATTTGATACACATATTTACACGCAAGAACACATGTACATCCCTTCGTACAGGGCTTTCGAAAAAGCTGCTATGCAAGAGTTACTATGAAAGTGTAGTTTATTCTGCATTTTCTACGATTACAGAATTATTGTATACCGCATCGTGCATTTTTGAAACACTACTGCGTATACACTAGTAATAAGTAGTTTGTTGGTGTTAAATTTTTTGAGCCTTGTCTTGTACTTTTGTTTTTGTTGTAACATGAATTTTGCAGTTTCTTAGTTCTCTTCTTAATATGTGCTTCTCTCTTTCGGCTTACGTTTTTTCCATGTTAGTACTACTGTACTAGTGCAGGATAAAAATGGATAAAAATGAACTGCAGCATCAGATATCTATCTTGCTCTTTGTGGGTTGACTTGGCGAACTCTGATGCTTTTGTTCAAACAATTCCTTGGTCCATGGGCACTAACCGGTAATCAAGGCTGGTTCAACTTGTGGTTATATTTATATGACACAGAGATGGGCTTGTTAAATTAACTTGTTTGTAGTTTTGTACCATTTTAGAGTTTGCACAAAAAGAATAGGCCATTAGTGGCTGATGAATTCTCTGATGTTAGTTTATTCAGCTTCTGCCGGACCCAAGAATGCGCATATTATACCTGCAGGAAGCAAATATGTTCAGGTTCGTTTTGTTTTGGACAAATCCTTACTCGGTTAAATAAATGTTGCTTGTTCCTAATTCCTATGCATAGAAAGTTTGATAGTTCTTCGTTTTGTAAGGTACCATAATGACAGAGTGCATAACCGTTGAATGTTTTCTGTTCTTTAGCTTTGGTTGTGTGGAATCTCACATATAACTTTGAGGGATTATATGAAAAACCTTCAGTGCACTTGTCCAAGCAGCTTGTTATATAGATATTCTGACAGTAGATTTGGGGATTAACTAAGGCCACCTGTTCACTCAATTTTTCTGCAGTCCTGTTAACTGAAGATGTACTTTCGGTCAGTAGATTCGGGGGTTAACATGGCCTGCGATTCTTTTTGGATTGGCTGCTCAAAGTGCAAGGTGTGATGACTTTCATCTCTCCTGCATCATCGATCATCTCTGCAAGAAACTACTATATCAATCGCGTTAAGCCTCATAGTGGCATGCTGAATCTGATATCTTGTATTTCAACTTCCTAGTTTTGACTACTTCTATGGCCTCCGCATGCTTATCCTATACATATTTACCTCTTTTCCTTTGATAATTATGAAATTGAGGTTCTTATTGCTAAAACTACTTTCATGTTTCCTCTTCTATTCCCTATTCCCAGTCTCGGTATGAAAGATTCACTCGGACCTTTAAAGGCTCTGGTGGTTGCCAGTGCAGTGAACGGCAGTGGTCATGTAGTCCTCTGCAACTCGTTACACTATGGTATTACTGGTGAAGAATGGCCACAAATGGCATCACAAGCCGGATAAACATTTCCATATTTAACGTATCTCTTGTCAATACATTTTTAACAACTCAGTGTTTTACACATACACATTATATGGTGCTGCCGCTGATCACCATGTGTTCCAGATTGTTTTTGCTTATACGATGATTGAAGCTCTGAAGAACAAAGGATTTACTGCCTTTTCCATCTCCGTTCCATCGTGTAGTGAATTTCTACAAATATTTGGGATTGCGAGTTAGTGTTTATAACAATGTTCTCAACGGTGATGAGTATAGGACTCACTGTGAGTCCAGCAAACATCAATGGCTGAGGAAAGCGTCACACACGATTGACGCTAGCTTTTCCTTATGCATTGACAACTTGTATTTCTCTTGACCAATTTGTCAGGTTTTCAATGTAGAATATATAAGTGCTTCCTATTAACTGTGTACATAATTTTGGCGTTCAAAGTTGCCATTTGATAGCTAAACATTGCATTAAGATGAGATTTCAGTTTAACACAATGTACTTTTGATTTGAAAAATGATGAATACAGATCCAGAAAAATACATGAACTACACCAGCCCCGAAATAAAACTCGCAGTCAGAATCAAGGGGTTCCAATCCCATTACCAGTATTTTCGGAATGAGAATGGACCAGCATCCAACAATATGCAAAAGAGACTTGTAACTCAGTCAAGTAAAACTAGACTCTCGTTATACACATCAATGTATCTGCTCAAGCCATAAAAACTCAGTTCGATTCCTGTATACTTAACCTGTTGTGATTTAGGATCATATAAAACCAACTCTCGGGAATGCCAGTTTTCTTTTCTTGCCGCAAGATGAACTTCATCCTCTGTCGTAATGCCTAGCGCCCACGCAATCTCTCCACTTCGTGGAAGAATAATTGTGCGAATCATTTTCCAAGTATCCCTTCCCAGAACCCATATGTCACAGTACCGATCATTCACATTTTGTCTTAGATGAAACAAAGAGAGATTTCTTGAGTACATGAATACTAATTGCATTACTAGTTGTCTTGATCACGCTTACTAGTCTTTCAGGAAGCGTCATGGTCTGGAAACTCTCGCTGCGCAGATCAAATGATAGGATCGAGTAGCAACGTGGAGAGAAATCCTCAACAATCCAATACACAACTCCATTTAAGCATGCACTTTTATCCTGCAAATAGGCATTATGTGAAACCGGGGGAACAGATGACCTGATTCTTCTCCAAGAATCCAACTTAAGGCTGTAAACCTCAGCTTCGCAGATACTCTCTGCGCATCCAGCCCTCACAATTTGCACAACTTTATAATCGTTTTCTCAATGATCGAAGCCAAACCCGAGTGTAGTGATAGCGAATTGCGTGCAACAAATGAGGCATTTGAAGTCTCTTCATTTTTCTGATTGACGGATTCCATAGATACATACAATTGTCAAATGTAGCATCAGATATGCAAACCAAACCAGTGCATGAACCGAAAACAGAGAAACCGGAACTGATCAAGTCCCTAGGAAGTTCAAAATCCAAACACTTGACATATGTTTGAGCACAAAAGAGTGACAAACACTTTGCATTGCTAGTGCTGATAAGTAGATAACCACCATAACCACCAGCACTTTTCCTGGCATTCCAGTCGAGATGCGCGCTTACAAAACTTGGGCTGCTAATTAAAGCGCTCCAAGATTTGCAAACGCGTCTCGACTGCAACAGAGATTTCACATGCAATCTTGCAAAGATTTCGAAAAAGAGTGCAAGGGGTATGCGTTTGAACATGTTGTAAACAAAACAGTATACAAAACTCGAGTCCTTTTACCAAAACAAAAAGTGCTTTCTGAAAAAGCATTTCATTTACGAAAGTAGAAGAAATGCCTCATTGATTTGATTTTATGGAGAGAAGAGGCAATGGGGAAAAGAGGAGGCGAGGAAGGATGTGAATACTAGTTGGCAAATGAAGTTATCTCCCTCCATGCCAAGAAAGCAAAGGAGATCTCAGAACACATGGCTGCCATGTGGCGGTAGTGGGTTGTTTTTATTTTTTATTCCAAGATAATGGGTCACTATTCCAAGCATTTGGAGTGTAAAACTTTACTTTTAATTTATTTTTATGGCGTACGATAATAGTCACAACATTAACATCTCGTGTTTACCCATACCATGTAGATTTAATTTAAACTTATTATATTAGCACCCTAAATAAATATCGTTGAATACACCTAACCGCCAAAGAAGAACACGAAAAGGCCGCAATCCTTCCACGAGGCACCAACCCGGTTCACTTGAACTTGGACCAATACAAACCACTCGCCTTCCATCATCCTCTCCTCTCCTGTCAGCTTTTTCTTTCATTTTCCCGACTTTCTCTCCTTTATTTTCCCAAGTTCCGCACTTTCCCGCAAAGTGAAAAAACAAATACAAAGAAATGCAAACCAAAACCCTGGTAGCTCACTCTCCTCTTCTCCTCCAAAACCCTACTCGTTTCTTCACAAACCCACCACATTTCTATTTCACCCCACGCATTAACCACACACCACCTGGCCTCCCCAAACTCCACTTCTCCACCCCATTACGCCGCCGTAACCGGTTCGCAACCGCCTGCATTGGCGACGGGGTTCTTATCGGAGACAATGGGAGCCATGCTTCTCCAGTATCTGAAGAAGTTGAAGTTGTGGAGGTTAAGAGAGAAGAATTGGAGAGTAAGAGCACATGGGATCAGATGAAGGAGATTGCAGTGTTTACAGGACCCGCCACTGGTCTTTGGCTGTGTGGCCCACTTATGAGTCTCATTGACACAGTCGTCATTGGTCAGGGAAGCTCAATTGAGCTTGCTGCTTTGGGTGGGTACTCTATTATTCTGCTTCACTTGTTCTTTTTATTTGGGTTTTATTGATTTATTACTTTCTTTTTTTGAACAATACGATATATATATATATATATATATATATATATTCTAAACTACTCTAATGTACAGAGAAGAGAATTCGAACTTAGCGATGGGGCGGGCAGATTGTCCCGACCAACTGGCCTAACCCACCTCCGCTTTTTCTGTATTGGTTTAACTTATGGATGCTGAGTCTGTTTTCTGCTATTTTTCTAGGACCTGGAACTGTGATGTGTGATAGTCTGAGTTATGTGTTCATGTTCCTTTCTGTTGCAACTTCAAATATGGTTGCTACTGCCCTTGCTAAAGGGGTTAGTTTCTCCTCTTGTCCTGATGCTTATGTGACATTATGGTGAATCAATTTGTATGCTTGTGTTGATTGCGAAAATGAGTTCGACGCTCCTTTTCCATGTTTTTGGTACATTTCTTTTGCCACATTGATTCAGAATATGAATTTTCTTCGGCAATGGTGCAACTTGCCAGGAAATTAAAAGGATTCTAAGAATCGTATTATGTATTGTACAGAACATGAAGGTATGAACTTTCTTAGGCTGAAAACAACAGAGGGATTGGTTGCCAGATTAGGAAATATTGGAATGCCTGCCAATAAATCCATAATGTGTGCTTTTGGATTCTTGTGCTAGATCATGTGCAATATTAATCACCATTTTCTCTTAGCATGATTTTGTTATATTGTCTGACTATCTAGTATTGGTGCAGGATAGAAATGAAGCTCAACATCACATATCTATCTTGCTCTTTATCGGATTGACATGTGGCTTCGCAATGCTTATATTTACAAGATTCTTCGGTTCATGGGCATTAACTGGTAAGAGGGACTGGTACATGTTTTCTATATATTTACATTAAAAGAAATATCGGGTGCTTGATTTTGTTTGTTGTTATCTCATTAATGCATTTTAGCAAACAGTAAATAACAAGAGTTTTATGAGTCTGTAAAAGTAGCATAGATGAGTCATGACTAATGCAATTCTGGTTTTTCAGCTTTCAGTGGACCAAAGAACGCTCATCTTATTCCTGCAGCAAATACATATGTTCAGGTTTCTTCCTTTTTCTTATTTAGGCCATTTATATGCTATTTTCTTTGAGTTGGTTACTCATTTTTCAGAAGATACTTTCCTTTAAATCAATTACCTGGTCGAGAAGTGTTGAATATCAGAGAAATTTTGTTTTGTTTGTTTGTTTTTGTTAGAACTTGTTTTCTATGAATCATTAGAAGGTCGCATATACTTGGAACAATAATAAGCTAGACTCTGCATTTTCTTATCAAGCTATCCTTCCCCAGGAGGTTCTTTTTTGGTATTTTCCTATTGCCATTTTTCATATTTCTCATTTGTTAGGTCCACATTAATACTTGTGAACTAGGTTCTAAACAACGTATTTGCAACGTTAGTTTCTTCATGAAAAAAAACCAGTAATTGCTCGATAATATCTTGTTAGAAAGACAATTTTTTCTTAATTGGTTGTTTTGATATTGCATGCATTATCTTCATGGCTGACTGTTAGCTAGTGTCTATCATCTTACGAGAATAGAGTATGGTATAGATCAACCGAAGAGGTATGCATTAAAGTATTTGCCCCAAGGAGGAATCCTAGAATTCCGTATTGACGTGTCCTTTGCTCTTTTATGACTGGAAAATAGATTTGTTACCATTTGTCCTATACTCTTGCACATAATTTCTTTTCAATGGCTTTGTAATTGAACACGATATTTTCTGTTGGTAGATACGAGGTTTGGCGTGGCCCGCAGTTCTTATTGGTTTGATTACTCAGAGTGCAAGGTTAGATATTTCTTCTTCTCTTCCCATTCATTAGTACGGCATAGCTGTGCTCTTTGTTCAAAATCATCGAAAACTATACAACAATGAATATTGTTAAGTCCAAACATCTTTTTTGGGATATTAAATCTATTGGTTGAAAAGAATTAACTGCCAGAGAAAGTAAGGCAATATGTATGCACTAGAAATTCAAATTCCAGCAAGTAAACATGACTGATTATATGAACTAGCATGTCAAAATTAAGTGTGAACAAGCACTCTTGTTTATTGCCTAAGTAAATGCTCTCTGGCATTCACCAAAAAAAAAATGTAAATGCTCTCTGGCTTGTCCAAAACAAGTATAAGGCAAGCATTTATGTTTGACTCGAAGACTTATTTGTTGCCCAAGGGAAAGTTATCTCTAGCAGGGGATTTTAAATACTGAGGTTAATGAGATTGTAAGCAGCTGTGAGTTCATGTTCGTACTCTGATATTGTCAATATGTTTCCCAGTCTTGGCATGAAAGATTCATGGGGTCCTTTGAAGGCCTTGGCGGTAGCCAGTGCTATAAATGGCATTGGTGATGTAGTCCTGTGCAGTTTTTTAGGCTATGGTATTGCGGGTGCAGCATGGGCAACAATGGTGTCACAGGTGTGTGGGACATGCATCATAATATGTCATATAACGTTTGAATATTTTATTATATGTTCTTGACTCGTTAATTTCCTCTTTTATTTCTATTTACTGGTATGGTTTTAGGTTGTTGCAGGATATATGATGATTCAAGCTTTGAACAATAAAGGATATAATGCATATGCCTTCTCTGTTCCCTCGCCCAAAGAACTTCTAATAGTATTTGAGCTTGCTGCTCCAGTGGTTCTAACAATGATGTCGAAGGTTTCAGTTTTTCCAATTATATTTCTCTATCTATTCTCATGTTTTAACTTCATCGTTCATTTCTTCAATACTCTCACAACTGCCGGGGAGACTCTGGGGAGCACTTTTGTTAACCACCCTCAAGTGATGGTGAATATTACCACCACATTAATTGCCGTTGGATGAGCTTGATTAAATTTGTGTGCTACACAAATCTCAAAATTCAAATCCAACGGCAATAATATGGTAGTAATGCTCACCACCACTTAAGGGTGGTGACCGGAAAAAAATGCTCTCTAGGGTGTACGTGTTAATGCTCCTGACCACAATGTTGGCGTCACATTCACAACGACGAGCCTCAACACATTGTGTTCGAAAAACAATCAAATCAATCTATAGTACATTCTATAAATTTAATAACTGAACACTATGACGGACTTACACTGTTTTTGTTTTGTAAACAAAACATATATATTTTTTTTATTTATGGGCACGATATCAATAACCAAACAAACTTGATCACCAAGTTCAACAAATATATACCATAAATTAAGCAACCAGTAGTCTACTGATCTATTAGGGAGCACCCAAACAAAAGTTACGCAACCAAGAAGCAAGGATGACTATTGGTTAAGAGTATTATTATAATTCTAATGTACAGCTGTCTGGAAGAAGGAACCATTTTCTTTCAAGAAGACTAGGTCTTTAGAATTGATTCTCTGATACTATTTAAGAGAAAAGAAGAGAGTGAGATGCTTTAATCATAACTTTGATAAGGATTTAAATGGAATATACTCCTAACAAGTAATAGGATACTAAGCCATATGTTATAACTTACTTAGAATCCTATCTACAGGTGGCTTTCTACACTCTCATTGTATACTTTGCAACATCAATGGGAACAAACATCATTGCTGCTCATCAGGTTAGTTGTGGTAAACTTGTAATGTTAGTTGATTACTCTATTTGGAGATAAGTGACGGTTATTTTCATAGATGAGTAATGACTTACCTGACTTACCATTCACTCACCAGGTCATGATTCAAACATTCTTCATCTGCACGGTGTGGGGTGAACCTCTCTGTCAAACTGCACAATCATTTATGCCTGAGTTGATATATGGAGTAAAGCGTAGTTTGCCTAAGGTTTGTCATACTGCAAGTCTATTTGTATGATAACATTTAACCTTGATATTGGTTGTATTTATTGTGATATGAAGAGTTTTCATGTATATTCTGTTCTTGGTTGTATTGGTGGAGATTTGAAGAATTTTCATGTGTATTTTGCTCTTGGTTGATGGTTGAAAATTTTCTTTTAATTTTTCATGGATACTTCGTCTCTTTAGAGTCTAGAATGGCTTGGATTGGATAATTCACTAGATTTAACGAATGTTGAATGAACAATGGATGCCCACTTGCATATTGTGTCAAAGTGAAGGTAGAAATGAAGCCATGAAGAAATCATTTCCCTCCTTATCCTACTATTTTGTGGGAGATAGGAGAGATAAGCTTTGTTCATCACTAATCCATCTTCTTCCTACTTGGACAAAAGATGCAAGTGGTGATCCTTTTATTCATTCAACATTCTTTGATACCAGCGAGGTGTCCAAATCCTAAACAACAAATGAGGCTTTTTTTGTATAGAATACTCTGCTTTTGATGAATATAATGGGGGTGATGGCTATTTTGTTTATTTTCTTCTGAAAACTTTATGACATAAAACAGGCTCGGATGCTGCTCAAGTCACTTGTCGTTATTGGAGCTCTACTTGGTTTGGTATTAGGAATTGTGGGAACATCTGTTCCATGGTTTTTTCCTGGTATATTTACACCCGACCAGAAGATCATACAGGAGGTTGGCTCTCTATTTTTATTATTCGAACTCCTTACTGTCTTTCTACTTATAATTTCATCTGTGGACATTACTTCTAAGTGGCCTTGTGGTATCTGGAGCAAGGGAAGATTTAAGTTGGGTTTTGTCTCTACTTTGTAAGTTGTCAATCATTCAATCGTACCTACAGCTTTCCACCAAATCACATGATATAAGTAGACTGTGAGTTGTGACAACTGCTCCCAATTGATACCACCATTTATTCTTCAAAGGCATTTAACTTTTGAGCTCCAAATATCTGTATGTACGTCTGTGTGCGTGTGTATGTTATTTTGATTATTTCCCAGGGCTTCCGTTGATCTTGAAACATTGTAATAACTGAGTGAATACTTTCTGCAAACATTTTTACTATTGATTCTCTATTATATGTTAACGCAGATGCATAAAGTGCTGATACCATTTTTTTTGGCATTGGCCGTGACACCGGCTATTCTCGCATTTGAAGGAACATTGCTGGTATGCTTGATTTTATCTTCAGTGATGATTTTTCATATGTTCTTATGGTACCCATGTCATGTCATTGCATATCTTGTGCCTGTCTTGGAACAACGATAGTTGAAAACTGAGTCATGTCTGTGCTGTGTTTCCGGTGGAAGTAATAGACAGTTAATCCTGTTTACATTGATGGGTTTGCAGTAGATAAATACCATGGAATAGACCCGTTCATCTTGTTGATGAAGCTCTTAAGGGTTTTAATAAATCTAATAATCATGTTAATTTTTTAGGACAAGGGAAGCAGTTACCCCAGAAGTAGAGATAGTAATAGTTCAGTTCTTTTGGGCCCTATATTTCATAATCTCGCAAATCTTTTCTTCTCTTAGCCGTTCTGGAACATTTTTGTACTGCCTGAATTGGAAGTCATGGATTTCGTTTGTTCTTTAAATTTGAGTATCGCAGCACGAAGGCCAACCTACTTAACAAGATATAGAGTTTTGCAACTGTTGTTTTACTTTCTGATTATCAAATCCCAAATTAAGCTTGCTTTCATAAGACTATAATTTGTAGTTCAAACTTGCGTTGCTATTTTGTTCTTGGTTTTATGTATTTACTAGAGTTCTTTTACATAATAGGCAAATTACTTTTTGCTTTATTGTAAGTGTACTGTCTTTTTTTTTTCAGGCCGGACGAGATCTAAAATTTATTAGTCTGTCAATGAGTGGATGTTTTAGTTTAGGTGCACTTCTACTGCTGGTGAGTATCTCTTGTTATTTTCTGGTGTATACTTCAAGAGTGATTAGTTTTTCATTGTTTATACATATAATTTCACCATCCCATTTTTTCTTTCACCAGTTTGTTAGTAGTAGAGGATGTGGTTTAGCAGGCTGTTGGTGGGCACTGGTAGGATTTCAATGGGTAAGAGCACCATCTTTGTTCTAGCGTCTTGTATTTTCTGTTTCAACTTATCTGAGTATTTCACCCAAAAGAAAACTTATCTGAATACAAACTTTCACTTTCAGGCTCGGCTTTTTCTGTCTTTACAGCGCGCTACATCCACCAACGGCATACTTTACTCTGAAGATACGAGCCGGTATCAACAAGAAAAACTCAGAGCTGTTTAGGTCCAGAATCATATAAATGCATGAGATAAACGGTGAAATCTTGGTGAAGGGTCAAAATGCAGTGTTACCATTTTAGGAGATACGAAATAGAGGTTGACGGTTGACACTAGTTTTTTTGTCTGCAACAAGGCCGAAAGCACGAGCAAGTTGCAACCTCATGAACAAATGAGCAGATGGAGGCAATGTTTGGCTTCAAGAAAGAATTTCTGAGCAGCTATGCTGGTTCCCTGTTTGATCAATGTTGTAAAACTCTCTGCATTATGTATCTGTCCCAAAAACACGAACTCGTCTTCACCGCAGAAAATTTCAGTGGATACCTGTTGAAAATTTGCATAATCTGGCTGGTACCCTTTAAAAATTAACAGTTTCGGTATTGTCCTACTGAAAAACCATTTCAGTGCATTCCTGGGGAAAAACTAAAAAACTTTGTCAGAGAGCTCAAGCGAAAGATCCTCACGTTTTTGTTAGTCTTCTACCAAAAACTTGTAAAATGGTAAATTAATATGTATTTTCCCCGGCGACTTGCCTCACTCTGAAGACATATGAGCCGCTTTAAATTGGAAAAACTAAGAGCTGTTTAGTAAGCATATCATGTTGGCTGTTTTAAATTGACTGAGTGTTTATATAAAAGTATTTGAAATCATTTTTTGTAAAAATACAAGTGAATTTTGTAAAAACACTTGAGTGCTTCATACAAGTATATGACTGGTACTTCTTTCAAAATGCACTTCAAGTGTTATTGGAATCCAAAAATACTTTCATTAAAAGAGTTTTCAGTTATTTTAAAAGTAATTTTAAAATACCTGCAAGTTTCTAGCAGCCAAAAATGAGTAAGGTACTCTACTTAAAGTTCCAAACATGAAGAAATGTTTTTTTTTTTTCCGTTTTATCTCCACATATAATTATCACCATAGATTTTTATTTAGTTTTACATGTTTAATTTGAAAGTGTGTTTAACTTTGTAAGATTTTTTTAGTGTGAATTTTGTAAGTTTTTTAGGGCCTGTTTGGTAGTGTACTTGAATCCAACTTTTTAAACTAAAAAACAATTTTCAAGTTTTAAGCCTTAAAAACTTGTTTGGTAGGACTATTTTCAAAAATTAAAATCAAGACTAACTCAAAAATATAGTCTATTATCTAAAAACATAAAAAAAATGAGTTTTTAAACTTAAACTCATTCCTTTCTTTTCTCTCCCTCCTCCCCTCTCACTCCAAATCTATCTCTCTCTTTTCTTCTTTCTCTCTCCTCTTTTTTTTTACCTTTTTCGTCTTTCCTCCAATCCGCTATTTTCATTCTTTAGATTCTTTTTCTCACCCATCTTCCTCTTTATCTCGTCCGATCCTCTCTCTTCTTTCTTTTTCCTTCAATCATCTCTTATTTTCTTTCCTCCTCTCTCCTCTTTCTACCTCTCTTGCAACCCCCTCTTTTTAGATCTCTTTGTTCTAGTTTAAGTCATAAGATTTAAAATTTTTAAATTGCAAACCAATCAAGTTTTTGAATCTTAAAGAAAATTGTTTTCAAGAAATTTTCTTAAAAAATGTTTTGAGAAATTATAAAAATTTTCAAATAGGATACCAAACAGACCTTAATGTTTATATTAATTTTTTTTTTTTTAATTTTGTAGATTTTTATTTTTATTTTTTAGAGTTGAATTAATCCTAACCGTTGAAATTTTTATAATCTGACGCGCCACGTGGTGACAAAAAGCTAAAACATAATTAATTCCCCTACATTGATTAAAAAAAAAAATTTAAGTCCCTCACAAAAGTAGTAACAAAAAAAAAAAAAAAAAAAAAGATTTTCAAACTGAAATAGTGTGTATAAAAAATGAGTGATAAATGTAATACTTCAAAAATTTGTTGGGTGTCAAAAAGTTTGTTGAGTAGGAAGAATAAAACTGGGCTACAAATAGAAGCTTTTTTTTTTTTTTTTTTTTTTCTTGTTAGCAAGCAACAAATGAACAAGCTAGACACGTGTGCAAAGTAAATACTTGTATTAATGTAGAATTAGAGTTACAATCTCAATTACAAAGTTTGAATCTTCTGATTCGATCTCTAGGCGGTAGAGTGTATAGTGTATGGTCGTTGATTTGAGGGTCACAGTGACTTGATCTCAAAAGAACGAATGCTGCAAGGATTTGGCTTGTGGCAATGGAGGAATCGACATGTGTAGGGGTGCTTGGTGGTTCTTCATGGGCGTGACGACGAATGTAAAGAGCTTTCTGAGTCTTTTGGGTGTGTGAGAGTGTTTAGTGGCTTAAGAGTTTGAGCGTTTGGGCGTGAGGATGAATTTTTAAGGAGCCTTTCTTTGTCTTGGAGCCTTGTGTTTATATGATTTCCAAGTCTTGGTTAAGGCTTGACTTGGTCTTGATTTTGGACTTGATTAATTGACGAAAGAACTAAGACTTGATTTGGGCTTGGTTCATGAGGACTTCATCAAATAATCTTTGATTTTATTTTTGAACAAAATAATCTTTGATTTAAATCAAATAAATCAATCACATTTCATCCTAATTGGCCATCCTTGATTTGGCATTTTAAATCAACTAATTTGTTTGATTCCAATTAAAATTAATCAAAGAAGTAATAAATATAACTCCTTAATTAATTTCAACCAAATGTCGACACTTTTCACTCTTGATGACTCGTCCAGTTTTGATAAGTCATGTGATGTGTACAATTTATAAGACATACGGCGCATGCCACGTAGCCCCGACATGTTGAGATTTTAACGTGTTGGTGAATATTTACTTCATTGAGATTTCGATGTGTATAGGAGTATTGAAGTTGTGCTCTAAAAGTCAATTTTGTAATATTAGATATTATGTAACAACTCTTTTTTAATTAATTAATAAAAGAGCAAGTTTTAATCATTCATGAGTTTGACTTTATATCATAGAGATAATACTATGAATGAATCCATGAGACTTAAGGTATGAAAATAATGTCCTAAACGAGGTTAGGGTAGGGAGACTTGTATTCCATAGTCACTTAGTCCTTAAACAAAATTCTTAGCCGTTTAGAAAGTCAACTAGACATTGAATGTCACGCTCCGATCTTGTAATAAATTCATGATCGACACGTGACGACAGAAGATACATGCTCATCAATCATGCCTCGAATTCGAATCATATCCAAAAACAACTCAATGACTCAATAACCTAGGAAACCTTTTCTTTTATTTCATGGCTGCATCTAACCTCTTTGTTAGACTGCCTACATACACTAAGGCAGGATCAAGCCATTCGTAGTTCTTCGACCCAAACTTTCTCCCCGTATTGTCCAATAGAAAAACATAGAGTTCCAAAATCACTAAATGGAACTCGACAAGCATGAATCACTAAATTCTGCGCTACTTATTGACCATGAAACAATTAGAATTGTCATTTCATCATTCACGCATATCACATTGTTTTCCAATACAATTCTACAATCACAGAAAATAATCGATCAATGACTTAAAGATGCATAATATAACTACGATGATCAACCAATAAGATCAAGTATCGATTCACAAAATTTAATAAAGCAAATCTCTCTAATTCCATACTTGAATTCCAAGTAACAACATTGTAAACACAAATGTTTTTCCTTAGTAGTTTCTATTCATAAGAATATAGGGTTCAAGTGACACACCTTGACCCTAAATGTCCATCTAGACTCTGAATCGAGATATGTTGGTCGACACTCAGAAAGTGACAAAGTCATAAAGTATAGTGATGTGGAAAATGTGAATAAATTTAAACCTAAAAGTGCCTAAATGGAAGAGTGCGCATGTGAGGGGATTGAACTCAATTCACACGTAATGTCAGAGCATAAGTAAAGTACAATAAAGGTAGGATAAGAATTATACCATTGAAGGTAACCACCTATACCAAGATTTGCCAAGAATCCTCGTCGACACGAAAGCTTTGCTACTAAAACCTGGAGGAGCGAAAAACAAGGGTGAGTGGGCCTAAAATTAAGCTTTGTAAAAACCTTTTTGAAAACATAATTAACCCTCGCCGTAAAACAAGTATAGTTTCCACATATATATACTATGTATAGTATGAAAATACTTGTCGTAGCCAGTGATATCTCAATAATACAATATGTCACGGCAATTCATAAATAATCACATAACATACGTTAATCACATAATTTCGCATAAACAAAAATATCATATCAAGTGCTCATCGACATATGATGACACATGAGTTCATGCAGAGATATTTTGACATGAACAAGACTGGGTGTAATAATTATTTACGCTTTATTATTACAATCACATGAAGATTGGTGTTATGCACATCACATACGAGTCCTAATTGCCTATAGCAATCTAGGACATGACTGGCACCTACATTGGATCCAAAGTGAGCATACGGTGCCATGTGAACATACACATAAAAGACTAGCCATGGCCTTGGCCTTGGCTCAGGCGAGTACTAACATTAGCGCAGCACACGATGACCAGATAACGTAAATATGATCATACAACGGTAAATCGATAATTATAGTCAACATAATACTATTCATGACCACAAATATAATTAAGGCATCCCATAACAATATGTATGCATGTGCATCCCGCAGGATTTAGAATAATTTCATAACTCTTAACATTACGATCTTTCTTATAAATGTTAATTTAATTATGGCAATCATGTAGAAAATTCATTGTTAAATATATATGTGAAAACTAAACAAATATATATACTATATAAAAGAAAAGACCCGCTCACAGATACTTATGAGGTTGTAGCCGCTTGAAGTATGAAAGTCGGAGTCTCAGATAGTAATCACACCTAAGTATAATATTGGGACCCATTAGTAAAACTCAACTAAAATGACTAAATTTGGGAAAATGGAGTGTGGATTTGGAATCAGGGCATTGAAATATGCTAAGAAGGGTCCCAGGCAATTTTCGTAAAAGGTCAACAAAAAGTCAATGGTCAACCCAAAAAAGTCAACTAAGATGCCGAGCCGGTCAACTACATTAAAACTTCAGAATTTCACAAAATGGATGTCAAAAACAGACTTGGGACGTTGAAATTAGCCTAGAAAGGTTTCCGAGAAAATTTTGAAAAAGTCAAAACAAGGAATATTTCAAGAATATTCGAGAGAATATTCCAGATTCATTTTGGAATTGGGCTGGGTTAGATCCCGGATTCGGATACGGATCTGGGTTTTGGATCCTTTTTTTTTTTGCATTGGTTCGGGTTGACCTATTTAGACACACGGGTCGCACAACACCGACCGGACCTAGAAAGGAGAAAGTCGAAACTGGGCAACAAATCCCAGAGCTCCATTCAAGCTCGAATACAACCAAATTCAGCAATTTATATATGAATTTGAAGCTCAGAGAGGAGAACTAGGCAAATCCCAGAGCTCCGATCAAGCTTGAAATACAACCAAATTCAGCAATTTATACATGGATTTTAAGCTCATAGATGAGAAGAATTTTATACCAAAAATCAAGTCAAGCCGTGGTTGAGATTAGCTAGAAAAAGCTTGCAAAGCTCGGATGGTTCGTCGGAAAACTGGGAATATTTCCCTGACATATTTATGCATCAAAACGTTGCAAAACCACACGTATAATGACTCAATCATCATTAAAATGAGACGAGGAAGGAAAATTGAGTGGTCCCAACCCTTACCTTGGTCGGATTCGTTATGTCCTCACTAGAATCCTCTCGGATTCAAATGGAGTTCGGCTTCCTAGCCATGAGCAGAGAGTGAGAAATATAGACAAACAAGAGGGAAATAGATGATCCATGTGTTGGTTTGGCGAAGCTCGCCAGAGGAGATGGTGTGTGGTGGCAGTGGTGTTGTCGTTGATGTTGCATATAAGAGACTCAGGAAAGGTGAGGGAGAAGAGAGAGAGTGAGCTGAGAGAGATGAGAGAGACAAAGAGGGTTCGAGAGTCTAGAGAGATGGGAAGGAAGACACGTGGCATGAGAAAAGTGGAGAGTTTGGTGTAGGTGTGGGCCCCACAGGCCAAAAAATTATAAAATATTCAAAATATCCAATCAAAAAACATTAAAATAATAATATAATAATTTCGAAAAATAAATAAAATATAAAATAGTAATTTTTACAAAAGTATTTTTTAGATTCGTAGTTCCGTAAAATCTTCGTCGTAACTCCGAATTTGATTCTGCTTACGCCTACGCATTCGTACTGTCGAATACTTTGAGAATATTGTAAAATAATATCTCATACCCGTCGTGAAATAACAGTCAACAAAAGTCAACAATCTCGCTTCAAAGGTCATTTTCGTAATTTCACACTTTCAAAATTAATAAGGTTTTAAAATTAGGAACGGTTTATTACATCCAGACTAACTTAGCGGAACACAACAAGGGATGAGATTTTGAACCACTCACGGAATCCAACTAGGAAGCAATCACGCATCATGGACTTTCCAAGCACGACCACTCCATAAATGCTAGATAGAAAGGGTCATCCATCGCGGATTTACCAAGCATGTCACCCCTAAAAAATGTATGGTCCCTTATCGCAAATTAACCTAGCAAGACCCTATCCGATAATACTAGGTAGTGATCACCCATCGCAGATATACCAAGCATGATCACTCCTGAAATATGTATGTGTTGGAAATGTTGGCTGGATGTGTTTTATTGTTTGCAAGTTTTGGGAAATGTTTTAATTTTAGGGGAGGTCTTGCCGAATTTTCAGTAAAATATTAAGTTGGTTTTGACCTTAAATTTTTTTTTTTTGTTTTGTAGTTTAGAAAAATACTAAAGGCTATTTAGATTACTGAAAACTGCCAAGGTGACAAAAACCACGAACGACAATATCAAGAAAAGATTACATGGGATCCTCGACCTCATGCAACCGCTATGAACAAGCAGCATAGCACGTTGACCTTCAACGTTGGGCCGTTGTTCAAAGCCATTGCCCTATGCAGTAGGAGTCCTAGAGAGCCGTGCTGAAGGAGACCAAGAAGGACATGATGCATGAGTTGTTGTTTAGTATTGTCAACCTCTATTACTACTTTTTAATATTATATACAAATACT